>NC_089503.1:242630402-242948235 GCF_036850995.1 Saccopteryx leptura
GGACTTCTGTGACTTAATCACCATTGTATCTCTTGTATTGACTATTACAGCATTTCCTATGCGATGGGCATTCAATACACACCTGATGCTCTATAAATATTTGATGAATAATTGAACAAATATTGCGCTGAATGTGGTAATTACAAGTTAGCAGAATTTCTAAATATCTATTTTTCTTTCCAGCCAAAAATTATTGCTACTCTAGGCTAATGCACTTTTAGCTATAGTGTTTGAAGGCCAAATAAATTTGTAATAAAATTTTATATCATAATCATTACATATTCTGAGTCAAGTATTTGTAATTGGGGAAGGATTTCAGCCTTAAATACAGGTATATATACATATATATTCTTTTAAACCAGAGTTGTTCCTCTGAAGTGCTGGCAGTGGCTATAAAAAAAAGTCAGCTATGTCCTGGGCTTTCCTTCCTTTTATTTTTCTTTAAAATATTCCTATTTGGATCGCTTCTCGGCCTTTTGGCTAAGATCAAGTGTAAAATATTCCTATTTGGTGGTAAAATAATCAATAAAGAGGACCGAAAAAAAAAAAGGCTAGCGAATACGGCTAGTTTTGTCCTTCGCGCCACCCCGTAGTTCGCGGGCAACAGGGGGGCAGTGCGCGCGCTTTTGAAAGCCAGGAGGGCTCTAGTTGAAAAGACAGTTGTGGATATATTGATTGGCGGTTGGGAGGGTAAGGTAGCGGCCTGGGCTTGTTGGCGGCCACTCGGGACCAGTTTTTAAGATAGCCTCGGCTTGGATCTCTCGTCAACCGGCTCTTTTTATACCTGGAGTGTGACTGCTGCGCCGGGCGGCTTTGGTAAGGGGAGCTTTACTCGGGCCCCTGACGCGCGAGGGCCTGGTGGGGGATCGAGCGCCCCCTCGGACCTCCAGCCGAGGTCTCTGCGTTTGCTGTCGGGACAGCTCGAGGCCTAGAAGGAAAAGAGGAAGACGTTGGACATACAGAGTTAAACTGGGAATTATTTTAGGACTCATCTTTGCGACCCCAGCTTGAGTGCGCATCTGAATCACGGGTTAGGGGAGGATGTCATGAAAGGAATCGCGCCTTCTCTAAGCGAAGCCTGGCTGCCTGTGCTTTTTATGAGAGTTCTATAGGAAAATACGACGGTTGGGCAAGTCTGGGAACCCCTGATGTGGCAGGCTGCCATTGTTTTACAAATGGCGTTACTGATGCAGACTGGGAGGCCCGCGTGCAAAGCTGGAGACACACCTTAGTTGTCACCAGGTCCCGGCACTGGGGCTTGTACCTGGCAGAGACAGTTCACGACTTCAGCCGAGTGCGTCTCAGCTCCAGCTCTTAAGGGAGGCTAGAACGGTGAAGGATTCCTGGTGACAATGGAAGGGGTTGGAGGATGAGAAAGGAGTGCGAAGCACAGTTACCTATTTTGAACCCCTCAACTAATGTTACTTACAGTTTTCAGGTGAGCTGGCTGCGCAGGTGGAAGAAGGATTTAACAACCAGCCCCTCTAGAAACTCCTGGATTAGGGGAAAAATTAGAGTGCCTCTAACCCCCAGGAGTCTTACAAGTGTAAAGGACCTTAGAAATAATCTGGTCAGAACTTTCCCATTCTTATACATTTGCATTTTTTCTCTTTTGCTTATCTTTTCCCAGTTATCTTTTTTTTTTTTTTTTTCTTTTTGTATTTTTCCGAAGCTGGAAACGGGGAGGCAGTCAGACAGACTCCCGCATGCCCCGACTGGGATCCACCCGGCACGCCCACCAGAGGGCGATTGCTCTGCCCATCTGGGGTATTGCTCTGTTGCAACCAGAGCCATTCTAGCGCCTGAGGCAGAGGCCACGGAGCCATCCTCAGCGGCGGGGCCAACTTTGCTCCAATGGAGCCTCGGCTGCAGGAGGGGAAGAGAGAGACAGAGAGGAAGGAGAGGGGGAGGGGTGCAGAAGTAGATGGGCGCTTCTCCTGTGTGCCCTGGCCGGGAATCGAACCCGGGACGCAAACCCAGGACTCCTGCATGCCAGGCCGACGCTGTACCACTGAGCCAACTGGCCAGGGCCATTTCCCAGTTATCTTTGCTTGCTTCTCTCCGTCTTTGTTTTTCCTTTTTTCTACTGGCTATCTGTACTTTAGGTTTGCCAGTAGTATCTCTCAACGTAAGAAACATCCAAATGTGTAAGAATTTTTTATGAGTTTATTTGACCCAAACTGATGATGATTGCCAGGAAGCAAAATCTCAACAGATTGAGAAAATATGCTAGAAAGTGACAGTTTTACCACTTATTTTATACGTCAGAATCAAAGGGAAAGAATAAGGGGGTTTTATGAAATTCATTGGTGACAGATTTAGGGAGGCAGGAGAAAGCAAAGCAACAACAATCTCTGGGGTTGGATAAAATGTAAAGGGAATAGTAGATACTTTTTACATAGGTGGGTATAAGATAGCTAACAGTTAACACTTAACATGTTAATAACGGTGAGGGATCTATAGTCTCTGCTCTGGTATGTGGCTGTGCTTTGAGGGGTCCAGAAAAAGAGAAGTTACTTTGATATTCCAAAGGTATGTTATTAGGTATTTATCATAGCTGCAAAAAGATGACAGACAGGCTCACTTACTGTAAAGATTGACCTTTGTTAGGGAAAAATACAAGCCTAGGGCATGATTAGCTGCTGTAAACTGCTTTTAGTTGAAAAGTTTTCATTTCAGACCCTCCTCCTATGTGGTTACCTTAGGGTTCTGAGTTTGTAAGACAGGCCAATGCCTCCCCTGAGCTTGTCAAGGTTTAGTATGTGGTCCCTTTTTCATCCGCGTATCTATGTACTTGTTTAGTCCTACAGTGGTTTAGAAGTTCATGAAAAGGGGTTCTTCAGTGTTCTATATTCAGGGGAGCCTGAATATGGTGATGTAGCTGCATTTAAAAAAAACGAACAAACTTCTTATTAATAGAAAATTAGAACTGGGCCTTTGAGATGATTTCTTTTTTTCTTGGCCCAGAGTTTTTAAAGATACTGTTTACTAAGGGCTCTACAAAAACTTAAAATATTCTCTCTGCTTCCCAATTTTATTTTATTTTTTAAAGAAAGACTAATTTTTTACAGAGACAGAGAATGAGTCAGAGAGAGAGGGATAGACAGGGACAGACAGACAGGAACGGAGAGATGAGAAGCATCAATCATTAGTTTTTCTTTCTTTATTTTTTACAGAGACAGTGAGTCAGAGAGAGGGATAGACAGGGACAGACAGACAGGAACGAAAAGAGATGAGAAGCATCAATCATTAGTTTTTCGTTCGCGTTGCAACACCTTAGTTGTTCATTGATTGCTTTCTCATATGTGCCTTGACCGCGGGCCTTCAGCAGACCAAGTAACCCCTTGCTCAAGCCAGCGACCTTGGGTCCAAGCTGGTGAGCTTTTGCTCAAACCAGATGAGCCCACGCTCAAGCGGCGACCTCGGGGTCTCGAACCTGGGTCCTCTGCATCGCAGTCTGACGCTCTATCCACTGCGCCACCGCCTGGTCAGGCCCCAATATTTTTTTATTTTTTGTTTTTTTTCCATTTTTCTGAAGCTGGAAACAGGGAGAGACAGTCAGACAGACTCCCGCATGCGCCCGACCGGGATCCAACCGGCACGCCCACCAGGGGGCGACGCTCTGCCCACCAGAGGGCGATGCTCTGCCCATCCTGGGCGTCGCCATGTTGCGACCAGAGCCACTCTAGCGCCTGAGGCAGAGGCCACAGAGCCATCCCCAGCGCCCGGGCCATCCTTGCTCCAATGGAGCCTTGGCTGCGGGAGGGGAAGAGAGAGACAGAGAGGAAAGCGCAGCGGAGGGGTGGAGAAGCAAATGGGCGCCTCTCCTGTGTGCCCTGGCCGGGAATCGAACCCGGGTCCTCCGCATGCTAGGCCGACGCTCTACCGCTGAGCCAACCGGCCAGGGCCCCCAATATTTTTTTATAGACAAACCAAATGAGCTTATAGACATGTAGGAACAGTTTGCTTTACAGTACAGTTCTAATAATATGAAATCTAACTTTAAAAAAAAATAAAAACTGCCTGACCAGGTGGTGGCGCAGTGGATAGAGCGTTGGACTGGGATGCAGAAGGACCCAGGTTGAGACCCCGAGGTCGCCAGCTTGAGCGCGGGCTCATCTGGCTTGAGCAAAAAGCTCACCAGCTTGGACCCAAGGTCGCTGGCTCCAGCAAGGGGTTACTCGGTCTGCTGAAGGCCCGCGGTCAAGGCACATATGAGAAAGCAATCAATGAACAACTAAGAAGTCGCAACGCGCAACGAAAAACTAATGATTGATGCTTCTCATCTCTCTCCGTTCCCGTCTGTCTGTCCCTGTCTATCTCTGCCTATGTAAAAAAAAATAATAATAAATAAATAAAAATAAAAACTAATGTAATTTTTAAATTTTTTGTAAAAAGTATTCTTAACGAAATGTACAGAAGAAATAAGTTTGGATGAACTTGCATGTAGGTGCAGTAAGTATATTTTATTTGCAAGACAGTTTTTATAATAGCTGATTGAAATATAATTCACATGGTATAAAATTCACCCTTTACAAGTATATGATTCAGTGACATATTCAAACCTAGAGTTGAATATATTCAACCAGTACCTAATTTGGAACATTTTTATCTCCCTGAAAACAAGCCCTGCACACACTACCTGCTACTCCACATCCTCCATTCATCCCAGGCCCTGGCAGCTGTTAATCTATTTTCTGTTTATTAATTTGCCTATTTTGAACATTTGGTTTTAACAGAATTAAATATGTGGCTGCTTGTATTTGGCTTAATGTTAGCGTAATGTTTTCAAGGTTCATTGATGATGTATATATCAGAACTTTATTTTTATGACTGATAATAACTTATTGTATAGAATATATATTTTATTGAATAATATTCTGTTTTGTGTATTGTATATCATATTGTGTTTAATCATTTATCATCTGATTATTTGTTTCCTCTATTTGGCTATTATGAATAATGCTATTTGCATAGACAGTTTCTTTAAAGGGTATAAAAGACCTGTTAACCCTTGTTCTTCTAGGATATGTGAAAAGGAAACTTACTCTTTACCTTTTTGTGCTAGGTGATTATTTTTTTTAACCACGTGCATATATTTATTTATTTTTTATTTTTATTTATTTATTATTTTTACAGGGACAGAGAGAGAGTCAGAGAGAGGGATAGATAGGGACAGACAGACAGGAACGCAGAGAGATGAGAAGCATCAATCATCAGTTTTTCGTTGCAACACCTTAGTTGTTCATTGATTGCTTTCTCATATGTGCCTTGACTGACTGCGGACCTTCAGCAGACCAAGTAACCCCTTGCTGAGCCAGCAATCTTGGGTCCAAGCTGGTGAGGTTTTTGCTCAAGCCAGATAAGCCCGCGCTCAAGCTGGTGACCTTGGGGTCTTGAACCTGGGTCCTCCGCATCCCAGTCCGACGCTCTATCCACTGCGCCACCGCCTGGTCAGGCTATATTTTTAATTAAGAAAAAAACCCCAATTATTACTAATAATATGGACTTGGGTAGGTAATGATACATCTCTGGGTTTCAGTTTTGTCATTGTAAATACAATTGGACTTAAATATTTGCCATGGTCCTTTTCAGTTCTCAAATTTTATGCTTACATGATAACATGAGTGATAGTATTATAGGAAGCTTTTCTTCATGAGAGAGTTTTATAACTGCAGTGTAACTTTCGATTTATTTTTATCATAGGACCTAGAGTGATTCTTACAATGGAAGAAATCAATAATTTCAAGACACCATGCAAATTATCTGAAAGAAGAAAATCTGGTAAGATAGTTATAAAACCTTTCTTTTATTGCTATTGCTATTAGAACTGTCTTATTGTAGTTTGATGCTATATTATCATATTCAGTTTTAGAATAAGTCTTCTTTATAATGTTGATCTTAACAAATTAGACAGGTCAGGATATGGTCATCTGTGAGCTAATTTTTTTTTTTTTTTTAAGTGAGAGGAGGGGAGACAGAGACAGACTCCTGCATGTGCCTGGGCCAGGATCCACCTGGCAAGCCCCCTCTGAGCAATACTCTGTGCATGTGGGGCCCTGTTGCTGGTTGCTCAACAACCTAGATATTTTTAGCACCTGAGGCAAAGGCTCCATGGAACCATTCTCAGCACTTGGGGCCAACTCACTCCAACCAATTGAACCATGGCTATGGGAGGAGAAGAGAGAGTGGGAGAAAAAGAGAGAGTGGGAAAGAGAGAGAGAGAGAAAGGGGAGGAGGAAGGGTAGAGAAGCAGATGGTTGCTTCCCCTGTGTGTCCTGACCTGGGATCAAATGTAAGCTAATTTTATTGTCTTTTTTTCTTATCAAGTGAGAGGCAGAGAGGTGGAGAGACAGACTCCTGTATGTGCCTTGGCTGGGATCCACCTGGCAGCCCCCATCTGGGGCTGATGCTCTGCCCATCTGGGGTTGCTCAGCGACTGAGCTATTTTAGTGCCTGAGGCAAGGCCATGGAGCCACCCTCAGCACCCGGCCCCAGCTTGTTCATTTGAGCTTTGGCTGCAGAAGAGAGGGGGAGAGAGAGAGAAGGGGGAAGGGAAGAGAAGCAGATAGTCATGACCAGGAATCAAACCCAGGACTTCCACACACTGGGCCAAAGCTCTATCACTGAGCTTATTCTGCTGAGCCAATTGGCCTAATTTCATTGTCATTGTAATAGATTTGAAAGTTCTTCCTGGTGAAGAATCAACTTAAACCATTAAGGAACCACTTACATTTCCCTCCTCTCAAACATGCATTACTTTTGTGAGGGAAAAATATTTTCCACGGCAATTCAAAGGACAAAGGATAATTTCAACAAATAAAAACACTTGGACACTGATATGCAAATCAGTCTTACCTCACACAATACAAAAAAAATGGTCCAAGTTATAAAATGGAGAGAGATGAGAAGTATCAATCATCAGTTTTTTTGTTGCAATGCCTTAGTTGTTCATTGATTGCTTTCTCATGTGCCTTGACTGTGGGACTTCAGCAGACCGAGTAACCCCTTGCTCGAGCCAGCAACCTAGGGTCCTAGCTGGTGAGCTTTTTGCTCAAGCCAGATGAGCCCACGCTCAAGCCAGTGACCTCGAGGTCTCGAACCTGGGTCTTCTGCATCCCAGTCTGACGCTCTATCCACTGTGCCACCGCCTGGTCAGGCTCATGCATTTCTAATATATATATTTTTGTATATTGACCTTATATCCTGCAACCATGCTAAACTCTAAATTCTAGTAGCTTTTTAATAGATTGCTTAGGATATTGTACAAAGTTGATAATGTAAAGAGTTTTACTTTTTTTTCTAATCTGTATTACTTTACTTTTTTTTTCACTCCTTATGGCCCCAGCATATTTTTTAATAGGAGGTGTGAGTGGATATCCTGGCCCTGCACACATGAAGTATTATTAGATGTAGGTGTTTGTTTTTTTTAATAGACTATTTTTAGAGCAGTTTGAGTGATTGCGGTGCGCGGAGGGTACAGATTTCCCTTTCCCCTCCCCCATCAACATCCCCAGCGGAGTAGCTGTAGGTTTTTCACAGGTACCCTGTACCAGGTTGAGGAATTTTCTTTTCTGCCTGATTAGCATGAATGTGTGTAGAACTTAGTCAAGAGCTTTTTCAGAATCTCTTGGGATAGTTTTCTTTTTTTTGTCTGTTGAAATGGTAAATTGTGTTAATATTCAAATGTTAAACCAACATTTCATTCCTAGGGTAAAACCAATTTAGTCATGATATATTTGTATATTGCTTGATTTAATTTGCTAATATTTTCTGTGTTCATGAGGGATATTGGACTGTGACTGGTATTGTTTGGAATGTTTTGTTTGGGCCTGGAAACTGCCTATAAGCAGTAAGTTAGGGCAGTGATAGGTCTCACCTCCTCTGTTTCTCTCTCTCAGAGATCACAGTCCTGCTCTGCCCATTGTCAGGTATATGAAAACATATTTTGTCAGGTTTTCTAAATGACAATTCCAGGAGCAGTTAATTATTTATTAGCAACAGTAGGACTCCTCTGTCTCCTCTTTTATAAGGACTGTATAATGCTTTGTAATATAGATATACTATAATTATAATTAATGATTACTCAGGGTTTTTTAGGTTTGTTTTCTTCAGCCAGAAAGTGAATCCCAATATTCAAATATATATGTTGGCATGCATGAGTACGTGTGATGTCTGGGCACATACTGTACTATGAATGTTGGCACACTCTTTGTAAAGAGCCAGAGAGTAAGTAATTTAGCCTTTGTGGGCCACGCAGTGCCGGGGTCCAGCCCCGGGGGGGATCCAGGGGTCCCACAGGAGGAGACGGCGTCGGCGAAATCGAGTGAGAGAGCCGAATTCTTTTCTTTCTCTTTATTCTCTGGTTAGCATTTACTGCCAGGCATCTCTGCTCAATGCTAGTATAGGTCCCTTTTTATACACACATACTGAGTTACAATTACATGGTGTTAATCATTGCTTCTGTTTCACTATGTTTACATGTTTCCGGATAACAGTTAATTTATATCTATAAATTACAAACCAGGTAGCAAATCATTCAAAGTACAAAATAACTTGAATAGTGATAACAACATCGGTAAAAGCTTTTAAAGTATTAGTACTAATAGTTAACTAACTTTACTGCTGTTGTGAGTCAAGGGGCAGAGAGAGATTAGCAGATGAAATCATTAAGGAGTAACAATGGACCACCGCTTGCTTAGGTAAATGGCTTTGAGTTTATGCAGTGTCCTACTTTTTCTCACAAGATTCTAAAAGGCTTGCCTATAAAGAAATTGACATAACATTAAGAATAGCTTTCACCCAAAGATATACAGAGTGCACTTGCAAGATAGCCTAGTAGCAACATAAGACATTAACTGTTATTACTTCTATGGATTCCCATTATCAAAGAATTTTGGAAAGTATATAAATCTCATGAGAACATCTCATTGAGAAAGCCTAGCAATTTGCCTTTAGTCAAAAGACAATTCTCTTAGTAAAACATTCTTTTCTTGCCGACTGCGCTCTCATCCTAGGCCACACAATGGGCCATTCTACTATACCTTACCTAAGATACTATTGTCTAGTCAAATATTACTTATTTATTATATTTAAACACTAGTTAAGTTCTGACTCTATTCTTCTCAGAGTGTACCACTATCTGCACATCAAATAAGCAAGAAGAAAGGAATGTTTCTTTATCACATGAAAAGGCTAGGGAGGAAAAATGTTGAATTAAGTGAAGGCCGAAAGGTGCTCTGTGCACAGCCACTGCCTCCTACCCATTCACAAGTCAC
Organism: Saccopteryx leptura; assembly: GCF_036850995.1. Lineage (NCBI taxonomy): Eukaryota > Metazoa > Chordata > Mammalia > Chiroptera > Emballonuridae > Saccopteryx > Saccopteryx leptura. The sequence goes on from NC_089503.1 coordinate 242,639,681, forward strand.
AATCTATTCTTTCTAACATGATTAAGAAGGAATTCTCCTACAAACTTAACCCTTTACAAGGGATATCATAGCCAGCCTCTTATGTCTATGAGCCCAGTTCAAGGGGCTTACAGGCTTTTCTGTGGAACTCACATCCTCTGTCTCATTTCCAAAGAAATCACTACGAATCTACAGGGAAAGCACGGTACTATTATCCCTGTGCCATAATTAATAGCACACACCCAGAAAAGGGGGGATATAAGGCCAGATTAATTCAAAAAGTCAAAGGGGGAAGTATTGTTGTGCCTTTCCTTTGCAGTGACTTTGTCACCCCGCAGCCATTGGTCTTCACTGCAGTGACTTTGTCAATCAGCAGTTGTGGGTCTTCTCCTGCTGTGACCTTGTCAGCCAGCAGTTGTTGATCGGCTCCCGACAACGCAGGGACTGTTGCACATTCTTTTTTACTATATTTTTTAAATCAACCCTTTAAAAAAACAATTCTTAACTTGTGGGCCATACAAAAATAAGCGGACCCCTGCTTCAGTGTTACTCTAAGATAAGAGCACCCGAAGTAGACTTGGTCAAGGGGTCACCATTTAAAATTAGGATGAATAGTGTCAGATTGCTCTCAAAATGTTGTGCCAATTAATACTTTGTGTGTGTGTGTGTGTGTGTGTGTGTGTGTGTGTGTGTGTGTGAGAGAGAGAGAGAGAGAGAGAGAGAGAGAGAGAGAGAGGGTCAGATAGGGACACGGGCACACAGGCAGTAATGGAAAGAGATGAGAAGCATCAATTCTTCATTGCGGCACCTTAGTTGTTCATTGATTACTTTCTCATATGTGCCTTGATGGGGGGTGGAGGGTTACAGGGGAGTGAGTGACCCCTTTCTCAAGCCAGCAACCTTGGGCTCAAGCCAGCAACCATGGGGTCATATCTATGATCCCATGCTCACCAGTGCCCCCTCCCCAAGCCGACTGGCCTGTGCTCAAGCCGGTGACCTTGGGGTTTTGAACCTGAGTTTTTTGCATCTTATCCCGATGCTCTATTCACTGTGCCACCACCTACCTGGTCAGGCCAATTAATACTCTTAACTAAAGTATGTTGCAAATGTTAGGATACATTTGTAGAGGCCTTTTCAAATACTAATTTTATTTTTTATTTCTTTCTGATGTTTAGTATTAGGTTCAACTCCATGTATAAATATTCCTGCCTCTCCTTTTATGCAGAAGCTTGGCTATGGCACAGGGGTCAATGTCTACCTTATGAAAAGGTAAGTAAAAGATTTTAGATTAACATTTTTACATGGAACCATAGTTGTACTGTACTTGGAGACAAAGGACTATGAAAATTTAAATATTTAGATTTGAAGTATATTCCTGATCCTACCTGGTTGCTATATTCCTGTCTTAGAACCTTGTATAACTACCAGAACTCTACCCGGTATACTTTTCTTCTAGTTTTTCTCCTGATGGATTATTAAAGGAGCCCTAATTTACCTTACAAGTTTTCCTTGGCTTGTGTGGGAAGGGAAAGGGAATTAGCCTGACCCAAACAGCATGTTTTTAGTTTTATGTTGTTTCTAGACAGAACTGCTTTCTTTAATAAAAAGCTAATGAAGGGAGATTGGCATAGCAATATTATGTAAGTGGGTATTCTTGAAGCATTTGTGCAGTTTAAAGACCGTCTGTGTTAATATGCAGTTTTGTGAAGATTCATTTTTTTTAGTGCCTAAAAACTCTTGTCTAAGTTATTTTAAAAGAAAAACATTCTCGTGGGTTCATGGCTAGTTTCTTTTTTACTTCTTATAAAAACTGTTTTTAAATGTAAAGTGTAAAGTGTGTTAACAAAGTTATACTGTGTGTAACTTAATCAAAACCCTTCATACAGCTGATAATTGGAAAAGAGCAGCTCCTGTCTGATCCTACCAGTATAGTGTCCCTTTCTTTGCATCCCATCCCGATGCAAACCTGGAGGTTTCCTTTGCATTTCTGGTGAATTGGATCCTCTGTCTTTCATGTCTTACTATTTCTTGGTTTATATCATGTTTTGTTTGAGGACATCTGGCAGCTCCCTATACACCAGCGATACATTTTTGAGAATTTGCATTTCTGAAAATGTTTTCATTTTACCCTCAAACTTGAATGACCTTTTTTTTGTTTTTCTGGGCCAGAATTCTCGTTTGGACATCATTTTCCTCCAGAATTTTGAGGATATCATTCCGTTATCTGGATTCTTGCTTCTAGTTATGCTCCTCTAGATAAACTTGAACTTTTGAGGCTCTCTTTCTTTCAGGCCTGTATGCTGCATGTACTTTGTCTTTCTTTTTTTTTCTTGTATTTTTCCGAAGCTGGAAATGGGGAGGCAGTCAGACAGACTCCTGCATGCGCCCGACCGGGATCCACCTGGCATGCCCACCAGTGGGCGATGCTCTGCCCATCTGGGGCGTTGCTCTGCCGCAATCAGAGCCATTCTAGCACCTGAGGCAGAGGCCACAGAGCCATCCCCAGCGCCTGGGCAAACTCTGCTCCATTGGAGCCTTGGCTGCGGGAGGGGAAGAGAGAGACAGAGAGAAAGGAGAGGGGGAAGGGTGGAGAAGCAGATGGGCACCTCTCCTGTGTGCCCTGGCCGGGAATCGAACCCGGGACTCCTGAATGCCAGGCCGATGCTCTACCACTGAGCCAACCGGCCAGGGCTACTTTGTCTTTCTTAATTCGCTATACTCATAGATAAATGGCTACCTTGTCGGGTAAACCTTTCTCTGACTTTGTTTTATCTGTTTATTTAGGTCTCAAAACATTTATACTTTAAATATGAAAATGGCTGATATTCTTAGAAAATAGACAACTTACATTTTTTCTCTCTTTTGTATCATTGCTTTAAGCTCATGTCTTTGAGGATGCAGGGAAAGGTATAAGGTGGACTGGTTAGTGGAGAGGCACAATATTTGTTGGTGAGGAATAGTCTTCTATTCTTTGGATGATTATATATGGGCCTAATATTTCTGGTATGTCTCTTCTTTAAATTGTTTTAAGACATTAATGTTTGTTACTTTGGCATTCTAGAACTCTCTTCTGGTACATATAGTTAAATGTTTGACTTGGTTGGTAGTGCAACATGCTTGAATAGAAAATTTAAAAATATTAATCTTAAAGTTGAAAATTTTATCTTTTTTCTTCTAGCTCTCTTTTTATCCCTTCCAGCAATAGATAACAGACCACTTTTGTTCAATAGATATATCAGCTGTTTATCTCCCAGTTAAAAAGGAAATGTAGCAGAGTGCTTGAGGGTATAAAATTTGTAAATATTTTTTTAAAAAGCAACAGATTACTGTCAAGTTCTTTTCAAAATTTGGAAGTTCTTGTTAGTCGTTTGAAATGTATTATGGTTGTTAGTCTTTATAAATTTTATGATAAATTATTATTTTTTTAAAGATCGCCAAGAGGCATGTCTCATTCTCCTTGGGCTGTGAAGAAGATTAATTCTAGATGTAATGGCCATTATCAAAGTATGTATCAAAAGAGACTAACTGATGAAGCTAAGGTTTTGAAAAGCCTTCATCATCCAAATATTATAGGTAAGTTTAAATTTACTTGGTAACAGTGCCTGGTATATTATTCTGTTTATCAGAAACAGTTTATATAATCTCTTTACCAGTTTCAGTAATAAAAAGGGAGAGGATGGTGATAGAGTTTGGTAAGGATCAAATTAATGTGAACAGTGTAAAATAAAAATTAGTATTTACCATAATATTTTTAGATGCTTAAGTATATATTTAAAGCTTTATGGGAATAGATACAGTCATGAAGAATTCAGACATATAAAATGACCTTCATTGAGATAATTTTTTTGTTTTCATTTTTAATACATATTTATAGAGCTCATGAACCATTATATTTAGGAATGCATAAAGTACTTAAAAATTTTAATTTGTGATACTATTTGCAAACACTGAAGGCATTTTAAATTAGATCTACTGAATTAGTTATGTAAATAAAGCTGTTTCATTGTATATTTGTCAGTGTTAATCCAGGTCCATTTTCAGTCACCGTACTATAAAAAACTTAAGTACTCTTGTTCTTCCCTATTCAAGTAAGAAAATGTTATGTTTCTTTAAGGTTATCGTGCTTTCACAGAAGCCAGTGATGGTAGTCTGTGTCTTGCTATGGAATATGGGGGTGAAAAGTCTCTAAATGACTTAATAGAAGAACGAAATAAAGATAGCCACTGTCCTTTTCCAGCAGCCGTAATTTTAAAAGTTGCTTTGAACATGGCAAGAGGGTTAAAGGTAATTATGTCATTACATTTTATGTGACTTTTATGAAACATTAAAAAAATGAAACACACCCTGGCTGGGTAGCTCAGTTGGTTAGAGCATTGTTTCAATATACCAAGGTTGCAGGTTCAATCCCTATTCAGAGCAAATAAAAGAGTCAGGCCCTGGCCTGTTGGCTCAGCGGTAGAGCGTGGTCCGTCGTGTGGATGTCCTGGGTTGGATTCCCGGCCAGGGCACACAGGAGAAGTGTCCATCTGCTTCTGCACCCTTCCCCCTCTCCTTTATCTCTTTTTTCCCCTTCCCCAGGCAAGGCTCCACTGGAGCAAAGTTGGCTTGGGCACTGAGGATGGCTCTATGGCTTCCGCCTCAGGCGCTAGAATGGCTTTGGTTGCAACGGCGCAACGCCCCAGATGGGCAGAGCATCGCCCCCTGGTGGGCATGCTGGGTGGATACTGGTCGGGCACATGCGGGAGTCTGACTGCTTCCCTGCTTCTAACTTTGGAAAAATACAAAAAAAAAAAAAAAAAAGAATCAACGAATGAATGCATAAATAAGTAGAACAACAAATTGATGTCTCTCTCTTTCCCCCTTCCTCCCTCTCTCTCTAAAAAAAATAAAATACTTTATATACCTAATTAGATGGTAGAACTTTTTCCCTCCAAAAGAAGGGGTTGCCTTAAATGAAAGTTGTCTTATGGAATCTTTTGTATTGCAGAGGGAAAAATATTTCCTTATTTTGATCAACAAATTTGATTGTTTGAGGCCTTTGCATAGCCTGAAATAAGTCAGGTGGTTTTATTCACAGAGATTACATATTAGATTAAGCTATAAAGTGATTACATTTAACACAAATTTAATAATTATTCCTGGGAGTATAGCCTAACTCCTTACTGATGTAAACAAGCCACTTAAAGATTGCTTTGTGGGTAAGTTTTGGGCATCATGAATGGTCATCTATAGCACAAATGAAAAGTGCTCTCAATTTTATGCAGATGAGTTTTTGTGCTTTTTGATAGACATAGTGTAAGAAATGAAAAGAATTCTATATTCCAAATAACAGAAGTATTGATGGCCCCAGAAAACTGTGGTGTGACTCAAAAGCAGATCATGTAATGATACTGATGTCAAAGTTGACATCTAAAGTTGAAATAAAATTGATTCATGAAACTGGAAAAAGGCGATATTTCTAATTATATATTAAAATGTGTGTAGAAAAACCAATTTTAAATGGAGAGGATAAAGTAAATAATTTAAATTATTTAATAAGTGTTTCTGAATTTATATATAATGGAATTAGTAAGTCTTCAAATGTTGTAATTGAAGGTAATTTTGAAACAATTAAAATCTCTGTCTTTATCATTGGATGTTATAAATATGTTCTAGCATATTCTCTTTATGATGAGCAATACTTAAAGTAAGCACAGTGAGTTTCAAATTACATTCCAAGAATTGTCTCTGTGATTTTCAAACCCGGTCACAGATTAGATGCTCAAATGCTGATAATAAAATAACAGTTTTGTAGGATATTTTTATGGATTATGGATGAATATTGTTAGTTGTCAATTTTAAGAAAGGATTAATGTGTAAAACGAAATATAGTCTTAGATTATACTTCTGCTTCATCTTGTGAATTATGTGTAGCCCTGAGTCATCTACTATTTTGCATTATCTCAATTTGTTTGAAGAAAATATGCCTCATTGTGAAGATTCCAAAATTATTCCTAAAAATTTCTAGCCTCAAGTAAAATTGTGGTATATTTTGTTATCTGCTGTAGCATCTTTTGGTATAAAAGTATTTCAGATGGGTTTGTAAATAAACAGTTAAGTTTGTCTATAAATAGACATGTTTCTAATTAATCTTTTATATTTCTCGTTGCTATGACAGAGAACATGGATGCTTCCGTCTCTAGCTGCAAGTAATTTGAAATGATGGACAGATATAATTTTTTAGTTTAGGAAGTGGTTCAAATTATATTTGCTTGAAGGTTATTGTATATGTTTTTATATAGTTTGTATTTTTGCTCAGATTTATTAAATTTTCTACTATTTTAGTATCTGCACCAAGATAAGAAATTGCTTCACGGAGACATAAAGTCTTCAAATGTTGTAATTAAAGGTGATTTTGAAACAATTAAAATCTGTGATGTAGGAGTCTCTTTACCATTGGATGAAAATATGACAGGTGAGTAGTATCCTACTTTTTAAAATTTGTTTTAACATAATTTCTAAATTTCTAATTTTTATGTGTTTAAACAGATAAGATCACATTCTTCAAAACTCAAAAACTATTAATTAAAGAATTGTTCAATAAAAAGTATTCCTCCTGTCTCTTTCACTCAGCCTCCAGCCCTCCTCTTGCCACATATACTATATAAATTATTGTTTCCTTATTAATATATATTTTAACTGAAGATAACTTTGGGAACAATTTTTAACCTAGATTGGGATAAGTGGTAGAAGACCTGGGGATAGAAAATAAAATGTTAATCCGGTTTTAGGAAGGAATTCGTTTAGCATCAGTGTAGTGATAAGGTTTGGGAACTGATGGAAGAAGGAAGTGGAATGGAAGTAGGAGAGGGGGTTGCTGGTAAAGGCCAGGCTTCTGCTTATTCCCCGTCTCACCCACTCATTCTGCTCTCTCTGTTGTAAGAACTGATCGTTCTTGTCCTGGGGAATAAAGATACATTCTTAGTGAGAACCAAGAGACAGCCTCAAAGAGAAAGCTGCTTTCAACATATTTAATAAATAACATTTAAGTTTTCCTCTTTATATGAATGCTGTTTAGAACATATGTACACCTTAATTTCTAAAGTTTAAACCTACGAGTTGAATTGAAGGAAAAAGTCAAAATAAATGAAGTCATGGACCCTCAGGCTAAATAACTGCTACAAATTTGAAACATTAGAAAATAAAAGAATTTGTCAAAAAGAATAAAAAAAGGACTTTTTACATAATTTTCTCAGTTCTTGATACAGCAAATAGATAAAACTGAGATGTAGAAGATTAAGTAGATAATAAGGTCAATATCTATGCATTAGATTATTTATTAGGCCTGACCTGTGGTGGCGCAGTGGATAAAGCATTGACCTGGAATGCTGAGGTCGCCGGTTTGAAACCCTGGGCTTGCCTGGTCAAGGCACATATGGGAGTTGATGCTTCTTGCTCCACTCCTTCCTTCTCTCTCTGTAAAATCTTTAAAAAAATTTTTATTAAAAGTGACCACATAGTTAGGTTTTCCACAAAGGAAAACCTCAGTTTACAAAAAAGTAGAAATAGTTTAATGGCCGACATTCTTGCCCTCAGTTTTTGTTTTTGTTTTTTTTTTATTCATTTTTAGAGAGGAGAGAGAGAGAGAGAGAGAAGGAGAGAGAGGAGAGAGAGACAGAGAGAGAAGGGAGGAGGAGCTGGAAGCATCAACTCCCATATGTGCCTTGACCAGGGAAGCCCAGGGTTTCGAACTGGCGACCTCAGCATTCCAAGTCGACGCTTTATCCACTGCGCCACCACAGGTCAGGCCTTGCCCTCAGTTTTGTACATCCAGATACTAATAACACAATTGAAAACAAGAACAGCTACATTTTTTAGGAATTTAAAATACTCTGATTGATTCTTGGCTGAAAGAAGAAATCAAATTCCAGTTACAAAATATTTAGAAAACATTGAGAGTGTAATAACAAATCAAAAGCTATTTGATAGGGTCAAAAGCTATTCAGAGGAAAATTTCATTATTTAACCTTAAAGAAGTTAAGTATTTAACTCAAATCAGGAAAAAGAATGAAGCTCCCTAGAAAGCAGAAATGAATGAATGAATAAGTCTCAAATCTATAATACATATATATATATATTTTTGTATTTTTCTGAAGTGAGAAGTGGGGAGGCAGAGAGACAGACTCTTGCATGTGCCCAAATGGGATCCACCCGCATGCCCCCTAGGGGGCGTTGCTCCACTGGGGCTGGAGCCATTCTAGCACCTGAGGCGGAGGCCATGGAGCCATACTCAGCTCCCCGGCCAACTTTGCTCCAGTGGAGCCTTGGCTGCAGAATGGGAAGAGAGAGACAGAGAGGAGAGGGAAAAGGGTGGAGATGCAGATGGGCACTTCTGTGTGCCCTGACCGGGAATCAAACTCAGGACTTCCACATGCCAGGCTGATGCTTTACTGCTGAGCCAACTGGCCAGGGACTATAATATTTTGATATGGCCTATTTTAATTTAGAGTATGTCAAAGTGAATGCAGAGTTTATCCTTGAGGATGCATTTTCAAATATCATCAGGAAATTTTTATAAAAAATGATACGTAGAGGAGAATGGGGTAGACCTGGTCCTTACCCTTTTAGGGCTCATAATCTAGGATGGAAAGTAGTTCTTGAGCAATATCACTAAAATAAATGACCATTATGATACAAGGAATTATGTAAACACAGCAGTGCTACTTATTCAGCCTAGATGCTGAGAAAGGTCTTAAAATCAATAATGGTAAGTTGAGAATTGAAGGATGAACAACAGCTTCAGTTTCATTTTTTTTAAGATTTTATTTATTCATTATAGAGAGGGGAGAGAGAGAGAGAGAGAGAAGGGGGGAGGAGCAGGAAGCATCAACTCCCATATGTGCCTTGACCGGGCAAGCCCAGTGTTTTGAACTGGTAATCTCAGCGTTTCCAGGTTGACGCTTTATCCACTGCGCCACCACAGGTCAGGCAAAGGAATGAAATCTTTTTCTTTTTTTTTAAATTTTTTTAATTTATTCATTTTTGAGAGGAAAGAGAGAGAGAGTGAGAGGAGAGACAGAGAGAGAGAGAAGGGGGGGAGGAGCTGGAAGCATCAACTCCCATATGTGCCTTGACCAGGCAAGCCCAGGGTTTCAAACTGGCGACCTCAGCATTTCCAGGTTGATGCTTTTATCCACTGCGCCACCACAGGTCAGGCCGCAGTTTCATTTTTAATGAGATAGTATTCGTGAGAACTGAGGTAGTGTTTGCTTAAAATCTTTGCTGCTTTTTTATTTTTTATTTATTTTTTTTACAGAGACTGAGAGAGAGAGTCAGAGAGGGATAGATAAGGACAAACAGGAATAGAGAGAGATGAGAAGCATCAATCATCAGTTTTTCATTGCAACACCTTAGTTGTTCATTGATTGCTTTCTCATATGTGCCTTAACCGCGGGCCTTCAGCAGACTGAGTAACCCCTTGCTCGAGCCAGCGACCTTGGGTCCTAGCTGGTGAGCTTTGCTCAAACCAGATGAGCCTTCGCTCAAACTGGCAACCTCCGGGTCTCGAACCTGGGTCCTCTGCATCCCAGTCCGACACTCCACTACGCCACTGCCTGGTCAGGCAAGATCTTTGCATTTATTTAAGGGCAATAAAATAATATTGTTTCTGTATTGACAAAAAGGAATGACTGACCATTAATTTATGATCTCATCAAACTTGTCAGAACCATTCATCTTCATAGAGGAGCAAACTTAATCAGCAACATCGGGGAACTGCTTTCATTATATTTAAATTCTAATCACAAACTTGGATAAATGTAAGCAGACTGATAAGCAATGCACTTGTGGTTGCTAGAGTCTTCAACTAGAAATGATATATTAGACCCAGAATTCTAGAAAGCTGCTCTTCAGCCTGGCAGATCCCTGTAGTACTTTGACTTAGAATGGCATAAGAATCCTTTATTGCCAGGCAGTGCCAAGTGGACCATGTCTGTAGACTCTAACCTAGTTATTTATACTGTTTAGTGCCTCTTAGGAGTAAGGTGGTACAAGGGAAGACTTTCAGGGAGCTTATACTGGACATGACTGTCCTAAAGCTGAATTAAGTAAAAAGGCTGTAGTAGAGATAACTTTATGCTTGCCACATGATGCTGGGTGCTGACCTGATCTGGCATCTTTGTTCTCCCTTTATCTTTAAACAGAGCCTACTTTCTTATTAACTATACCCAACAAAATGTTCAACAAATGAATGAGTGCTTATTGACTGGAATCCTCAGTTTCTCGATTCTTACTTTTCTCAGACCTCTTCTTCAAATACTAGTTTTCTTCTTTCTCCCCTTTTTTTTTGAATTTCTTGAGACTCTCAAAGCAGAACTTTAGTTCTGAAGATAAGTTTTCATTAAACATGCTCCCTGTTTTTTGCTTGTTTGTTTAAAAGTGAGCCCTGGCTTGGTAGTCAGTTGGTTAGAGCATTGTCCCAATATATCAACGTTGCAGATTCAATCCCTTGTCAGGGCATATATAAGAATCAGCCAGTGAATGTATAAATAAGTGGAACAGCAAACTGATGTTTCTCTCTCTCTTCTTCTCTCTAAAAAAAATCAGTTAAAAAAATACATCTTACCAAAATGGATACAGGAAGAAATTGGAAATCCAAATAGCCCTATATGAAAGAAACATTCTCCAAAGGAAACCCAAAACCCAGATGTTTTCACAGTTATTTTCTATCAAATATCCAAGGAAGAAATGACACTGATTTTAAACAATTTTTTTTCAGAAAATAGGGGAGTGAGGAGTACTGTCTAATTTGTTCTGAGACCAGCATAGCTTTGATATCAAAGCCTGATATATGCATTATAAAGAAAAATCATAGTCTAGAATCCTTCATAAGCATAGTTACAGAAACCCTTAACAGAATTATTAGGAAATTGAATCTAACAGTATATAAAAAGCATAATACATCTGAGCAACTAGGATTTATCCTAGGAAAGCAAGTTAATACTTAAAAGTCAACACAATTCACCATATTAACAGATATGAAAACTAGTTATCTCAATAGATACAGAAAAAGCATTTAACAAAAATCTATCTTCCATTCACGAGAAAAAAAAAAAACCCAACTTGCTAAATAGACATGGAAGGGAACTTAACCTCAGAAGGGTATCTACAGGAAAACCTACAGGCAACATTATACTTAAATAGAGGACAGGGTCAGCATTCCTGTTCTGGCCAGTGTTATTTAATACTGTCCTATAGTCCTACTGTTAAAATAAAGCAAGAGGAAAAGGTATAAAATTGGAAAGGAAAGGAAATTGTTCATATTTACAATTGATGTGATTGTTTAAGGAGAAAATCTCAATCTAAAAAGCTAGAATTAATAAGTGAGCTATTATATTCCTATATATAGTTAATAATTGGAAAATGAAAATAATTTTATTTACAAGTACCAAAACAATATTTCAGAATAAATCTAACGAAAAAGTCTGAACTATATACTGAACACCATAAAACATCACTGAGAATTGAATAAAGTATAAGTGGAGAAAGATGATTGTGGGTCAGCAAACTCAATACTAATATTTATTCTTCCCAAATTGATCTAGAGATTCTGTCCAATCCAATCAAAATTTTAGCTGGCTTTTTCATTGAAATCGACAAGTTGACTGAAATTTAAATGGAAATGTGAGTGGATCTTTGTCATTCCTGAGCAGAAGCCAAAATGTGATTTGACCCTTTCCCTTTTCCCTGATTTAGCAATCAGGAGAAGCGTAGAAAGGTACTTCTCTCAGCTTAATAATAACGTAGTTTGAAAATGAAGAAACAGGCACAGAGATTAAATGATCTGCTTAAGGTAATTCAGCATGCAAATGTCTCTGAACCCCAGGCAAGGCAGTCTAGTTCCAGAGTCTGTTCTCTTGATGTCCACAATCTATATTCTTACTACTTTTTAAGAGAATTATGTTTCTCTACACCTTTGCCAACTATACAGCTTTTAAAATACTTATCAATCTTATAGGGAAAAAGTAATTTTTATTAATGAGGATTAGTATATTTTTTCATGTTTATTTGCTATACTGTATTTAATAACTTTTAAATTACCTGTCAAATCATTTGCCCATATTTTTTGGGAGCAGGGGGGATTTTATGTCTTTCTTAGTGATTTCCAGTGCTTGCCCTTGTGACCATTTTACTTGTTTTTCACTTGTTTCAGTAACTGATCCTGAGGCCTGTTATATTGGCACTGAGCCTTGGAAACCTAAGGAAGCTTTGGAGGAGAATGGTATTATTACTGACAAGGCAGACATATTTGCCTTTGGCCTTACTCTGTGGGAAATGCTGACTTTATCTATTCCACACATTACTCTTTCAGATGATGATGATGATGAAGGTATAATTATATACTTTCACATAAATCTTAATCTGTATAGTTTGAAATAAGATTAGTTTGTAAAATAATGTCTTATTTTTCTGTTAATTTTAAAAAGAACAAGGTGTTTGATTTAATGGAATGAGCTATGGATTATATTAATACTGATTGACTTATTTGGTACCATCTTAGTTTAATTTCATCCAAATGAGATAAATTAATTCAGAACAGATAAATTGACAAAATTCATAGAAGCAAAGAATTACCTTAAAAACTCCCATGGCCTGAAAAGATTAGAAAACAATAATAGTAAGGGTTGATAACCATGGATTAAATCCATGACAATAGCTAATCTACACCAGTGGTAGTCAACCTAGTCCCACCGCCCACTAGTGGATGTTCCAGCTTTCATGGTGGGCGGTAGCGGAGCAACCAAAGTATACATAAAAAGATAGATTTAACTATAGTAAGTTGTTTTATGAAGATTTATTCTGCCAAATTTAGCGAAAATCCGACATAAAGTATTTGGTAAGTAATTATTATTATATACTTTAACTTGCTGTAACTCTGCTTTATAAATTTTATAAAGTAAAGTTACTTCCCTACTTTATAAATCACCATTACTGTGGAACTGGTGGGCGGTGAGAAAATTTTACTACTAACAGAGATAAAAAAAGTGGGCAGTAGGTATAAAAAGGTTGACTACCCCTGATCTACACCATTGCAGGACAATTGAGTTTGTAGTATGATGAAAAGTATATTGGATGACATATTCTTGTTTCAGAAGGGTGTTTGAGTAGTTGATAAATTTTTCCAGGATTTAAAGTGGTATTATTTGTTTCAAACTCCTTCATGTGCAGATAAAACTTTTGATGAAAGTGACTTCGATGACGAAGCATACTATGCAGCTTTGGGAACCAGGCCACCTGTCAATATGGAAGAACTGGATGAAACGTACCAGAAGGTGATTGAGCTCTTCTCTGTATGCACTAATGAAGATCCTAAAGATCGGCCTTCTGCTGCACACATTGTTGAAGCTTTGGAAATAGATGTCCAGTGACCTCATATTTATGACTACCTGAGCTTCAAGTATGGCTCATGCATATAACTGTTCTGCTTTCTATGATACATTTATGTAGTTAGTGTGATAATCCATAGTTCTTAGACTCTTTGAATGTGGCCTATTTTAGAGCCATAATACCTTGTTAATATTTGAAAACTATTTCTATTATAAAGGTATTTTATGTATCCTTATGATCAGCATTTGATATTGTAGTGAATTTTTTTTATAAAGTTTAAGAAACAAGTATTGAACCATTCCTAGAGATTTAAACCACTAGCAATAAAATGCTATAAACTCCTATATCTAATATTAAGTTGGGTAGAGTGACCGATACTGTTATTAATGATCTTTCTTAAATAGTCTCTATGTTAATGGATCTATTTAACTTAGCACTTTGCAGTACAAAATAAGTCTACATTTGCTTATCTTTTAAAACATTAAACTTTGCTGGTCTTTCCTGGTTGATGTGCTTTTTAAATATGGTCACTGGAAGCTGAGAGAATATGGCTCAAAGAGCAGCTCTTTGGGTATTTCCAAACGTTTTCCGTTAAGACTTGTCTTGCCCTCTTGGTTCTCCCCTGATCTTTGGTTTTTGCTTTCATTTATTAAATGTACTTTCTGCACTGAGATCTCTTTTTTAGTTTTTTATTTACTAATCTAGGTCATTAATATTTCAAAGTTCTGGTATAAAAATAATAAAGCTGATAGGACGATAATAGGATAAAGGATACTTTAGTTACCAGAAAGTGTATTATCTATATACTCCATTGATCTTATGTTGTCATTAAAGTTGCTGAGTGAATTTGAATAGGTTTCTTTCTCTCTCAGCCTTATTTTGTTAAGCTGTAAAATGAGGGTGATGTGGATCAGTCGTTTCTAGCTGAACCTCAGCCCCCCGGGGAATTTTCAGTTATTGAATTGTGCTTGTGAATCTAGGTGATATGCCTAGATTCAAGAAAGAATTTTTAAAATTACTGTCAAATTGAGGATCTTAGAAAGATTAGGAACCATTGCACTCTGAGGTTTAAGCAATTTTAGAATTCACTGGAGGGTTGCTTTTATGTGAGATTGTATCAAGCAGTGGTACACATGTCATTAATGAGCATAACTTCTATCAAAATATTAATGTGACAGCCTGACCAGGCAGTGGCACAGTGAATAGAGTGTTGGCTTGGGATGCAGAGGACCCAGGTTCAAAACTCTGAGGTTGCTGGCTTGAGTGCAGGCTCATCTGGCTTGAGCACGGGGTCGCTGGCTTGAGCCCAAAGGTTGCTGGCTTGAGCAAGGGGTCACTGGCTCGGCCAGAGCCCCCCAGTAGAGGCATATGTGACAAAGCAATCAGTGAACAACCAAGGTGCTGCAATGAAGAATTGATGCCTCTTATCTCTCTCCCTTCCTGTCTGTCTATCCCTCTCTGTGTCTGTCACTAAAAAAAAAAAAATTAACGTGACAAAAATGTTATGAAAGCTGACTTTATTATGGAAGAATCCTATGTAAAAAAAAAAAGAATCCTATGTACAATTTTGCATCACAACTTACCACTCTGACTTATATGTTGTGTCAATTCTTACTAGGCCTGCCAAGCTAAAAGCACTTTATTTTAAGCCATCCTTATGAATTGCAACTTTTTTTTTAGTACTTAAATACCTTTCCTTGAGAAATTTATTTCCAGTTCCTATATTTGGAATATCTAAATGGGAACAAGGACTGGGCTAGCACATTCACAGCACTTTTTTATGGCAAACATTGCAGAATGATGCTGGGCTCCCCTTGAGCTTGGAGAAGCCTTGAAGACCTCAACATCAAGTTGCAGACAATTTGCTACCAACCGCAAGAAAACTTTTTTGTTCTTGTCCTATAACTTGCTCTTTTAGTCTCAGATACTATCTCCTTTTTTAGCCATTTGCCTCATTAACATGATTCTCCCAAATAGAAAATCTACTTTCACTCTAGTGTAAGGACTTCAGGAACCTGTTTGCACCACTATAAAGTGGACAAGCAGCTGCTGGAGAAAATTTGAGGACTATTATTTCATCCTAGTACTTAGCCTATAATTTGCTAATCAAAATAAAATTAGGAAAATTTTTTTATTTTTTATTTATTTATTTATTTATTTTTTGTATTTTTCTGAAGCTGGAAACAGGGAGAGACAGTCAGACACTCCCGCATGCGCCCCACTGGGATCCACCCGGCACGCCTACCAGAGGCCATGCTCTGCCCACCAGGGGGCGATGCTCTGCCCCTCCGGGGCGTCGCTCTGTTGTGACCAGAGCCACTCTAGCACCTGGGGCAGAGGCCAAGGAGCCATCCCCAGCGCCCGGGCCATCTTTGCTCCAATGGAGCCTCCACTGCGGGAGGGGAAGAGAGAGACAGAGAGGAAGGAGAGGGGGAGGGGTGGAGAAGCAAATGGGCGCTTCTCCTGTGTGCCCTGGCTGGGAATCGAACCAGGGACTTCTGCATGCCAGGCCGATGCTCTACTGCTGAGCCAACCGGCCAGGGCCGGAAAGTTTTTTTAATAATGAGAATATTATATAAACTTGTGGGCGATAGCAAGATTTGTAGAATAAGATTTCATCCATGTTGAATTTTGGCCCTGGCATTCAATTTCCCTCCACAATCAGCTTATCCAGAGTTTCTAAAAATTCTTCAGCTGTTTTCACATTAGTGACTCTTCACTCACTTTTATATTAGGCAGTGGATAAAGAACAATTCTTGAATCATTTAAACCAGTGTTTTTCAACCGCTAGTCTGCAAGCTGGTCTGCCAGAAATTTCATGCCGGTCTGCAAAAGTTAACCAACTGCCCTGATGTGTGAAGATTATAGACCCAATGGTTTCAGTTCAATTCGGTTATGCTTGGTGATTTCCGCCTTAGTGGTCTCCGAAATCTATTTTCATGGTCCCCAGGTATAAAAAGGTTGAAAACCATTCATTTAAACCACTCAGAGCTAGCAAACATCTCAACAGCAACATCCCAAGCAAAGTTTTTGCTTTGCCAGTGATCATCATGCTAACAGGGTCATGCCTATGTATGGTCTCCAGGTTTAGAAGTTTCTGCAATTTTCGTTAGTCTCATTGCCTTCAGTGAAGCAGGTTCCTTAACAGCTTCCATCACTTTGTTCTTGTTTTTCAACATTGCGGCTATGGTGGAATGGGGCATATCTGACTGGTGAGCAAAAACCATCACTGATTTTCCACCTTTGCAGTCCTTAATCACTTTAAATTTGTCTCCAGGTCAGTCACTCAAGGTGACCTCTTACTGCAACGTTAGCAGTGGATTTTATATTCTTAGACGCCATGATGAACAAAACACGAGGTGAAATCAAGTACAAGAGAAAATGATGCAGTTAAGAGATGCATTAAACATGAGCTATATGAGGCTGCTACTGGTGTAACAGCATACTAGTTTAAAGTAGACATTTTTTAATAAGTACACTGATATAATGAAAAAAGTGCTATTTTTTTATACAACTGGCAACTCAGGTTTGTTTAAAACAGGATCACCACAAACCACAGGAGAAATGTGTGGTTATGATGACTTTGATATCGCTAGGCAAAAGGAAATTTTCAGTTTCGTTATAATCTTATGGGACATCGTTATGTGGCAAATAACCATATATACTACATTTTCTTTATCCATTCATTCATCCATTGATGTACATTTAGGTTGTTTTCACGTCTTGGCTGTTGTGAAGAATGCTACAGTGAACATGGGGGTGCATATATCTTTTCCAGTTAGTGTTTTTGTTTTCTTCAGATAAATACCCAGAAGTAGAATTGGTGGGTCATACAGTAGTTCTATTTTTAGTTTTTTGAGGACACTCCGTACTGTTTTCCTTGGTAGTTGCACCAGTCTGCATTCCCACCAATAGTGCACCAGGGTTCCCTTTTCTCTGTATCCTTGCCAACACTTGTTATTTCTTGATTTTTTTATAACAGCCATTCTAACAGGTGTGCAGTGATATCTCATTGTGCTTTTAATTTGCATTTCTCTGATGATTAGTGATGTTGAGCATATTTTCCTTTACTAGTTGGCCATTTGAATATCTTCTTTTGAAAAATGTCTGTTTTGATTCTCTGCCTATTTTTAAATTGGATTGTCTTCTATTTTTGCTATTAGGTTATATGAACTCTGTATTTTGAATAGTAACACATTATCAGATATATTGTTGACTGAGGACGCACCAACAGAATTCTAGACTCAGAGTAAAACAAAGAAAAGTTTATTACACTCGCGAGCGGGCCCAAGGCAAGGAAATGGCCAAGAGCCCCGAGCCACTTCAGCAGGCAAGTTTTATACCTATTTTCAGGGAGAGGAGTTGTAACAGTTCTCAGGGTAATTGATGGGCAAACATCTGCTTAATTTCAAGGAGGGGAGTTGTAACAGTTCTCACGGTGATTGATGTGACATAATCTATTCCCGGTCCTTGAGGTAAGGAAGGTGTTAGACTCCCAGGATGGCTAGGAATAGATGAGTCCTTGAGATAGGAAAGTCGTAAAACTCCCAGGATAATTAGTGCAACCCAATCCTGGAGGATAGATAGGGACTTTTCCAGCTGGGGGCTTTCAACTGTATGACTGGTTACTAAGGCACATCTGACTAAAATTTAATTTGGGGGAGCCAAGTGCTAAACGCAAAATTCACTTCTGTACGAACCGCTTGCTTGCTATGCTATAAAAACCCCTAAATTGTAGGTGCTCGGTGTGACTGGTGACCATCACCTGAGCTCACTTTTCCATAAAACTTTGTTTAAACTCTAAACGTCTCCAGTGTCTATTTTACCCGGCGAATGCAACAATTGATTGCCTCAGATGCTTGCGGCCTTGCCTTTCCGATAAGCCCCTAATCAAACACCGGATGCCTGCAGCTTCTTCAAGGAGCCTGGGCAAACATCTAGGGGCCGGGTGGGCCAGTTATTGTTTTACAAGCCAAGATGAGTTAAGCGAAAATCAGACGAAAAAGACCAGACGGAATCCACTGTTACATTCCCCCCTTTCTTTGTTGCATATCTCTAATCCTAGAGATCTGAGTTCTGTTCTAACTTCTCATAATGTTGTCTCATAATCATGAGTTTTACTGCTCCTATTTGCCCCTGCAGGAAGGTGGTGAGTCTATTCAGGACACACGGTCCAATGGTGATAACTAGCAATAGCACTATAAGGGGTCCTGCTAAGGTGGAGATGAGGGTAGTCAACCAGGGTGATTTGGCATACCACCCTTCAAACCATCCCTGCTGATCTTGTAGTCTCTTTTCCCTAGCCTTTAGCCTTTCTTTCAGCTTATTCATGGAGTCCCTAACTATTCCAGTGTGGTCGGCATAGAAACAGCATTCTTCTTTTAAAGCAGCACATAAACCACCCTCTTTTAAAAATAACAAGTCTAAGCCTCGTCGGTTTTGCAACACGACCTCAGAGAGGGAGGTCAGTGACTTTTCTAGAGCTTCTATTGACTGCTCTACAGCCCTTAAATCCTGGGTAATAGCAGACTCTAGCGAGGCCATTTGTTTGGGCCCTTCAACTAGGGCAGCAGCTCCTGTTCCCACTCCTGCCAATACCCCGGCTCCCAGCAGTACTGCTAGGGTGAGTGTGACAGGCTCTCTTCTATACCTGGTCCACCCTTCAACCACCTCTTCAAAGTCCTCATTTCCATGATATATAAGGCGGGGGAAAACCCTAACCATTACACAAAAATCTTGAGAGTTGTTAAAGGCCTGAGTGGACACACAGGGAGTCAGGCCCGTTCTGCATGCCCACTGAGTTCCTTTCTCAGGGATCAAATAGGAACTGTTAGGAGAAATTGAAATAGTCTGCAGGCATCGGGCCTTGTCTGAAGCAGACGGGGTCCCCAGGCATATCCCCTGTCCAGTCACTTCTGGGAGGGTAAGCATGTGACGCCTGCCCCAATTACACTGGGAAGGGCTTTTGTTCTCATAGTAGCTCCCATTGACTGCGACCCCTTCGTAATAGGGAGACCCTGCCTGCAAGCATATCCAGCAGGAGTCAGTAAGGTTGGGATAGGTGCTATTTAAAGCTTCAAAACCACCTTTTATTAGATCTAATAATCGCTGCCCCGTGGTTGAACCTGACGGGGTTTGTGACAGGGGTGTACTACTGACACTGGCTGGGCTGCTGGCTGTATCTCTCAGGGATGGAGTAGCTTGCACCGGGGCTGAAAGGGGCTTGCTAGGCCTTGGGGCCCTTTGGTCAGCCAGTACTTTGTTAGGTCCTAATGGGCTGCCTCCAGCGGTGCCTATCTGGAGTTTAATTTTAAACGTTAATCCAGCATCAAATCCTGACACATACATTCTTAAACCCCACTGCCTGCCTTTTAGCCATGTATTATCCTGTCTTCGTCCATGGTGGGTAAATGTAATATTCAGTGGGTTACAGGTGAAATTGGTGCATGGTCCCTCTCCAGACCACATGACTGTCCGAGTGGCCTTGGCATGGTTATATCCCCAATTTGTAGGATTCCTATCCCCCAGGCAAGAGGAGGACTTACTCAACCCTGGGGTATTTCCCCAGGTGGCTCGAGTTACAGTAATAACATCCCTGGAGGAGGTAGGTCTCCAATAAGTTGTTCCAGTAGTTTCACATCCTCATGCCTTACAATAGAAGTCCCCTAAACCCCCACAGTCCCAAGCAACCTTCCGATCCCGACCATTGCGAGGACAAACATAGAAATCAGTCCTTCTAGTGGCTGCCCTTAGCTTCGGATCTGCACACCCAAACCCCCGTCCTGTAGGTCCATTTCCCCCACACGGGCATTGGCCAGATTTGCAGGGAGGTGGGTCACTTGGGTCAACAGTAGGAATATCCCAAGTTTTTAACCCCGCTGCGAGTTGACAAAGGTCTGGATACAGGGACGGCCACCAAATCCAGGGGGAATAGTCATTGGAAGTCACTTCCCATACTATGTCACTGGTCCCCGATATCACCTGCCATGTCTGCCAGGTCGGTTGGTGGGGATTTGTTGCGGCGGCGGACACGCAGCTTGAGGGGATTATCTGTTTTCTCCACTGTCCACTGGTCATCAGGAGCAGGAGCAGGCTTGAGGTGTGAAATATGGATCCAAGCAGCGATGCCATCGACCTTTACAGCAGTGGGTGTGATGAGGAGGACTTGGTAGGGTCCTTTCCAGCGGGGTTCGAGGGTCCGGTGTTGGTGTCTCCAGACGTAGACGAAGTCCCCGACTTGGTAGTGATGTGGGGTCCCGTCTCCTGCCGGCTGGTAAAGGTCAGACAACTGCTTCCATAGGCAATGTTGTACTCTGGTCAGGGCCTGTAACCTAATGGACAAAGGGGTATTTGGGATATTTAAGTCAGAGGGGGATAAATCTCGAATAGGCGGAGGGGTTCCAAAAAGTATTTCAAAGGGGGTTAGGTTAGTTTTAGCAGAAGGGGTATTCCGAGCCCGGAAAAGAGCATATGGTAGGAGCATTACCCAATCTCTATGGCCAGTCTCTATGATTAATTTAGTTAAGGTCTCTTTAATTGTTCTGTTCATTCTCTCTACCTGTCCTGAACTTTGGGGTCTATAAGCACAATGTAGTTTCCAATCAATCCCCAATATTTTGGCTACCCCCTGGCTTACCTGGGCCACAAACGCCGGTCCGTTATCAGACCCTATTACCTTTGGAAGGCCAAATCTAGGAAAGATTTCTTCCATAATCTTCTTAATTACCACCGCCGCCGTCTCATGCTTGGTAGGGAAGGCTTCTACCCATCCTGAAAAGGTGTCTACAAAAACTAAGAGATACCTTAGTCCATACTTGGCAGGTTTTACCTCAGTGAAGTCTACTTCCCAATATTGGCCTGGTCTGGTGCCTCGGAGACGGGTTCCACTGGTTCCTTTGGCTGGGTAGGCATTCACCATTTGGCAGGCCTTACAAGCTTTGACTATTTACTTTGCTATTTGCCTCTTCTCGGGGGTAGTCAATGTTTTATCATCTTGAAGCAGTTGTACCAGTTTGTCAGTCCCAAGGTGGGTAAGATGGTGGGCCATCTGGAGGAACTTCCGAACATCCTCAGGTTCCTCTAAGTGGGTCAGGGTGGGGGATGGCTCTGCTTCTATAGTGAGGATGTTGGAGGCAGTCCTCATGGCTACCGCTCGAGCCTCTTCATCCGCCCTCCTGTTGCCTTTTGCTACTGGGTCTTGCCCTTTCTGGTGCCCAGGGCAATGGACAATGGCTAGCTCCCGTGGGAGCATGATAGCATCTAAGAGGGCTAGGATTTCTTGTTTGTGTTTAATGTCTTTGCCTGCTGATGTAAGCAGGCCCCTTTCTTTGTAAATTGCCCCATGCACATGTGCAGTAGCAAATGCGTACCTGCTGTCCGTGTAGACGGTGGCCCGTTTACCACTAGCTAGTTCCAAGGCCTTTGTTAGAGCTATTAGTTCTGCCTTTTGAGCTGAGGTTCCTGGGGCAAGTCTCTCTGACCAGATTACTTTTTCCTTGTCTACCACTGCAGCCCCAGCTCGGCGTTCTCCTTCATACAGAAAACTGCTTCCATCAGTATACCAAATTAAGTCAGATTGTGGCAATGGTATGTCCCGCAAGTCTTTCCGGATCCCAGCTTCCTCGGCTAGGATATCCCTGCACTGATGGTGGACAGTTCCCCCCTCCTCCCTGGGTAGCAGGGTGGCTGGGTTCAAAACAGTTGGAGAGCCAAAGGTGATCCTGTCTTTATCTAACAGGAGGCTTTGGTAATGAGTAATGCGGGCATTAGTTAACCAGCGGTCTGGAGGTTGTCTTATTATGCTTTCCAGGGCATGGGGGGCGACAACAGTCAATTTCTGGCCCAGAGTCAGTTTGTCAGCGTCTTTGACTAGGAGGGCCACAGCGGCAATCACCCGTAGGCACCCCGGCCACCCTTTTGCGACTGCATCTAACCTCTTAGAAAGATAGGCTACTGGCCGTTTCCAGGGTCCCAGAGACTGAGTCAATACTCCTTTAGCTATCCCTTCCTTCTCGTCTACATAGAGAGTGAATGGCTTCTCTATGTTGGGGAGTGCCAAGGCCGGGGCTGACAACAGTGCCCTCTTGATTTGGTCAAAGGCCTTTTGCTGTTCATCTCCCCAGGTATATTCAGTTCCATCCTTTAACAAGGGATACAGAGGGGCGGCTAGTGCAGCAAAGCCAGGTATCCATAGTCTGCAAAAACCTGCTGTGCCTAAGAATTCCCTGAGGCCCTTCCGATTTTTCGGAGGCGGGATTTGAGTAACAGTCTTTTTCCTCGCCTCAGTTAGCCATCTCTTACCGTCTCGGAGAGAGTAGCCCAGGAAGGTGACTTCGGGTTGGCAGATCTGGGCCTTTTTGGCGGATGCCCGGTATCCCAGTTTGGCCAGTTCGGCAAGCAGTTTTTCAGTTCCTTGTTTGCACTGCTCTCTGGTGGCGGCTGCAAGTAATAGATCATCAACATACTGCAACAGAGTTACCTCAGGGGTGGAGGCTCGGTAAGCACTCAAATCCTGGTGCAGCGCTTCGTCAAAGATGGTGGGAGAGTTCTTGAAGCCCTGGGGTAGCCGCGTCCAGGTGAGCTGTCCACTGAGTCCATTCTCAGGGTCCGTCCATTCGAAAGCAAACAGGGGTTGGCAGTCCTCATGCAGGCGCAAGCAGAAGAAGGCATCTTTCAGGTCCAGTACTGTATACCACTTCCTGTCAGGACTGAGGGTACTGAGGAGGTTGTAAGGGTTTGGGACCGTTGGATGTATGTCCATTACTCGACTGTTAACCTCTCTCAAATCCTGGACTGGTCTATAGTCCCCTGTCCCTGGTTTCTTTACCGGTAGCAGGGGGGTGTTCCATTCTGATTGACAAGGCCTCAGAATCCCCTGTCCTAGTAGCCTCTTGAGGTGAGGTCTAATGCCTTCTCGGGCCTCTTTACTCATGTAGTATTGTTTGACCCTTATGGGGGTGGCGGAGGGCTTTAGGTATACTACCACCGGAGGCCTTTGTACTGCTAATCCTGGCCCTGCCGTTTCTGCCCAGGCCTCTGGGAAGCTCTGAAGCCACCTGTCCTCTGTTGAATGGGGTCCGGGGGCAGGGGTCTCATACAGTTTATACTCATCTTCAGCAGACAAGGTCAGCATGGTCACAATAGGCTGACTGACAAGAGGGTTACTGAATCTTACTTCTGGTCCCTGGGGCTTGAAGTCAATACTTGCCCCTAACTTGGTAAGCAAATCCCTCCCCAGCAGTGGGGCAGGGCATTCTGGTATGACCAGAAAGGAGTGCTGTACTTTTCCCCTCCCCAGGTCCATTGTCCTTTTAGTTGTCCATGACCTATGCTGGCATCCATTTGCCCCCTGAACCAGGGATTTTTTGTTTGAGAGGGGGCCCAGCGAGTTCTGCAAGGCGGAGTAAACCGCTCCTGTATCCACCTCAAAGTCGATTGGTGTCCCCTCCACATTGAAGTTACCCTGAGTTCGGGGAGGGGGTCCGAACTCCGACGCCCCTAATCTCCTAGGGCAAGGATTTCCTCAGTCTTCTTTTTGTTCTTCTTAGGGCAATCCCTGACCCAGTGTCCTTCTTCTTTACAGTAGGCACACTGGTTAGGTCCTAATTTTGGTTTTTGGTTTGGGCCCGAGGTACTATGCTTTCCTTTTCTATCTTGTTTCCCTACTACGGTAGCCAAAATCTTTGTTAACTCTTTATTTCTCCGTTTATCTCGCTTATTTTCCTGCTCCTCACATTCTTTTTCTAATCTTTGCTCCTTTTCCTCTGCTGTCTCTCTTTTATAGAACACTTTCTCAGCTTCCTTGACTAAATCTCTCAGAGCCATGTCCTGTAACCCATCCATCCTCTGGAGTTTCCTCCGAATATCAGTAGCTGACTGTCCTATAAAAGCCATAGCCAGTGCCCCTTTCTGATCTTCAGACTCAGGGTCGAAAGGGGTGTACCTCCTATAGGCTTCCATTAGTCTCTCTAGGAATCTGGATGGGGATTCCTCTGACCCTTGAATTATTTCTCTTACCTTAGCCAAATTAGTGGGGCGTCTCGCCGCCGCTCGGAGACCCATCATCAGAGTCTGGCGATAGAGTAAGAGTCGCTGCCTACCTTCAGGTGCATTAGGGTCCCAGTCAGGCCGCCTCAGGGGAAAATTCTCATTTATAAGGTTGGGGAGTTCAGTAGGACGACCATCAGGTCCAGGAACCAATTTCCTAGCCTCGAGGAGAATTCGTTCTCTTTCTTCGGAGGTGAAGAGGATACCTAAGAGCTGCTGGCAGTCATCCCAAGTGGGCTGATGGGAAAACATAAGAGACTCAAGAAGGTCAGTAAGTTTGACAGGGTCCTCTGAAAAAGGTGGATTATTGTTTTTCCAATTATATAGGTCTGAGGAGGAGAAGGGCCAATACTGAAGTGCCAGCATGTCTCCCCCTTGGCCGTCAGGGACAGGGGGTCCGAAAGGCCGAAGGGGCAGGGTGACGGCCACGTCATCCGAGGTTTGTGCTCTCCGGCTCCGGGTACCTTGGGCTGGACCCTCTCCTGATGGTCCCCGTTCGTTCTGATGTGGGGCCTCAGGCTGGGAACCAGCAGCACCGGCAGGGACATCCCTGGGATAGGGAGGCGGGAGTCCCGAATCAAGAAGAATAAGGTCAGTTTGAGATTCAGGGAGAACAGAGGAGGGAAGGGGAGGATACAGGGATGAAGTAGGCGTCGTTGGCTCCGAAGGTTTGAGTGGAAGCATAGAGCAGAGGTCTGGATGAGTTGGAGCAGGTCTGGGAGTGCCCGGAGTGGTGGAGAGGGTTGTTGGGAGGGAGGGTGCAGGGGGAGGAAGGAAAGGCTGGATCCAAGGAGGAGGGTTGTCGGTCAGGTCTTCCCAAACCCAAATATAAGGCTGCTGATCCGGACGGCCATGAGGTCCTGGACTGAAGACGACTGCTTTAACCGCCTTTATGGTGTCTTTGTGGAAGGTTCCAGTGGTCGGCCAACCTACTCCTAAGGTGGGCCACTCGGAGGTACAGAAAGTTTGCCACTTGTGCTTCTTAACAAGAAGAGACAGATTATGAGCTCGGGCATTAACCTCAGACCAATGAGACAGAGTCAGGGACAGTGGGGTGGAAGCTCCTTGTCCCATTTTAATTTCAAAGAGATAAAAAGACAGAAAGAAGGCAACAAATAAGACACTGACAAAAACAAACAGACAAAGCCGGCTGCGCCGCGAACGGCAAAATAAAACTAAAAATAAATCTAACGGTCCGGACCTACGAGCTCGGTTGGAAACTGGCAACAAATCTACAGATTCTGTCTGAGACAGCAGATGGACTTCCAAGCATCCTTGGTCGTCCTCACACTCCAGGGCGTCCCCCGGAGTCGTGGCCTGCGACCCCCTGACACGTCTGTCGGTCGCAGCCAGGAGGGACTCACGTCCCTGCCTGACAGCCACCGCCAGTTTCACTTACCAAGCATCAGGCGTGCGTCTCGTGCGGGATCTCGGTGGGACCTCCAAATGTTGACTGAGGACGCACCAACAGAATTCTAGACTCAGAGTAAAACAAAGAAAAGTTTATTACACTCGCGAGCGGGCCCAAGGCAAGGAAATGGCCAAGAGCCCCGAGCCACTTCAGCAGGCAAGTTTTATACCTATTTTCAGGGAGAGGAGTTGTAACAGTTCTCAGGGTAATTGATGTGACATAATCTATTCCCGGTCCTTGAGGTAAGGAAGGTGTTAGACTCCCAGGATGGCTAGGAATAGATGAGTCCTTGAGATAGGAAAGTCGTAAAACTCCCAGGATAATTAGTGCAACCCAATCCTGGAGGATAGATAGGGACTTTTCCAGCTGGGGGCTTTCAACTGTATGACTGGTTACTAAGGCACATCTGACTAAAATTTAATTTGGGGGAGCCAAGTGCTAAACGCAAAATTCACTTCTGTATGAACCGCTTGCTTGCTACGCTATAAAAACCCCTAAATTGTAGGTGCTCGGTGTGACTGGTGACCGTCACCTGAGCTCACTTTTCTATAAAACTTTGTTTAAACTCTCTAAACGTCTCCAGTGTCTATTTTACCCGGCGAATGCAACAATTGATTGCCTCAGATGCTTGCGGCCTTGCCTTTCCGATAAGCCCCTAATCAAACACCGGATGCCTGCAGCTTCTTCAAGGAGCCTGGGCAAACATCTAGGGGCCGGGTGGGCCAGTTATTGTTTTACAAGCCAAGATGAGTTAAGCAAAAATCAGACGAAAAAGATCAGACGGAATCCACTGTTACAATATGACTTACAATTGTTTTCTCCCATTCATTTGCTGGCTTGCCTTTTCATTTTGCTGATGGTTTCCTTTGCTTTGCAGAAGATTTTTAGTTTGATGCAGTCCCATCTCTTTATTTTTTCCTTTGTTGCTTTCGCTTTTGGTGTTGAATCCAAAAAAATCATTGATAAGATCAATGTCAAGGAGACTATTGTGTTATCTTCTAAGAATTTTATGGTTCTTCTTTTTTTAATGTTTATTTTATTGATTTTAGAGAGGAAGGGAGAGAGAGAGAGAGACAGGAACATCAATCTGTTCCTGTATGTGCCCTGACCAGGGATCGAACTAGCAACCTCTGTGCTTTGAGATGATGCTCCAATCAACTGAGCCATCCAGCTAGGGCTGGTTCCTGGTCTTAACATTCAAGACTTTAATCCATTTTAAGTTGATTTTTGTCTATGGTGGTAGTGTTTTAGTTTTCCCAACACCATTTATAGAAAAGACTCTCCTGGTCCTGGCTGGCTGGTTCAGTGGATAGAGCGTTGGCTTGGCATGTGGACATCCTGGGTTCGATTCCCCGTGAGGGCACACATGAGAAGCAATCATCTGCTTCTCTTCCTCTCTCTCTCCCCTTCTCTCTTCCCCTCTCACAGCCAGTGGTTTGATTGGTTCGAACATCAGCCCAGGGTGCTGAGGATAGCTTGGTTGATTCGAGCATCGGCACCAGACGGGCTTGCCAGGTGGATCCCAAACTGCATGCAGGAGTCTCTCTCTCCCGTCCTCTCACTTAAAACAAAAATGAAAAGACTGTCCTTTCCTCATTTTATATCCTTGGCTCCTTTGTCATAAATTAATTGACAATATATGCATAGGTTTATTTCTGGACTCTGTTTTGTTCCATTGATCTGGTAAGTCTGTTTTTATGCCATTATCATACTGTTTTAATTACTATAGCTTTGTAATATAGTTTGAAATCAGGGAGCATGAGACCTCCAGGTTTGCTTTTCTTTCTCAAGATTACTTTGGCTATTTGGGGTCTTTGGTTGTCCCATACCAATTTTAGGATTTAAAAAAATTTATGTGAAAAATGCCATTTGAATTTTAATAGAGATTGCATTGACTTTGTGGATTGTTCTGGGTAGTTTGGACATTTTAATAATTCTTTCAATCTGACTACAGACTCTTTCATTTGTGTCTCAAGTTCTTTCATTGATGACTTAGTTTTCAATATATAGGGTTTTCACCTCCTTGGTTAGATTTATTCCTAGGTTTTTATTCTTTTTTTTTTTTTAATTTTTTTAAAATTTTTTTAATTTATTCATTTTTTTAGAAAGCAGAGAGAGAGGGAGAGAGAGAGAGTTAGAGAGAGAGAAGAGAGACAGAGAGAGAGAAGGGGGGAGGAGCAGGAAGCATCAACTCCCATATGTGCCTTGACCAGGCAAGCCCAGGGTTTCGAACCGGCAACCTCAGCATTTCCAGGTCGACACTTTATCAACTGCGCCACCACAGGTCAGGCCTTTTTTTTTTTTTTTTTTTTTTTTTACAGAGACAGAGTGAGTCAGAGAGAGGGATAGACAGGGACAGACACAGGAATGGAGAGAGATGAGAAGCATCAATCATTAGTTTTTCATTGCGCGTTGCAACACCTCAGTTGTCCACTGATAGCTTTCTCATATGTGCCTTGACCGCGGGCCTTCCGCAGACCGAGTAACCCCTTGCTGGAGCCAGCGACCTTGGGTTCAAGCTGGTGGGCTTTTGCTCAAACCAGATGAGCCTGTGCTTAAGCTGGTGACCTCAGGGTCTCAAACCTGGGTCTTCCGTATCCCAGTCCGACGCTCTATCCACTGCGCCACTGCCTGGTCAGGCGGTTTTTATTCTTTTTGATGCAATTAGGAATGAGATTGTTTTCCTAATTTCTCTTTCTGATAGTTTGCTATTAGTGTATAAAAATGAAATATTTTTGCGTATTAATTTTGTATCCTGCAACTTTACTGAATTCATTTATTCTAACAGGTTTTTTTTTAAATCGAGTGTTTAGGGTTTTCTTTATATAAAGTCATGTCACTTGCAAATAGTTTTACTTCTTCCTTTCTAGTTTTGATGCCCTTTATTTCTTTTTCTTGCTTAGTTGCTCTAAGACTTCCAGTACTAGGTTGAATAAAAAGGTAAGAGCGGCGCCTGACCTGTGGTGGTGCAGTGGATAAAACGTCGACCTGAAATGCTGAGGTTGCCGGTTCGAAAGCCTGGGCTTGCCTGGTCAAGGCGCATGTGGGAGTTGATGCTTCCAGCTCCTCCCCCCCCCCTCTTCACTCTCTCTCTCTCTCTCTCTCTCTCTCTCTGTCTCTCCCTCTCCTCTCTAAAATGAATAAGTAAAAAAATAAAAAAATAAAAAAAAGTAAGAACGGCATCCTGGTTATGTTCTTGATCCTAGAGGAAAATTTTTCAGTTTTTCATCAGTGAGTATGATGTTAACTGTCATACATGGTTTTTGTTACATTGAAGTATGTTCCCTCTATACTCAGTTTGTTGAATTTTTATCATAAATGGATGTTAAAATTTTGTCAAATGGCTCTTGGTTCCTGGGATGATTAGCATGAGAGAGCAGAGGGAGCAGAGCAGAGAGCAGAAAGAGGCCATGTGGCCAGGAGAAGCAGCCAAGATGGCGGAGTGCTGAGTGAGATGCCAGTATGTGTGCAGTTTATGCAGGGAGAAGGAAGGAGATGGGGAACTGAGGAGAATAAGGTTGGTGAGCTAGAAACCTTTGATTCTAGGAAACTCGGATAAGTCAGTGGCTTTGTGAGCACTGAATGTGAGTGGGTTTTGGAGCCCAGTGTGTGTTTTTACTTGCCCGCCGGATGCAAGCTAGAATTAAAGACTATGGCCCACCAAAAAAAAAATTGTCAAATGCTTTTTCTGCATTTATTATGATGATCATATGATTTTTATCCTTCATTTTGTTAATGTGGCTTATCACATCAATTGATTGTAGACAGTGAAATATCCTTACCTCTTTGGAATAAATCCTGCTACCATGGTGTATGATTTTTTAAATGTATTGTTGAATTTGCTTTGCTAATATTTTAAACAGAAGTTCTTTTTTTGTTTTAGATTTTATTTATTCATTTTAGAGAGAGGAGAGAGAGAGAGAGAAAGAGAGAGAGAGAGAAGGGGGAGGAGCAGGAAGCATCAACTCCCATATGTGCCTTGACTAGACAGGCCCGGGGTTTTGAACCGGTGACCTCAGCATTCCAGGTCAACGCTTTACCCACTGTACCACCACAGGTTAGGCACTTTGCTAATATTTTGTTGAGGATTTTTCCGTCTATGTTCATCAGGGATGTTGGCCTATAATATTTTTGTCAGGTATGTCTTTGTCTGGTTTTGGTATTAGCATAATAATGCTGACCTCATAAAATGAGTTTGGAAGTGCTTCCTCTTCTATTCTTTGGAACAGTTTGAAAATAATTGGTCTTAATTCTTACTTTTTTGGTAGAATTCACCAGTAAAGCCAATTGCTCTGGGACTTCTTGTAGGGAGGTTGTTAATTACTAATTCAATCTTTCTAATAATCTGTTCAGATTTTCTGTTATTTCATGATTCATTCTTGGCAGGCTATATGTTTATAGGAATTATCCATGTCTTCTTGGTTTTCCAATTTCTTGGTATATAAACATTCAGAGTATCTTAAGATCTTTTGTATTTCTGTGGTATCAGTTGTAACATTTCCTCTTTCATTCTGATTTTGAGACCTTTCTTAGTCTTGCTAGAAGTGTCAATTCATTTAGTTTTCAAAGAACCAACCAGCTCTTGATTTCATTGACCTTTTCTGTTGTCTTATTAGTTGGTCTATTTCATTTATTCCTGCTCTAATCTTTGTATTTCCTTCCTCTACTAACTTTGGGATTAATTTTTTCTACTTTTTATAGTCTTTTTTTTTTTTTTTTTTTTTTACACAGAGACAGAGAGAGAGTCAGAGAGAGGGATAGACAGGAATAGACAGACAGGAACAGAGAGATGAGAAGCATCAATCATTAGTTTTTCGTTGTGTGTTGCGACTTCTTAGTTGTTCATTGATTGCTTTCTCATATGTGCCTTGACCGCGGGCCTTCAACAGACTGAGTAACCCCTTGCTGGAGCCAGTGACCTTGGGTCCAAGCTGGTGAGCTTTTTGCTCAAGCCAGATGAGCCCGCGCTCAAGCTGGCGACCTCGGGGTCTCAAACCTGGGTCCTCCCACATCCCAGTCCAACGCTCTGTCCACTGTGCCACTGCCTGGTCAGGCTTTTCATAGTCTCTTGAGGTATAAAGTTAGAGGTTGAGATTTTTCTTGTTTCTCAAAGTAGGCATCTATAGCTTCCTTCTTAGAACTGCTTTTGTTGCATCCCACAAATTTTGGTTTTATTCCCATTTTCATTTGTCTCAAGGTATTTTTTCTCTTGATTTTTTGGTGACTGGCTGTTCAGTAGCATGTATCTCCACATATTTGCAAATTTTCCAGTTTTCTTCTTATAATTTTTAAAATTATTTTTGAGATGCATGGAAGCAGAGAGACAGAGTCCCACATGTGCCCTGACCGGGATCCACCTGGCAAGCCCTGTCTGGGACCGATGCTCAGCCCATCTGGGGCTGCTGCTCCATTCCTTAGCAACTGAGCTATTTCAGCGCCTGAGGTGAGGCCATGGAACCATCCTCAGTGCCCAGGACCAACTTGCTTGAACCATTTGAACAATGGCTGTGGGAAGCAGGGAGGGGAGGGGGTGAAGAAGCATATAGCTGCTTCTCCTGTGTGCCCTGATGGGATCGAATCTGAGACTTCCGTACACAGGGCCGACACTCTACTGCTGAGCCAACTGGCCAGGGCCTTCTTATAATTGATTTCTAGTTTCATACCAATGTTGTTGGAAAAAATGCTTGCTATGATTTATCTTTTCTTAAGGTCCCCTACTATTATTGCCAGTCTCCCTTTGTTAATATTTGCTTTATATATTTAGATGTTCAGTGCATAAATATACTGCTCATAGAACTTAGGGGTTATTTCAAAGTAAATATAAAGCGATAAAATATCCCGTTTTGTGAGCAGTATATTTACTAATATTATATCCTCTTGTTGGATGAACCCCTTTATTGTTATATAATGCCCTCCTGTGTCTACTACAGTCTGTTTTGTCTGATATAACTACCCAGGTATTATTTTGGTGTCCATTTACATTATCTTTTTTTCCATCTCCCTTGTTTGGTCTATGTGTATGCTTATGTTTGAAGTATTTTTTTTTTTTTTTAAGAGACAGAGAGTCAAAGAGGAATAGATAGGGACAGACAGACAGGAATGGAGAGAGATGAGAAGCATCAATCATTAGTTTTTCTTTGCAACCCCTTAGTTGTTCATTGATTGCTTTCTCATGTGCCTTGACTGTGAGGCTACAGCAGACCGAGTAACCCCTTGCTCGACCCAGTGACTTTGGGGTCCAAGCTGGTGAGCTTTGCTCAAACCAGATGAGCCCACGCTCAAGCTGGTGACCTCGGGGTCTCGAACCTGGGTCCTCCGCATCCCAGTCCGACGCTCTGTCCACTGCGCCACTACCTGGTCATGCTGAAGTCTCTTTTAGGCAGCATCTAGATGGTCTTATTTTTATTCCATTCAGACACCCTGAGTATTTTTATTGGAGAATTTAGTCCATTATACTTAATGTAATTTTTTATTTTGTATTTTTCTGAAGCTGGAAACGGGGAGAGACAGACAGACAGACTCCCGCATGCGCCCAACCGGGATTCACCCGGCACGCCCACCAGGGGCGGGCGACGCTCTGCCCACCAGGGGGCGATGCTCTGCCCCTCCAGGGCGTCACTCTGCCGCGACCAGAGCCACTCTAGCGCCTGGGGCAGAGGCCAAGGAGCCATCCCCAGTGCCCAGGCCATCTTTGCTCCAATGGATCCTTGGCTGCGGGAGGGGAAGAGAGAGACAGAGAGGAAGGAGGGGGGGGTGGAGAAGCAAATGAGCGCTTCTATGTGCCCTGGCCGGGAATCGAACCCAGGTCCCCCGCACGCCAGGCCGATGCTCTACCGCTGAGCCAATGGGCCAGGGCTACTTAATGTAATTATTGATAAGTATATACTAATTGCGATTTTGGTAATTGTTTTCCGGTTATTTGTAGTTCTTCTGTTCCTTTCTTCTCTTGCTCTCTTCCTTTGTGGTTTAATGACTTTTTTTTTTTTTTTTGTATTTTTCTGAAGCTGGAAACGGGGAGAGACAGTCAGACAGACTCCCGCATGCGCCTGACCGGGATCCACCCGGCACGCCCACCAGGGGGCGATGCTCTGCCCCTCCGGGCGTCGCTCTGTTGCGACCAGAGCCACTCTAGCGCCTGGGGCAAAGGCCAAGGAGCCATCCCCAGCGCCCGGGCCATCTTTGCTCCAATGGAGCCTCGCTGCAGGAGGGAAAGAGAGAGACAGAGAGGAAGGAGAGGGGGAGGGGTGGAGAAGCAGATGGGCGCTTCTCCTGTGTGCCCTGGCCGGGAATCAAACCCGGGACTTCTGCACGCCAGGCCGACGCTCTACCACTGAGCCAACCGGCCAGGGCTTTTAATGACTTCTTTAGTGGTATACTTCTCCTTTCTCATATTTTGTGTATCTATTTCAGATTTTTGCTTTGTGGTTACCATGAGACTTACACATAACAACTTATAACAGCCTATTTTAAGTTGATAACTTAAACCTGAATACATTCTAAAGTTCTGTTTTTACTACCCCCTCCATGTTTTGTTTTTGATGTCATATTTTACATTTTTTAAAAACATGTGTGTTCTTTAATTATTATTTTTACTAAAAAACTTTAATCTTTTAACCTTCATACTAGCTTTTTGAGGAACTTAATAAACCGATTCTAAAATGTATATGAAAATGCAAAGGACCAAGAATAGACAAAACACTCTCTAGCAATAAAAAGAGAAAGTGGGAGACTTGACTATACCAAATATCAAGATTATTTTGCCTGACCAGGCTATGGCACTGTGGATACAGCATCAGCCTGAGACAAAGATCCAGGTTTGAAACCCTGAGTATGCCGGCTTGAGCACAGGCTCATAGACATGACTCCATGGTCACTGGAATGGAGCCCAAGGTCACTGGCACAGCTG
This sequence comes from Saccopteryx leptura, assembly GCF_036850995.1. NCBI lineage: Eukaryota > Metazoa > Chordata > Mammalia > Chiroptera > Emballonuridae > Saccopteryx > Saccopteryx leptura. The sequence goes on from NC_089503.1 coordinate 242,673,388, forward strand.
TGAGTCCCCTGGTGAAGGCATATATGAGAAAGCAATCAATGAACAACTAAAGTGCAGCAATGAAGAATTGATGTCTCTCATGTCACTCCCTTCCTGTCTGGGTCTCTCTTGCTAAAAAAAAAAAAAAAAAAATGCAGTATTGGTATAAGAATAACCAATGAGCGAGACTAGTGAAATAAGAAGGTAAAAATAGACTTGCACATATATGGACACCAATTTTGACAAAGGTAGCAAAATCAGCAAGTAAAAGAAAAAAGAAACATCGATAGAAGTGCGAGAGACTTGAACAGTTACAACCTAAAATGCTCATAAACAGTAGTATAAAACAGTATATTCTCAGGGGTGAAATATTATACACTGATGAAAATGAGCTTCAGCTAGATGCAATAACAAATGCATTTTGACATATATTTAAAGATTCAATTTACATAAAGTTCAAAAACAAGCTAAAGAGTCATCAAAAGGTAGTTACATTTGAGAAAGACGGTGTAATAATGATTGACGACAACAAGAGGAAGAGTTCTGGGAAGGTGACAGTGTTTTATTATTTTTAATCTGGGTAGTAGTTATAAAGGTATTTGTGATAATAGTACATTTTAAAAAATAAGCCTTCAAAGTTTTAGATTTACTGAAAAGTTGCAAAAACAAAATTCCCATATACCCCACACCTATTCCTCTTATTAACATCTTAAATTAGTATATTTGTCACAACAAATCAATATTGATATATTACTATTAACTAAAGTACATAATTTATTCAGGCTTATTTAGTTTCTACCAAATATCATTTTTTTCTGTTTCAGTATCCCTTTCAGAATACATTACTTTTAGTTGTTTTAAGTCTTTGGCTGATATATCTTCCAGACTTCTTGTTTTTGACTTTTTTAGAGCATTATTAGGTTGCATAACAAAATTAAAAGATAGAGATTTTCCATATACCCCTTGCCACCACATGTGCTATTATCAACATCCCCAGAGTGTTATCTTTATTGCAATTGATGAATCTACATTGACAAATTAGGGTTTACTCTTGGGGTCCATTCTGTGAGTTTGGACAAACATATACTAGCATGTATCCACCATTACAGTATACACAGTATACTCCAGTTTCACTGCCCTAAAAATCCTGTGCTGCTCCTACTTAGCCCTCCCTCCACCCTTGGCAACCACATATATTTTTAGTCTCCACATTTTTGCTGTCCAGAATGTCATATAATTGGAATCATAGAATGTCAATTCATATTGGCTTCTTTCATTTATGGTTCCTTTATGCCTTTTTGTGGCTTCTTTTTAGTACCTAATAGCAACTCACTGTCTGGATGTAGCTGTTTGTTCATCTACTGAAAAACATCTTGGTAGCTTCCAAGTTCTGACAATTATGAATAAAACTTCTATAAATATCTGTGTGCAGGTTTTTGTGCGGATGGATATGTGCTTTCAATGATTGTTTCTTTCTTTTTTTACAAAGGGCATATATTCCTTTTATAACCACAAAAAATAACTTAAAAAGAAAATCAGTAAATTCAATTATATGAGAATAGACAAAGAATAATGAAAAGAATTTTAATTCATCACTAAAGCATTGAACAAGCAAATAATGTTAATAAAAATTTTTAAATAAAATACTTAAAACCAGCAGTGCAGAAAATAACATTAAAATGTTTGCATAATTACACATATCCACACTTCCACATTCTTTTTGGAACTCAGGCCTTTTAGATTTTAGAATCATGTTAATTTACAGGCAGATAAAAGAATGTAAATGAACATATTCTACATAAAGTTATAACCTGGAAAACTACTTTTCTAGAGTGTTATTGCCAGATAGCAATGAAATGTTTTTTAGAATCAACTATTGGAACAATTCTTTGCTTTTCAAAGTATCCAAGAATTATACTAGAAAACTGATTTTAAAATAGATTAAAGCATTTAGGTATATTTACATAATGTATTCTCTGGACCATCAGCTTAGATATACGTATTCATTAACCTTGGTTCTGATAACTGTACATTTTGTCAGACGTCTTAGAACAAGATATATTTTAGACATGCAAAAAAATTTTAAATGCGACCATATGAATCATCTAATCCCAACTGGGCGTTCATTTTGTTGAAGATTTCAATTACCAGTAATAAGTTCACTAAAGATAAGTAGCACAATCAGTATATTCATACAACAAAAATTAAATGATAGTAGTGCAATTACTAAGTTTAATTTTAATTAAATCTGGTGAGGTGCTTTTGACTGATTTTTAAAGATTAAAACATTAAGCTATAGAATTCTGTTGTACAGTACATAAAAGGATATAGAAATCTTATTCTTATCATCTTACCCTGTTACAAACTAGAAATTTAAAATACTTTATAAATATATTCAAACTGAGCTGCTACCTATAAGGTGAGAGTTCTATGTACAGAATTCAGGAATTACCTTTCAAAGTTGGGCATGGAAATTATTTGTCTTTAAATTTTCCTGTTTGCTTCTGATTAAACATGAGATAATTCTAGTTCAAATGTGCTATATAAAAGTAAGTGGTCACATTTCTGTGGAAAATCACCTTGCTTAGTATTCTTATGTAAGAGGCAAGTAATTTTCCAGTATGTCTACAGTTTCATAATTAAGGATACAAAGTGTTAGTATATATCATCCTAAGATTTTTCCTTTAAATCTCCAGATAATTTTCAACAAAGCTATTGGTAACTTTCGATTGAAAAGGAACAGCTGCGCGCGCGTGCGTGTGCGCAAGCTTTCAATTCATAAGTAACAGCCAGAGTTAACAATACAAGGTGTGTGTGTGTGTCTCAGTATTTTTATTTTGACATTTGCTAAATAGTTATTAAGATGTCTGAACTCATCCATATAGTAACTGTCTGCAGTTGAAATGAACTTTTAACTATTAAAATTGTATACAAGGAAATTAGGTGTGTTGCAGTACTTGGTTGCAAATAACTTGCCATCTAGTGTTGGGTCAGAAAATGCTATTTCATCAGTGCGGAGAAAACAGCCAAACATGAAGCGATTCCTAAAAAAGATGAAAAGACAATTTAACAGTGGAACCAAATCAAAATTTTGATTAAACATCAGCACAATTTATTTTAAAGCAATCCAAATATAAAAACTCAATCTTTAAATACTCCATTAAAATCAGTATTTTTATTAAGTGATAAAATGACAATGCTTTAGATTGTAGAGATGGAAGTCTAATATTTCACATGAGAAAATTGAGGTCCAGAAAATATTCTGCTGAGACAAAGGGAATCATACAACCCATTCAGCTGACTCCAGGTGATCCATGGTAATAAGCACCTAATATGAGGTAATATTGCTAATTAAATCCACACATAATTAAAACCAAGGAAACCTATCACCGATTTCAATCAATAACTATTCTTTTCAATTACACAACCTAGTCAGAGCTTTAAGGACTTAAAAACAAATCTGCATTTTGACTACAACTCTCCAGAGCTCAATTAGGATTAAAAGTAATAAAATTAAATGGTTGAAAGAATTCAATAAAATTGAGGCATAGTCTATAAAGTGACTGGCCTGTACTCTTCTAATTATTCAGTGTCATAAAAGACAAAGGCTAAAAACCGTTCCAGGTTAAGGCAAATGAGGACTAGAGACATGATGACTAACACAATATGTGATACTGGATGGGAAAAAAATGCTATAAAGGACATTCGAAACAAATGACAAAACTGAAATATGAACTATACATTAGAACAAAAGCATTACACCAATATTAAATATCCTGAATTTGATCATTTAAAATGTGCGTATGTAAGAGAATATCCTTGTTCTTAAGAAATATACACTGAAGTACAAAGGAAGTAAATGTTAAAACTTGGTAATCAGGAAAAAGGCATTTCTTTGTACTATTCTTGCTACTCTGAATAAAATTACTTCAAAATAAAAAATTAAAGAATTGGATTCAATTAGAAGTTAAGATAGAAGCTTCTGGTATCTTTACTACATAACAATACAAAATTTACTGCTAACTGTCCAAAGCAAAATATTGGTTTGATTAAATTGTTCTTACTGTCTTTATTAGTGATATCAGCTATAGAAAAAAACATTACATCTGTGGGTTTGAGTCCTTACTCTGTCCTTTTACTAGTTCATCAGTGTAAGTTTCTACTTAATAAGTCCATGTAAGTCTTAAGTGATTCTCATTAAAATAGGAATATATTCTCTCGTGAAGATTTAAACATATACTGCCTGTTAGACAAGAATAATTCAGCCGAAGCCTCCTCATAGACAAGATAGCTGTCAACTCAGATGTGTGAGAAAAGATAGATATGTTCTCAAATGAATGTGTTTTATATTTCTCCTTTGAGGGCAACTTAATTTTTATCTGTAACCAACTGCCTTAGTACTCAAAATATGATCTGCAGACCAGCAACATTCAGCATTACCTGAGAGCTTACTAGAAATGTAGAGTAGATTTAGTATTTTTTTTTTCAGTGCCAACTTAGCCTGATTATGATAGAATTTATACAGAAGTTGTCTTATCAATGTCATTCCTTGTGGGTCATGAGCCAGGAAAGGTTCTGGGAAAGCTAATTTGGGTCAAAATCTATTTTGTTTCTTACCTGAGCGTATCTACCAGTCTTCTTGCAATGCGCTTTCTTCTCTTCAGTCTGAAAACCCAGATTCTGCTTATCCCACAGACTGCAGGTACTGGTACATTTGAGCATTGCCAAGCCCTGTGACACTCTTGAGAACTTGGGCATTCTGGACCAGTTGGCTCAGACAGGACATGGAAGGCCTGCAATGATACAAAACACCTAGAGTTAGCAATACAGATAAATTCACATTTCTTTTTAAAAATCACTCCTTAAACAAAACTTAAGAATCTAAAACTAATCTTAATAAACCTTCACCAAGAGTGTTAAAATTCTATCATATTTATTGAATTCTTGTTCTTTTATACTCACATAGTGTTTGAAAAAATACTAGTGGTGTTGAGACTTTTCCATCCTGCTGGTGTATTACGTACCATTATGAAACTTTCCTCCTTTACTGAAAATACCGACTCTGACTTTTGGTACATAAAATACGTACACTCCCATTCTCTTCAGCCAAAAAATATATGATATTTAAAAAAACTGATAACACTGAAGATTTTTTATATGTTACAAAATTTGGTTGGCATCTAAGGTCTTTTGTAAAGAAAAGTTTATTTGAAATAATCATAGATTCACAGAAAGTTGAAAACTAGTATAGAGCCCCGTGTATCCTTTACCCAGTTTCTCCCAAGGGTCACATCTTCCAAAACCAAAAAATTAACCTGGGTGTAATGCATGTGTATACTTTTGTGACAATTCATCAGACCTGTATGCATTATTCACTTAACCACCACCATGCTCAAAATACAGAGGTTTTGCGTCATTACCAAAATCTTCCTCTTGCTACTACCTCTTTACAATCACATGTACCATCGCCCTCAACCAAAAATAAGATAAATTTATGCCAGCTTCATTTCAATGTACTAAGAATTTTTAAAAGGAAGGATACATCAGTGTGGAATATGAAACAGTCAGATAAAAAGAACACATTTGAACTATAAATCTCTAGCTAAAGATTATCCTGCAAGCTCTTTGAAGGCAAAAGCTACATCTCTATTTTAGGACAAGGGTTGACAACCTTTTTTCTGTAAGGGGGCCAAATTATAAAGATTTTAGACTCTTTGAGCCTACTCTGCTACACCCAGTCTGCCCTGCCATTCATTGTAGCACAAGCAACCACAGGTAATATAGACATGAATGAGCATGGCTATGTTCCAATAAAACTTTATTTACAAAACAAGTAGTGGCCAAATTTGGCTCATAGGCTGTTGTTTGCCAAACTTCTTTTCTAGAACATTGCTAATTAGTGCCTAAATTAGATCCTTGTTTTATTTTTAATTAATTAATTAATTTATTTATTTATTTAAGTGAGAGGAGGGGAGATAGACTCCCACATGCACCCTGACCAGGATCCACACAGCAACCCCCATCTGGGGCCAATACTCGCAACTGAGCTATTTTTAGGCTCCATGGAGCCATCCTTAGGGCCGGGACCAATGCACTCAAATCAACTGAGCCATGGATGCACACGCGCGCGTGAGAGAGAGAGAGAGAGAGAGAGAGAGAGAGAGAGAGAGAAAGAGAGAGGGAGGCGCGGAAAAGCAGATAGTCGCTTCTTCTGTGTGCCCTGACCAGGGAATCAAACCCAGGACTTGCACATACCAGGTCGACGATCTACCACTGAGCTACTGGCCAGGGCCTTTAAAGTAGATTCTAATTAAGGGACAAGTAATGATGACTGTATATTTGCCAAATGCACAAGGGTGGGCAAAAGTATGTTAAATTACTGGCCATCATTACCTAAAAGATACAAGGGTATAAAATAAGGGTATAAAGTAAGAAGAAAAAGAAGACTAATACAAATAAATAATAATAACATTCACAACTATAAACCGACATTTGCCCACCCTACTACTGACCTGCATTAAAGCCACATATTCAGTAACTGGGCTCTACATTTGCTTATTTTACACATCACTAGACTTTACAGGCCAGGGATAGAAATGACTACATGAACATAAAATGGACTTATCTTGTTTATATGCGGCAAAATACCACTGTCAGAAATAACTTCAATTATTCATATGGTCAAGGATGTTTAGTAAGAAAAAAGTCATTTATGGTAGTAGTCTTAAATGCTTATTGAGACTCTTCCCAACTACTTTATTTTGCTCACAAATTATGCCAATGATTTAAAAGATTCATAACAGGCCCTGGCCGGTTGGCTCAGTGGTAGAGTGTCGGCCTAGCGTGCGGAGGACCTGGTTCGATTCCCGGCCAGGGCACACAGGAGAAGCACCCATTTGCTTCTCCACCCCTCCACCGCGCCTTCCTCTCTGTCTCTCTCTTCCCCTCCCGCAGCCAAGGCTCCATTGGAGCAAAGATGGCCCGGGCGCTGGGGATGGCTCTGTGGCCTCTACCTCAGGCGCTAGAGTGGCTCTGGTCGCAACATGGCGACGCCCAGGATGGGCAGAGCATCGCCCCCTGGTGGGCAGAGCATTGCCCCTGGTGGGCATGCCGGGTGGATACCGGTCGGGTGCATGCGGGAGTCTGTCTGACTGTCTCTCCCTGTTTCCAGCTTCAGAAAAATGCAAAAAAAAAAAAAAAAAAAAAAGATTCATAACATACCTGTTTGATGGGCTCTGCAATTAAACACCCAACTACTTTCTTTTCATCAGATATAAAGAGAAAAGTTTTGGTTTTGTCTGGACATCTGGGAACAACTTGCTGGAAGCCCAATTCATTATCAACAAGTTCTTGGACATCTTCTACCTAATGATGTTAAAAGTCAAAAGAAGCGAATTTGTTTAAAAAAGTACAATAGAAACTATACACAAAATCTGATACTATCATTTTAACCTATCTTTATTTCCTAAATTTACATACCCCCCCCAAATTATTTCACTATTGACACATGTATCTGTCACTTTGGAAACAGGGTTTTAAGCACCTCTTTAGCTCTGATTGGGTAGCTCAGATAGTTAGAGCAGTGATTTTCAGCCGCTGGTCTGTCAGAAATTTTGTGCTGGTCTGCAAAAGTATTATCTACCCGAATGCTTTACAAAGATTATAGACCCAATGACTATAAACTGTTGAAAAACACTGGATCGGAGCATTGTTCCAATACGCAAAGTTTGAGGGTTCGATCCCTGGTCAAGGCACATGCATGACTCAGCCAATAAATGTGTGAATAAGTGGAAGAACAAACTGATGTTTCTCTCTCTTTCAAAAATTAATACATTAAAAAATTTAAGAAAAAAAAGAAAGAAAAAAAGAACCTATTTTAAAGATCACTTTCAGCAGAAAGAAATTCAGACTACTGGGAGGGATAAGGAGTAGAAAGTGCCAAAACAGATTTTGTTTCAGCTTTACTTATTTATTAATTTTTAATTTTTTGATTTTGAGAGAGAGCAAGAGAGGAAGGGAGAGGGAGAAAGAGAGAGACATCCATTTGTTGTTTCACTTAGTTGTGTACTCATTGATTGCTTCTCATACGAGCCCTGACCTGGAGTCAAACCCGTGATATCTGGCATGCCAGGTCAACACTTTATCAACTGAGCCACCCCGCCAGGGCCTCAGCTTCACTCTTTGTTCACTGGGGCTAACCCTCCAGCCCAAGAAACACAGGCAACACAAACTTAAATAGACTCTGGGGCCATTCACTGAAAAGTTAATCATTCACAAGTGGAAGATAAAGGTAAAGAATAAGCTCTTTTCTTTAATCTCCAGATGCCATTCCTTTACTTATTTTGTAATTCTAAGTTTAGTTTTATAAGACTACTATGAAAATCATCATTAGGTATGTACCAAAGTGGACTATCTTTCAGCAAAGGGGTTTTGTACTTCAACATAGGCGATTTCTTGGTGGGGGAGAGGGAGGCAGTAGGAGAACAGGATTATTCTATACCTTTTTGATAGCATAAATTGGATCATGTGGCAGGACCAACACAATTTTCCCATCCCAAAACTCTGCTACTACACGTTCTTTTTTCCAGCCCTGCCAAAGGAAAAAAGCCACAGTTCAATTTAAAGGGGAAAAAAGACAAAACATTAAATAATTTAGTCTGGAGAGGACAAAAAGAACACTGAATGATATAAAAAAAAGATATAACAAAATTCATCAATAAACAAACAAAATAGGGGAAAGCCACAATAAAGATGGATAAAACAAAGTGCCTGTCCTCAAGGGGCTGACACCCTGTTGGGAGACATGTACATACCTAATCTATTATAAAACATGGCAAAGTTAAATAAGTGTTCTCCATAGAAATATGTGGGCTACATCATACCTACTAACTTGGAAAAAAATAAATTATTAGGAGCAGGAAAGTGGGCAGGGGTAGGATAATAAACAAGGCTAAAACTATTATGAAGGTATGAACTACAGCAATAAAAACAGGAGAAAAAGGATGCACTTGAGTAGCAGGTACAAGAATAACAAGACCAACAATAGGATGTATCTGGACCAGAAAGTCACTTGATAAAGAGACCTTTCCCCTCAAAAAAGGAAAAGCTATCCACAAGGATGAAATTAAGCTGAGGAGGAGGAAAATCCTCAAGTGTGAATTTTGTATTTTGACTGTTCAGCTCTGTTCAGAAATCTACAGGTAAGAATGCAGGGTATTCATTTAACCTAGAACAATACTTCTCTAATTTTAGTACAGAGAGTTTAAATGGCACTTTTTTAAAAAGTTAACTTTTAAATACTGTCAGCCTCAAAAGTGAAGGACAAAACTGTAGATGATGAAATATTTAGGGATATATATAGATCTTTCAATTAAATTTAAGCAAAAGAAATGTATCTTTCAAAGCAGTTTAACTTGTAGAACAAACTGGAAGACTACTTTTTGACTTACGGTGTATTTGATTCCCTCCAGAAATCTGTGGTGATGCTGCAGATGCTGCAGCTCATCCTCAGGGCTGGAGGCAGTATAGATCATGCCGCAAGACTTGCACATGGTGGCTCCAAAGTGTTTCTGGCCTGCATCCTGTTAAGGGGGCAGAGTTCTACATTGAGTTCCTATAACTAGTCATTCAAATCGCTCATTTTTCTTTTATGCTGGCACAAGTGAAATACTAAATGAAAATCTGGTCACTATAGCCTCCTTTCCTTCACCTCAAACAAAATGGAAGAGAAAGACCTAAAAATGCAATAAATTAATAAAAGAAATGGAACTATCTTTTGGAAAGGGCAGTGAAAAAAAAAGATCAAGATTCTTTAGCTAGATAGGCCCCACAGTTCTAAGAAGGAATAAATAAGATTAAATCACAAGTCTTATAGCTAACAATGGAAACTTCTTTATTAAGCTCTTAAATAGAGAACCAAAAAAAGCCTTATTTCAAAAAAGAAGGGCAGAAATTTTAGGATTTTCATATTCACTGCACAGTGTTTTTTTCCTTAAGCATTTAAGAATATTAAAATTCTTTGCCTTAAAAGTTGATAAAAATAAATATAATACATAATAAAATATAAGGGAAAGCAAAGACAAATGAATGAATAAAGGGAAGTCAGAAATATTCAATGTCATGGCTTATTAACTAAGTTCCATTTTATTTCATAAGGCCTTGCTTAATGCTACTAAAAATACTCAGTTCTGAATAGTCTAATAGAGGGGCTGGCAAACTTTTTTGCAAACCATACATGATTTGTCTCATAGTCTTCTCCCTATTCCCTAACCTTTTAAAATGAAAAAGCTGCCCTGGCCGGTTGGCTCAGTGGTAGAGCGTCGGCCTGGCGTGCAGTAGTCCTGGGTTCGATTCCCAGCCAGGGCACACAGGAGAAGCACCCATCTGCTTCTCCACCCCTCCCCCTCTCCTTCCTCTCTGTCTCTCTCTTCCCCTCCCGCAGCCAAGGCTCCATTGGAGCAAAATTGGCCCGGGTGCTGAGGATGGCTCTGTGGCCTCTGCCTCAGGCGCTAGAGTGGCTCTGGTCTCAACAGAGCGACGCCCCGGATGGGCAGAGCATTGCCCCTGGTGGGCATGCCGGGTGGATCCCGGTCGGGCACATGCAGGAGTCTGTCTGACTGCCTCCCTGTTTCTGGCTTTGGAAAAATACAAAAAAATAAAAAAGAAAAAGAAAAAGCCATTTTAAGCTCATAGACCATGGTTCAAAGTGGCCCATGAGCCTAGTTTGCCAAACCCAGCTATTCTCATTAAATCTTTTGCTGATCAACAATAATTTTCTTTATCTAAAGACAAGTCATTCATCTGCATTCTGCTAAATTACTAGTATCACCCAACACTATCAATTTGAAAATATACTTGACTAGTTTCAAATGATGCCACAACAACAAAGCTGACATTTACATATCCCAAAATATCTATAACCAAGTTAACTACAATAAGACAAGGAGTCTTATTTCATGTCTGACTTTTGAGAGCTTATGCAGGAGGAGCTTTGTTTTACTTTTTAAAAAAAATTTTTAGATTTTATGTATTCATTTTAGAGAGGAGAGAGAGAGTGAGCAAGAAGTGGGGGACGAGCAGGAAGCATCAACTCCCATATGTGCCTTGACCAGGCAAGCCCAGGGTTTCGAACCAGTGACCTCAGCATTCCTGGTCAACACTTTATCCACTGTGCCACCACAGGTCAGGCAGGAGGAGGTTTTTTAAAAATCTACTCACAATGATGAGCTGGTCTTTTGTTTCTTTATTGGTATCTCTGGCATTAGTACTTTTCTGTGTATTCACCTGTTTCAAGATATTAGTAGGTGTGATGGATCCCACAGAAGATGGTTCTTCAACTAGAGATCTTAAAATAGAAAGTTGATAAACATTATTTAACTTGATAAAGTAACAGGACTAGGAACAATGGGAAACCTCAGGCCCATTCAGAGAGAATCGGTAATTTACTCAAGGTAAAGAACAGTGGCAAGACTCAAATCCTCATCTTACAACTCCAAGTCCAAGGGACTTTCATCTGTGGTATCAGATGCACATATACAAGATCACTTCATAAATTGACTTCACTTGTAAAAAACAATCTTTAGTTTGCTTTATCAAATCTTAGGACAAAATTTACCCATGAAGGTATGCAGAAATTCCTGAATATCGCAACAAATAAGTACACTCTAATACTAAAGCTCACACATCCACAGGAATCAGCCACCAGCATATATGACCCAATAACTTTTACTTGGGTGGTGGTTGAGGCTAATACATGCACTTATCCTTATACCTAAAGCAGCACCTGACTATTCTCAAATTCTTAGGAAAAAATTTTTTTTGGCCTGGATAAATGTTGAGGCAACCTTCTCCCCATAGGAAAGAATGTTGGGACTCATAGAGGTTGCAAACAAAAGACCCTCAGGCCAAATTCAGGTAGCAGATATGCTTTGAGTGACTCACATGGTATTTAAAACTTTGGATTAGATAGCTACCAATATTTTTAAAATCTAGAGATTTCACTTAAAAATGTGTATTTCCAATATTGCAGAAGACACTTTAAAATCACCAGACCTCTATTTCTTCAAAGAACCTACTAGATGAAGCTAAACAGTGCACACTACAGAGCCTGGCTGGCTCTGTAGGCACTGAGTCTGTAACCCTTGCCTTGTAATAAAAAGGAAGTTGGTTTACCAAGGAATAGATATCTCTAGAGTAGAGGTAAGAGAACATAGGCAAGGAAACAAACCAAGTGCCTAAAGCAAAAGATTCAAACAGAAAAAATCTGACAAGTAAAACACTGGGAAAAAAATGTTTAATGCTTTCAGCTAAGCCAACCTGTCTTGTTGTCTTGTAATCATTTGATTAGAATGGCTTTCAAACTGACTTAATAAACCTATGATGAGAAATTTATTTAAATCATGACCTACAGAGACACACATGTTTAACAAAAAAAAAGGGGGGGGGGTTTTCACTAAACACCCTACGTTAGAGATGCATTATTCCGTTTAAATGCTGGATACTATGCCCTTAAACTGATTTGACAAGCTACTAATGGCAAATGCCTGTAATATAAAAAACACTGTCTAGGTTGCTGACATCCTCCTCTTTATGCAACCTTTGCTAAGTGACTCAGCTTTTCCCATTCCAGCATGCATGACCACAATCTCTACTTCTATCTTAGCAATTTTAACACTTTATTATATGTATTTGTTTACATGCCTGTTCTCCTCTAACCATAACTTCCTTGATAGTAGGACCATGTGTTATTTATCTTCCTATCTCTAAAAACTCAGTATAGCTAAATACCACATAGTACTCTATAAATGTTTGCCAAATGAAGGAATCAACAACAACAAAAAATGAATGTGAAACTGCGAACCAAATGAATCTGTAGTCTACTTAAAGTAAAAGTAATAGACTAAACCACAAGAAATCGATGATATATAACCTCTGGGTCCCACATAAAGAGTAATTTCAAAAGACTCAACCAATAATATCCTAGTATCTCCTTATATTAGATTGAATTAGTTTACACACCTTTATCTAATTGTGATAGATTTCAATCCTTAATAAAGTCATGAAAGAAGACAAAGATGAGAAAAGGGAAAGGTGAAGAAAATAGGACTATGGCCTCTAAAGGGGGAATGTTGTTATTTATCATCAAATAGGAGAGAAGTACCAAAGCTGCATAGGAAAATGCTCAGACTATAAGAAACTTCTTTTTCAGAGCTTTCCATCAATCACGCTCACACCCACCCATGCTCCCCATCTTCCATTCTCAGCTTTTTTTTTTCCATTCTCAGCTTTGACCAGGATAGAAGTAGCTTCAGCTGGGATTTATAACAGCGTCAAACTGCTGCAAGTTACTTACTCCTCTGGCCAGTTTTCTCGTCTATAAAACGGGGGTAAAAATGTCACGTACATAAGGTTGTAAATGTCATTAAACATTAACTGTTATTAATATTATATATCTTCACTTAGGGAAGACAATATAGCCTAATGGGCTTTGATTCATATATGGATTCTAGTCCTGGCTCTGCCACCTAATAGCTGTGCAACTGTGGCTGAATTACTAAGTTTCCTCAGCTAAAAACGGAATTGATAATAGGATATTACTTCTAGGTTGTTGTAAGGATTAACTGAGATAATGAATATAAACTACTTATTATGAGCCAGGCTGTATATGAAAATTTTTGTCGGGAGCCGATCCACAACTGCTGGCTGATAAGGTCACAGCAGGAGAAGACCCACAACTGCTGGCTGACAAGGTCACAGCAGAAGAAGATCAAAAACTGCTGAATGACAAAGTCACAGCAGAGAGGACCAATGGCTGCGGGTTGACGAAGTCACCCAAAGGAAAGACACAACGATACTTCCCCCTTTGACTTTTTGAATTAATCTGGCCTTATATCCCCCCTTTTTCTGGGTGTGTGCTATTAATTATGGCACAGGGATAATAGTACCGTGCTTTCCCTGTAGATTCGTAGTGATTTCTTTGGAAATGAGACAGAGGGTGTGAGTTCCACAGAAAAGCCTGTAAGCCCCTTGAACTGGGCTCATAAACATAAGAGGCTGGCTATAATATCCCTCGTAAAGGGTTAAGTTTGTAGGAGAATTCCTTCTTAATCATGTTAGAAAGAATAGATTGTGACTTGTGAATAGGTAGGAGGCAGTGGCTGTGCACAGAGCGCCTTTCAGCCTTCACTTAATTCAACATTTTTCCTCCCTAGCCTTTTCATGTGATAGAGTAAAGAAACATTCCTTTCTTCTTGCTTATTTGATGTGCAGATAGTGGTACACTCTGAGAAGAATAGAGTCAGAACTTAACTAGTGTTTAAATATAATAAATAAGTAATATTTGACTAGACAATAGTATCTTAGGTAAAGTATAGAAGAATGGCCCATTGTGTGGCCTAGGATGAGAGCGCAGTCGGCTAGAAAAGAATGTTTTACTAAGAAAAATCTTTTGACTAAAGGCAATTGCTAGGCTTTCTCAATGAGATGTTCTCATAAGATTTATATACTTTCCAAGATTCTTTGATAATGAGAGGAATGTAGGGAAATCCATAGAAGTAATAACAGTTAATGTCTTCTGAAATTATGTTGCTACTAGGCTCTCTTGCAAGTGCACTATGTATATCTTTGGGTGAAAGATATTCTTAATGTTATGTCAATTTCCTTATGGGCAAGCCTTTTAGAATCTTGTGAGAAAAAGTAGAACACTGCATAAACTCAAGGCCTTTTACCTAAGCAAGCAGTGGTCCATTGTTAGTCCTTAATGATTTCGTCTGCTAATCTCTCTCTGCCCCTTGACTCACAACAGCAGTAAAGTTAGTTAACTATTAGTACTAATACCTTAAAAGCTTTTACCGATGTTGTTATCGCTATTCAAGTTATTTTGTACTTTGAATGACTTGCTACCTGGTTTGTGATTTATAGATATAAATTAACTGTTATCTGGAAACATGTAAACATAGTGAAACAGAAGCAATAATTAACACCATGTAATTGTAACTCAGTGTGTGTGTATAAAAAGGGACCTATACCAGCATTTGGGAGAGATACTTGGCAGTAAATGCTAACCAGAGAATAAAGAGAAAGAAAAGAATTCGGCTCTCTCACTCGATTTCGCCGACACCGTCTCTTCCTGTGGGACCCCTGGATCCCCCCCCCGGGGCTGGACCCCAGCAAATTTTAGCAATTATTATTACTCAAGCCCGTAAAGATCCTTCTCTTCTCTCAACTTGCAGGTTCTTAGGAAGTTTCTGTGAAAGAATCTGATTGCATCTTCTATTTCTTAATATCCCCTTAATAGAGAAGGGAAAATTGCTCTCTAAATTAAATAGTATGAGAAAGAAAAAGAGACCCATAGGACTCATAATTAAATTATCATTGAACATTAAGATAAGAGTGATGCCTACCTTTTTGGGTTGACTGAAGATGCACTGAAGATGGGATAGACAACAAACTCAGGAGAAACTGGTAGGGGAAAAAATAACAATAATTTGTATTACAAAATAAACTCAAGCTTTATATCTTAGGTTTAAAGGGTAATAAGACCAAAATACTCACATTACTAGACTTTAAGACTTAACAGTAATAAAGACAGTATGGTATTGGCAAAAAGATGGACAAATAGATCAATGGAAGAAAATAGAGTCTAGAAACAGACCCATGGAAATATAATCAACCTGATTTTTGACAAAAAGGCAAAGGTAATCGAATGGAGAAAGGACAGTAAACAAATAGTGCTGGAACAATTCAATGTTCATATGCAAAAAAATTACATTCAGAATGGATCACACATCTAAATGTGAAACTAGATAACTTCTAGAAAAAAATAAATAAGAAAAGTGCATGAACATGGGTTTGGTGCTAAGTTTTTAGATAAAACACACAAAAAACATAATACATGAAAGAAAAATTAAGTTGGACTTGATCAAATTTAAACATTTTGCTCTGCAAAAAAAACACTTAAGAAACTGAAAACAAGCTACAGACTGGGAGTAAATACTTGCAATCATATTTCTGATCAAGAATTTGTACCAATAATACAAAAAGAATTCTTAAAATTCAATAACAAGAAAACAATCTAATTTAAAAACAGGCAAAAGATCTAAATAGACACTTCACCAAAGACATACAAATGGCAAATAAACACATGAAAAGATATTCTGCATCATTTGTTGAAGGAGGAACACATTTGTCAAATGAAAAGCACAATGAGATTTTACTACACACCTATTAGAATGACCAAACATCAAAAAAAAAACAATATAAATGGTGGCAAGAATGCAGAGTAACAGGAACTCTTATTCATTGCAGGTGGAAATGCAAAATGGCACAGTTGCTGTAAGATAGCAATCTGGCTGTTTGTTTGTTTGTTTGTATTTTACAGAGACAGAGAAAGAGTCAGAGAGAAGGATAGATAGGAACAGACACAGGAATGCAGAGAGATGAGAAGCATTAATCATCAGTTTTTCATTGTGGCACTTAGTTGTTCATTGATTGCTTTCTCATATGTGCCTCGATCATGGGGCTTCAGCAGACTGAGTAACCCCTTGCTCAAGCCAGCGACCTTGGGTCCTCGCTGGTGAGCTTTGCTCAAAGCAGATGAGCCCGCACTCAAGCTGGAGACCTCAGGGTCTCGAACCTGGGTCTTCCGCATCCCAGTCTGACGCTCTATCCACTGCGCCACCACCTGGTCAGGCTTGGCTGTTTTTTTATAAAGGGAAAACTTAGATTTACCACACAACCCAGAAATCATGCTTCTAGGTATTCACCCAAGTGTTTTGAAATCTTATGTCTACACAAGAACATGTACACAAATGCTTATAGCAGTTTTACTCATAATTGCTAAAAACTGGAAAAAAAACAATATGTCCTTCAATGGGGAAATGGATAAAAAGACTATGTAGGGTATATCTATAGTTCAACAACAACAAAATAAAAACAATGAACTATTGATACAAGCACAGCATGGATGAATCTTAAGTGTATTTTATTAAAAGAAAGAAGTCAGAACTGAAAGGCTACATGTTGCACAATTTCATTTGCAATAAAACCTTAGGGACAGAAAACAATTTAGTGGTTGCCAAGGGGACAGGAAAGTGAGGAACAGGTGACTACAAAGGGTATACACAGGAGAAATTTTGGGCTAAGAGAACTGTTCTGTAGGATACTAGAATGGTTGATACATGGCTCTACACACTTTACAAAATGCATAGAACTGTATATAACAAAGAGTGAAATTTAATGTATGAAAAAAAAAATCAAGCATGTGTTGAGGGATCCTGAGATGAACTGCAGACTGTGACAAATAAACCTAACTGTATTAGAACTGCATGGCATAATTGCCCTAAAGGAGGTAGGGAAAGAAAGAGAAGCTGACCTAAGAAATTTTACAAAGCAGCGTTTTGAATAGAAATTATAAAGCTAAAGACAAAAGGACCATACTTAAATATTATACTCCTGTCAGTAAATTTGTTTCTCGCAGGATTATGGAATTAAAAATTCTGAAACTGTTTTGCAGGTATGGGATTGAAGAATTATGTAGGGGAATAGTGAATGGCGAGAACCAGGTTTCTCACCGTCTGAGGGAAGTTACAGATAAACAAGAAAGGAAGGGATAAACCCTGTGATACTGGATTAGAGCCAGAAACGTCAAATTTGAATTTACGTTTCTTTAGTATATATACAGATGAAGAGATACAGAAGCAATCATAGATATGTGTGTATACATGTGTTAACATACATACATGTATTTCCTAGCTCTGTTTGCTGAGAGGACCTAGAAACAAAGACACTCCAATGGCAATGAGCATACTGTGTCCAGACACTGGTTTCTAAGTATTTTTCCCCAATAGAAGAAACCTTTGAGAAATAGCTGATTCTAGGACTGAGGTAGGGAAAATACAAGAGGAACTTGGAGCATTTTACTAGTGCAAGAAAGTAAGGAAGTGCTCAAAAATACAAATGGATGAAATATGCCAAAGAGGACTGACCTGAAAAGACCCCCCAATGCATGACTGGAACAATGAGCAATAGAATAATGTATTAGATTGTAACACATAGCCCTGGCCGGTTGGCTCAGTGGTAGAGCGTCGGCCTGGCGTGCAGGAGTCCCGGGTTCAATACCCGGCCAGGGCACACAGGAGAAGCGCCCATCTGCTTCTTCACCCCTTCCCCTCTCCTCCCTCTCTGTCTCTCTCTTCTCCTCCCGCAGCCAAGGCTCCATTGGAGCAAAGTTGGCCCTGGCACTGAGGATGGCTCTGTGGCCTCTGCCTCAGGCGCTAGAATGGCTCTGTTTGCAACAGAGCAACGCTCCAGATGGGCAGAGCATCGCCCGTTGGTGGGCATGCTGGGTAGATCCCGGTCGGGGGCATGCAGGAGTCTGTCTGACTGCCTCCCCGTTTCCAACTTCAGAAAAAATAAAATAATAAATAAATAAATAAATAAATAGACTGTAACACAAAATATAAAATAAATATTCATGAGCCATAAGTCCATACTGATAAGAATCCATGAGTCCATTTATTTATCTAAGGATTGAATAAATAAATAAAAACAAAGGGACAACTCTTCCTTACAGAAAAATTCCAAATAATATATATAACTATTTTCCCCTCCAGGAGATGGAGCTTAATTACCAACCCTCCCAGTAAGGATTATACTTAGTGACTTGCTTCCAAAGAACAGAGTATGAAAAGGGAAAAACATAACTTTACAGTAGAGAAACATGGCAAACCTCACCCTAACCAAGTGAGAGAGGTTAACACCATCTGTGATGTCATGTGGACACCAGAACCCTCGACCCTATGTGGTGAAAAGAGCATTTCAACTCAGTGGCATTCTTCTTCAAAACCCATTACCCCAATTCTAATCATGAGAAAAACATCAGACAAATTCAGATTCAGGGACAGTCTGTAAGATATCTGGTCAATACTCCTCAAGAATGTCAAGTTAAAAAAAAAAACCATGGAAACAAGGAAAAGACTGAGAGAATGTCAGAGAATAGTCTAAGGCAGGGGTCCCCAAACTTTTTACACAGGGTGGCAGTTCACTGTCCCTCAGACCGTTGGGAGGGCCAGACTATAAAAAAAACTATGAACAAATCCCTATGCACACTGCACATACCTTATTTTAAAGTAAAAAAACAAAACGGGAACAAATACAATATTTAAAATAAAGAACAAGTAAATTTAAATCAACAAACTGACCAGTATTTCAATGGGAACTATGCTCCTCTCACTGACTACCCATGCAAGAGGTGCCTCTTCTGGAAGTGCGGTGGGGGCCGGATAAATGGCCTCAGGGGACCGCATGCGGCCCGCGGGCTGTAGTTTGGGGACCCCTGGTCTAAGGAGACATTAAAACGAAATGCAATGTGGTATCCTAAGCTGGATCCTAGAACAGAGGACATAAATGGAAAAACTAGTGTGAACTCCAAATAAAGTCTAGAGCTTAGTTAATAGTATGTACTAATGTCAGTTTCTTAGTTTTGACAAAGGTACCATGGTAATATAAGATAGTAACAATGGCCTGACCAGTGGTGGCACAGTAGATAGAGCGTTAGATTGGGATGCAGAGGACCCAGGTTCAAAACCCTGAGATCGCAGACTTGAGCTTATCCAACTTGAGTAGGGGCTCACCAGCTTGAGCGTGGGGTCACTGGCTTGAGCATGGGATCATAGACATGAGCCCAGGGTCTCTGGCTTAAGCAAGGGGCCACTCACTCTACTGTAGCCCTCGGTCAAGGCATATATGAGAAAGCAGTCAATAAACAACTAAAAGGAGCCACAATGAAGAATTTTTGGTACTTCTCATCTTTCTCCATTCCTGCCTGCATGTCCCTATTTGTCCCTCTCTGACTCTGTCACCAAAGGGGGGAAAAAAATAAAGATGGTAACAATGGGGGAAATAGGGTGAGGAATATATACAGGAATTATCTGTACTGTCTTCACAATTCTTCTGTAAATCTAAAGTTATCACAAAATAAAGCTGATTAAAAAAAAAGACCAAAATTAAAATAAGAGAAAAATAGCACACTGAAAGTGGGCTATTTAGTAAACAGCAAACTCTTAACTTTGCATTGAAAACTAATTAGAGCTCACTGTCTAGAAACAAGGTCAAGACAGGTGAGAGTCTGATCTGCTATGGCTAAGTTACTTAGCCTATGTCTGATTCCTTATATGTAATAGGTGCATACAAATCTATTTACGGTTGTTGATACTAAACTATAGCTATTAAGTAGTAAACTTTTATCACTTGTATGCTACCTTCATGAATTTTGCCATATCCTTATACCATCTGTATTATTTTTATTCACTAAATATTTTTCTTTAAATAGACTTAAGACAATGTACTAAAATAATTTAAAAAAATTTTAACTACTCTAACTAGAAAGCCATTATTTTTGACACATGTTCCATTATATCAGTGATAGCACAAGCCATGGGAAATATAATGCATACTAAACAGCACTGCCTGGTACATATTCAGCACCCTGTAAATACTAGCTATTACCAGTATAAACAATCACTTTATATATAAATATTTGTATAAATATATATATTTATAAAATTATATATATGTATGTATGTATGTATGTATGTGTATATAGATATACACACATATATATAAACTTAGATCCTCTTAAGGGCTATTGTTCCAGGTAATGCTTTTAGTTTTTATCTTTTTTTGTTTTTTTCCCTATGAGATACAGTTTCTCACTATATCTAGTCAGTATACCTGCTCTTAGAATTTAAACTTATTTCGCCTGACCTTGGTGGCGCAGTGGATAAAGCGTCGACCTGGAAATGCTGAGGTCGCCGGTTCGAAACCCTGGGCTTGCCTGGTCAAGGCACATATGGGAGTTGATGCTTCCAGCTCCTCCCCCCTTCTCTCTCTCTGTCTCTCTTTCCTCTCTCTCCCTCTCTGTCTCTCTCTCTCTCTCTTCTCTAAAAATGAATAAAAAAAAAAAAGAAGAATTTAAACTTATTTCCAAATTTATAGATATAACCAACAAGGTAGTTACCAAAAACCTGGCTGATAAGTAGAATGTTAATTAACAACTTTTACATTCATAGATTAGTAAATACTGTTTAATTGAACGATACTATAAGTTAGTAATAGGATTTCAGAATGAAGAGGAATTTAAAATTAAGATTAACCCTTACTTTACAGATCGCTTCTCTCACACAGTTAATTAGTAGCACACTTAGACAAAATCCCAAGGTTCCTGATGCCCACCCAATTTGGTGTCCTTTCTATGGCTTAGTAAATTCTGCTTATATTTGGGCTTTGGTCAAATACATAACATAAACTTTTAGTCCTTCCTATTATTTAGTGTAAAAGGTAGGGTAGGTATGAAAACACCCAGCTCCCTAGAGCTTACGTAACATACCCACATCTGCAACTGAGCATCAGTATTTTGTTTTAAGGTCCAGCCTAAGGTCTCCTTGTCTCCTCCTTTTAATTTATTTTATTTTTTTTTAATTTATTTTTATTTTATTTATTCATTTTAGAGAGGAGAGAGAGACAGAGAGAGGAGAGAGAAACAGGAGGGAGGAGCTGGAAGCACCAACTCCCATATGTGCCTTGACCAGGCAAGCCCAGGGTTTTGAACCAGCGACCTCAGCATTTCCAGGTCAACGCTTTATCCACTGCGCCACCACAGGTCAGGCATCTCCTCCTTTTAAAAATGCACTGCATGGCTTATCACACAAAAAGATACAAACATGGGCACACATACTAATATTAAAAAATATATATTGTTGTATATGATTTCATATTGATACACATAATGAAGTAATAAGTAAATACTCATTTTGAAAAGTTTTCTCTTACCTGCCTTGTTCTCATTGTGAGAATCGTCTGAAGAAAAACACTTATTTTCAGGTTTTTGTTCCCTTGAAGAAACTACTCCACTTGATGATTCCTACAGATAATGAATAGGTAAAATTAAAGGAAACCTGGAATTTTTAATCATCTTCCATTTAGTGAATGATTTCCAACAGATTTATTTCTAAAACAAAATAGTTTATTATAAATTATTTTATAACATCCTCAATTTTCAGCCTATTTTAAGGAAAATTCTCCTATATTTACTAAGCACACATAACCTTTTAAAAGACAGAGTGCATATCTAATTTGTCATCCTATCAAAAATGTATAATTTCTGATAAAGGTGGCTGAAGGGAGATCATAGAATGTCCTTTCTATAATAAACTGAACAACAACAACAAAAAATAGTAAAAATGGCAAAAATGTCCCCAGTAGCCACCAAACTGGAAAGGGACAACCTTTTATCATAAGGTTTAAAAACGGGCAGTAGCCTGACCTGTGGTGGCGCAGTGGATAAAGTGTCGACCTGGAAATCCTAAGGTCGCTGGTTCGAAACCCTGGGCTTGCCTGGTGAAGGCACATATGGGAGTTGATGCTTCCTGCTCCTCCCCCCCTTCTCTCTCTCTGTCTCTCCTCTCTCTCTCTGTCCTCTCTAAAATGAATAAAAACAAACAAACAAAAAAACGGGCAGTAAAGGAAAGGAACATTCTGGAGTAGTTGGAGAGGCTTCTAACACCCACTTTTTGGGCAGTAGCTGAGAAGTGGGAAAAGCAAAGTAGAAAAAAATTCTGACAAATATCACTAGCACTACTAATATGAAGAGTAAGTAGAATTACACTGACATTGCTTAGCCAGTAAAAATATGTTCCATTTCACAATGTATAATTGGCAACACCTGAGAAACAGGAAGAAACATTTACAGTGGGAACTGCAAGCTTAAACGCCTACAAGAACAGTAGGTAGGTAAAATTAATAGCAAAAGTAAAATAGCAAAACTGATTTAAATAGGTATACATGTGCTGACTTAGTGGAAGGAAATGAAGAACCCATACTTGTAAAATGGTAGCCTGATACTCTGAGAGAGTATTGCCATGCAGGAATTAGGGTTTAGCATTGTGCCTGTTTTTCATAAAACACTAGAAATCTGTTATCTTATATTTTAATTTCTCTTTTCTTTTTAAAAAAAGGTTTTATTTATTGATTTTACAGACAGAGCAGAGGGAGAGCAAGATTTATTGACATAGCTGCTTCAGTTTAGTTCCTTTTTTTTTATAGTGATAGAGAGTCAGAGAGGGATAGACAGGGACAGACAGACAGGTACAGAGAGATGAGAAGCATCAATCATTAGTTTTTCCTTGTGCGTTGCAACACCCTAATTGTTCATTGATTGCTTTCTCATATGTGCCTTGACCAAGGGCCTTCAGCAGACCGAGTAACCCCTTGCTCGAGCCAGTGACCTTGGGCTCAAGCTGGTGAGCTTTGCTCAAACCAGATGAGCCGCGCTCAAGAGCTAGCGACCTCGGGGTCTCGAACCTGGGTCTTCTGCATCCCAGTCCGATGCTCTATCCACTGCGCCACTGCCTGGTCAGGCCTGTTCTTACATTTTAAAAGTGATTCTGGCTCAAAAAAAATTTAAATATTATAGGTCAAGCAAACCATTTCACGGCGGAATTTGGTTCACTGTCTACCAATTTATGTTTGCCATTGAGATTTAAAATTTAGGTGACTACAAGAGATGATCTGGGATTGAATTTGAGAGAAGGCAACAAAGAGAACAATGAGAGAAGGTATGTATGGACATAAATTACTATAAAGAGTTTAAATTGCTCAATATATAAGTCTCAGAGTATACCGTACACTGTGTAAAAGCCTATGACTTCTCCAGCTGCAAAGATTGTGATATATATAAATAAGTCACAAACATGGAAGCCCCAAACTGGAAGATAACCTTTCTTAAAGCCTCTTGCCTCAACTGCTTTCTGTCCCTACCTACCCGAAAACAAAAAAAGCAAACAAAATCCAAAAAACTTGTCTCTGATGATATTACTGATAGGAAGTCAACAGGAGAAGGGGTAGACCTGTATTGTCTATTACGGTAGCCACCAGCTCTAGTGGCTAATGAGAATTCGCAAGAATTGGCTAGTCCCAACTGAAATATGCTGCAAGAGAAAAATAAACATGGATGCCAAGGATTTAGTATAAAAAAATGTAAAATAGTATTCATAATTTTTTATAATGATTACACTGAAATGGTAACACTTAAAATCTATTGAGCTAAACTTTTTTTGAAAACTTTAACATGGCCACTAGAAAATTTTAAATTAGATGCAGTTGGTATTATATTTCTATCAGACAGTATTAGTCTGGGATAGCTGTGTTAAATTTGAGTAAGATTAAAAAAAAAGTATAGAATGGCAATCATGAAAACATACTACAAAAAATAAAAACCTAGTTAATGTTAACAGTGATCATCTCCAAGGAGTGGATTTACATAAGGTATTTTTTTACACTTTCTGTATTCTCTAAATTTTCTAGAATAATCTCGTACTTTAAATAAGCTGAAACAAAAACAGTATGCTCATACTCTGCCTGACCAGTGGTGGCGCAGTGGATAGAGCATTGACCTGGGATGCAGAAGACCTAGGTTCAAAACCCTGAGGTCACTGGCTTAAGTGCAGACTCATCTGGCTTGAGTGTGGGATCACAGGCATGATCCCATGGTTGCTGGCTTGAGCAAGGGGTTACTGGCTTGGCCAGGGCAATCCCCTTCCACACCAGCCCCATCAAGGCACTATAGGAAGCAATCAATGAACAACTAAAGTGATGTAACTCTGAGTTGATGCTTCTCATCTCTCTCCCTTGTCTATCTCCCTCTAGCTTAAAAAAAAGGAAAAAAATTGCTCATGCTCTGGAAATCTACTACATAAATTTTATTTCTACTTTTTTTTTTTAAATTTTTTCTTTATTAATTTTTAGAGAGGAGAGAGAGTGAGAGAGAGGGAGAAAGAAAGAGAGAGAGAGAGAAGGGGGAGGGAGGAGCAGGAAGCATCAACTCCCATATGTGCCTTGACCAGGCAAGCCCAGGGTTTTGAACCGGTGATCTCAGCGTTCCAGGTCGAAGCTTTATCCACTGCGCCACCACAGGTCAGGCTTATTTCTACTTTCTAAAAGCACTACTACCAAATAAAACTTATTAAGCTTCTCTGGACTTTAAGTTCAGGCATGAAGGAATTTAATAAAAATGTATACTTTAATGCCAAGGAAATGTTGGTAGGCTTTCTTAAGCCAAAAAGGAGAGAAAAGTCCCATCTTTCTACCCTGCTTATAAATTTTTTATAGTGATTAAACTATATTACGGGGTCCTCGGGTTACAACAGTCTAGACATAGACGTTTTGAGTTTATGACGCTAACCCCATAAACACTTAAAAAATGAGAGCATTTCAGCTTACACCATTAGCGTCATACTTACTATGTGGATGAGCTAGTTTGATTGTGCATGGCTGAAGATCCTGCACTATTCTTTTTCTGTGGCTTAGTTACGTTTTTATGTTCAACTGTGTTAGGACAGGTAAGTTACTTAGGCTAGGGTGTGTTTTGACTCACACCAAAATTTGGGTTACATCACTGTAGTAGGAATGGAACTGTGATGTAACTGAGGACCTCCTGTATTTGGTTTCACAAGAATAGTCTTTCAGACTGCAAAGAAAATAAAATGTTGTTCAATTATGTTACATGTATAGTATTATAGTATGCATATTAAAGTTTTGTTATATAGTCAACTAGTTTTCTTTCTTAATTGATGTGTTGAAGGGAGAGGAGGGGGGAGGGAGAGAGGGAGAGAGGGAGAGAGGGAGAGAGGGAGAGAGGGAGAGAGAGAGAGAGAGAGAGAGAGAGAGAGAGAGAGAGAGGTATCAATTCGTTGTTTCATTTATTTATGCATTCATTGGTTGATTCTTGTCTGTGCCCTCACCGGGGATCAAACCTGCACTCTTTGCATATTGGGATATTCCAACTGAGTTACCTGGCCAGGGTCCCACCTTAGTTTTTAAAATGATATATTTAGTTGTCCTTACCTTTATTAATTTCTCATTTTTAGTTTTTGTACCCAGCAGTTCAATGTTCAGCTCCTTTTCTAGTAACACACACTTTGGCACTTGCCTTGTCTCAAAACCTTTTCTTTCACTGACAGTCTCTACGTCAGGATCTTCAAGCACTTCTGATCTAGTCTCTTGGGTGAGTCCTAGTAATGGTTTATTTTCCAGAGATAATTTTTTAAGAGAGGATTTTTTTCTAACAAAAAATGCTGCTCCACCTTGGAGTGTTACTTGTGGTTTGACTTTTTGGCTTAGAACTCGAGGAGCATTCAGGTTATTTTCAGCTGAATAACAGTTGTTCTCTTTCTCTACAATTGGCTTATAGGCCACTCGATTTTGCTTGGAATTCTTAGAATTCTTCAATATAGGCTTGATGCACTTATAACTTGGTTGACCATTAGCAGTTAAACTCTTCTGTGGTTTTTTATTCCTCTTCTTAGAGCAAACTGGTTTTCCCTGCCTTTTTTCTTTAACAGTGGGCAAAGACTGATCTTCATTATTAGTTTTTAGATAGATAGATCTACTCTCTTTTATCATCTTTCTCTCCAATGGATTGAGATAACACGTATTTTTGTTGTAAAAGGATACAGTAGATACACAAGATTTAAAAGGGGAGCTGTGATTTGCAGATGGTAGTCTATTATTTTCAGTTGTCTTGAGCAGATCTGAAATGAAATGGCCTTGTTGAGAGCAACGCACCTTTTCTTCATTATCACTACTTTGGCAAATGTGTTTTTTATTAGGCGATGAAAATACATTTTCAGTAAAGTCCAAAATTGATTTCTTTGATGGAATATCTGATAATAGGCTATGAAAAGAAACAAAATCACCGATACGAATTATTTTGCTTCAATTTTATGTCAATCTACCTATAGGCCATACTAAAAAGAATATATCCATATACATCCATATACATTATCTATGAGTTTATTTATTTATTTATTTGTTTGTTTTTATTTTTATTTTTATTTTATTTTTCTGAAGCTGG
The DNA here is from genome assembly GCF_036850995.1 of Saccopteryx leptura. Taxonomy (NCBI): domain Eukaryota; kingdom Metazoa; phylum Chordata; class Mammalia; order Chiroptera; family Emballonuridae; genus Saccopteryx; species Saccopteryx leptura. The sequence continues at coordinate 242,700,275 of NC_089503.1, forward strand.
AAACGGGGAGAGACAGTCAGACAGACTCCCGCATGCGCCCGACCGGGATTCACCCGGCACGCCCACCAGGGGCTACGCTCTGCCCACCAGGGGGCGTCGCTCTGCCTCGACCAGAGCCACTCTAGTGCCTGAGGCAGAGGCCAAGGAGCCATCCCCAGGGGCCCGGGCCATCCTTGCTCCAATGGAGCCTTGGCTGCGGGAGGGGAAGAGAGAGACAGAGAGGAAGGAGGGGGTGGGGGTGGAGAAGCAAATGGGCGCTTCTCCTATGTGCCCTGGCCGGGAATCGAAACGGGGGTTCCCCCGCACGCCAGGCCGACGCTCTACCGCTGAGCCAACCGGCCAGGGCCATTATCTATGAGTTTAACAGTAAGCTTCTCAAATTGTTTTTACCAAATAAAGTATTCAAATATTTTTCAAAAGTAAGACAGTGTTTGGGAAAACACTTTACAAAGAAGCTTTGATTACATGTATTTGTATGTGTTTTAAAACCAATTTCAAAGTCCTGGCCACTTACAAATTATAGCCTCTACACTTTGCTTGAGTGGCTATAAGTCCCCCCAAATGATGAATTCTATGTAATTAGGGCCTGTTCTGAGGGAATAATTTATGACATGTAGTAAGTACTAAGTACACAGACTTTCTAGGATTATTAAGCAACTACTGTACGCAAAACATTATATTAAGTATTACATAAAAGAGCAGAAAGGAGCAAGGTAATGAAAGATTTGCCATACATTTTGAAGCCATAGTAAACAGCTCTTTCTCTGATTCCCTACAAAAGCATTAAATAATTAATTATGAAAGCATACAGTATTTCCAAGCTAGGATTGGAACATAAAATATTACTATGGCCACAAGTAGTAGGCCAGTTGAAGAATGAAAATTTTAAGAGATAGAAAAGGAAGAAAAGACAAAAAAATGAGTTTTTCTTTTTAAGTTTCTACCCATAGGATGAGACTCACTTGTCACAGTTCAAAGGATTCTGCTCCCTTTTCCTTGGAGTAAAAGCTGACATCTTCTCAATTGAACTCCTAAAAGCAACAGGACAATCATAATAACCAAATTCATCCAATGTACATAAAAACCACTATATCAAAATTATACCTGAAAGGTCTGAAAAAGTTTTCAGATGCGTGATGCTACATAAAGATACAGGAAGAAGGCTTTTTTTTTTTTTTTTTAAACCAAATCACTTTAATAAAAATTTAAACTATGAAGGTTAAAAAAAATGCATAACACTACATCACCGTAGCGATTAGAACAGGAAATAAAAGCGGGGATAGTACATGTTTCAGCTGGAAAATTATCCTACCAAGAAGGAAGTATTTTTTATCCCATTCCAGGGTATGCTTTCCTCTTTAATTAGCTTGACTAATTCATATCACGTTTAAACACTCATCTCCTGCGACGCCTACCTTGCCATTTCCTTCACCCACCCCTGCCACTCTCAGATGCTGCCCGAGGATTCTTTTCCATTTATGCTTACTTAATATTCCATTTAACACACCGTCTTGTCGCTGTAATTGATTTTCAGAAGCCTGCATATCCAATGAAGCGTTTCTAACTTTCATGTGAGTCCAGCAAGAAAATGGGGAAGTATAACCCTCTCCTATTTTATTAGCCGAGGAGCCCAGACCAAGCCGCTCGTTTCCTTTGATAAAACAGCCTGACCTCCTCAGGCTGCTGAAAATAAAGTCATGCACCTTAACTCCCAAGCAGATGGCATGTTGCTCAGTGAAATTTTCCCTAAATGACACAAGCGTGATTTGAAAGTTTAACAAACAGACCAGAGTCTCTGGGAATTAAGGTCCAGCTAGCTGCAGCTTAAGGCTGAATAAGGAAAAGAATACCTTTCAGGGCAAAAGATCTATGGCATCAAGAAGGTGGAAACCCGGTGACCCGAAAGCGCGGAGAACCTCTGGTGGCTTCGGTCTCAGGCCGCCAACGCGCCAAGCTCAAAGCAAAAGTTCTTTTTCCCCTTGACATTGACCCCTCCACGTTCTATAGAATCTCCCTTTTTCCTCAGCCGTCCATCCCACCACTCGGCCCTCTGCAGAAATTACCTGCACCTCAGAACCGACCACTTCTCCTCAGCCAAGCCAGTTGCTCTGCCACTGTATTCAAATTATCGCGCGCCAGGCAAGGCTGAAGTTGCTGCGTTCTGATTCGCTGCTCCGCAGAGCTTCCACAAACTGACTCGGTGACTGGTCATAATCTCGCCCTTGCTCCGCCCACTCAAGAGGCAGTCTCCAAGACTCTCCCGCCCTGCGGAGACGAAACACTCTCTTATCTCTGGGAAACCGTGCCATCCACAATCCCTGGGTTTCCATTTCTCAGGCCTTGTTTAGATGCATTCTGGGAAGTGTAGTTCTCTATAGAATAAAAATGCTCTCTTGAACATTCTCTAGTAACTAACTTGGTGTAAGATGTTGTTGTAAAGTAGCCTCTTCAAGATTCTCCAGGCAGTTATGTTTAAAATTTGAAGCTTAAGCGTTAGTTTAACTTTTTTTCATCAGTAATACGTTAGATTTCTAGCTCTTTTATTTTTCAAAATTAATTTTAAAAATTAAATCATGGCACTAATATCTGTTTTGTCCCAGGCATTCTTGCACGCTTTAGGTGTTTTACTTAGTTTACTCCTCACCGCAGTCTATGAGATATGCATTATCATTTCCATTTTACAGAAAATAAAACCGAGGGCCTGAAAACAATTATTTATAGAACATAACTAGGTATTCGCTTTGGGGAGCTGGAACGTTCTAAAAACACTCATTGGTTGTGAGCTATTGCTTTTATCTTTGTATAAGCAGCTCCTGGATACCGTCTCTGGAACATTTTTAGTTCTAAATAGATTTAAGTGATGCACTTAACTTCATAGAATAAAGTCAGTAAGAATGAAAGAGAAATAGACCAAAGCTAAGTACTCTGTGAGCTTTAACGGAGGAAGATTATTACCAGTTTACAGCAGGAAGATATCTGAGGTTCACAGATAACAGATGGCATCTTAAAGGTAGAACAGTCCTAGTCCTATTCCAGGTGGCATATTACTTTTTGGGAATATCACTAACTCACGAGCTGAGGACTATGTTCTAACCCTTTCCTCCTATTAACCTATTTAACCCTAGCAAAATAATTTGTGAACTAGCAGCTTTTCTCATCTTTATTTTGCATATGAAGTAAGTGAAATAATGAATATGCCCAAATATGTGCCTTACAAGTGGTGGAGCTAGAATGAGAATAGTAGAGGAATTTGGGTTCATTCAAAATTCATTTAATGAACCACTAAGTCTCAAATAACACATTGACACAATGAACACCCAGCTGTGAAAAAGTAAAACAGTTTCTGCCCTCAGGCAACCCATGTGAGGGTGAGGGGAAGCAGATAAAACTAACAGACAACCCTCAGGGCTTAACTGAGTGGAGGCTCTGAAAACAGTCAATGGTATTTTTCTTTTAAGAAGATGGTCTTTCCTGACTATGTTTTCCAACCACCAGTTGTCCTGGCACCAGCCTCTAGGCAGTGAAACACCCTAGGGCGCCAACACGCTCGCGCTCGCCAGGATCAAATAAGGCGCCGGCGGGCCTGCGTTATGACGCGACGCAACGTCCGCCGGAAGTGCGCGGAGAGGGAACTGGCGGCCTCCGCGTCTGGTACCCTGAGCTTCGAGAGTTGGATGCTGCTCCTCCACGCCGGAGCCGCTGCGCCGCGGTCGGGATCATGGTGTTCTACTTCACCAGCAGCAGCGGTGAGTGGGTGCCGCGACCTCCGGGGTCCCTGCTCCACTGTGCGTTTTCGAAGCCGGGACCCCCCATGCCACCTCGGAGCTTGAACCTCGTCCTAAAGCGCCGCCTTGTCGTTGAGTGCCTCTTCCTGCGCCCTGTCGGTCTTCTGCAGGGTTTATCCCTGTGGTCTCCGATTGCCCCCTGGTCAGGGCCTGGGGGTGCGTGGAGGGACTGCCCTCTCTGCGGTTTTTGCATCCGGGAATGTTCTCTCGTCTCAGTCAGGAAGCCCTTCCGTCGTTACCTGGAATTGGGCAGTTTGTGAGCTTCCTCTCACCCCATTTCAAGATCCCCACACCCTCCCCACCATCCGTGGCCTTAATTCTACCTGTGCCTGGAAATTGCGGACTTTGATAAAGGAAGGTGACACCTGCCAGCAACTCTGCCTGACCCATTTCGCGTTACCCTTCTTGGAAAAGGTTGTAGAATCTGGGATGCAACAGAAAGCAATTAAAAGACCCTAGAATGGTAATAAAGCTACTCACTGGGCAGAATTGCTGTCCCAGATCGTGAAAAATGACATGTGATGATATTTCTGATTTGTCATTGACAGTCAAGGAAAAGGTGCTTTTAGTTCCAAGGCATGCTGTGTCTAGACTTCATTTCTCTGGCTTTGTTGTCCCTTTGCTAGAGTCAACCACCACTTAACTGCTGCACCCTTAAGACAGCTCTGGCTTATCTTTTTCAAATACCTTTCCCCAGCTAGCTCCCACCCAGAGAGTGCTTAGGTATACTTCTTCAGAGACCCCCTTATAACACTCCTATGTACCTTTGGCATTGCACTTACCGTATTAAAGGCTGGCTGCTTGAGCTAGACGTGTACACCCCCCTTCAAGGAAGGGATGGGATCTCCTATCTTTTTTCCCTAGCATAGTGCCCGCCTGGCTCATAATAGTTACTCAGTAGATGTTTGTTGAATAAATGCATGTATTTTTTTGCTTACACTATTCTGTTGCTGCTGTCTCTGCTTGCTTGTTAAAGGTGAGCTCCGTGTTATCTGTGTGGGTTTGAATAGGGTGGTACTTTCTCCTTAAAGATGAGAACATTGAGGCCCAGAGAAGTAACTCACAGAGCTCCCATCCCTCCTACTCAATCACTATCACATCTCATTATTTTTCTCAATAGTTTAGCCTTCCGTAGTGTACCATATGCTGTTTATCTGCTTCTGTAGATTTGATATGTTTTACCCATATTATTAGAATTACTAGAAGCAAAATTCAGACTAGTCTGAAAAATCATTTGGGCCGCTAGTAGCATGTTCAGTTCTTCCTTTGTTCTGTTTTTCTCCCTCTGTCATAAGATAACTTAAACATCTCTTCGTAGCTTCTCCACTCCTGAAAGTCCCCAACATAGACATCTGTACAAACCTGAAAGGGAATAAAAAGTGCAGGCAGGGTATGTAGGTACTAAGTCTATTTTATGCTAGCTACTTTAGTCTCCTTTAACCTATTCTAAATTCTTTGAGCACTAGTCGTACATATACAGGTCCCCTTAATAGAACAGAGGGCTTCAGCAGATTTGTGGATCGTATTTTTCTCATTGGTTTCCATTATAATGTCAGAACTGCTTCCTGTTGGAAAAAATATTTAGCCCCTAAGTCTTAACACAACTGCACATGGGCAGCAAAGTTAATGGAAAAATAATTTTTCCAGTAAAAGATTAGTAAAACTGTATATTCCAATACAGAAAACAACTTGAAATGCAGAATCTTCATGTAATGACTACGAATAGATAGCCAAGCTTATCCACCAAGTGATTACTGCAGAAAACCATTTTTTTTTAAATGGGGAGAAATTTTCAATTAAAAGTTTTGCCTTTCCTTTTGTTTTAAGATTAGTCCTCTAAGATCTGTTCAATTGTAGTCTTTCAGGCTTTCTCATAATATGTATAATGGCATAGTGAAACATTTACTTTATTTCCAGTGTCAAATTCAAGACCCACAAAATTCCTGTATTTTGCTCATTAAGTCCACTTGTACTTTTAGTACTTTTTTAAAATTTTATTTATTTATTTTGTCACAATGACAGAGAGAGTCAGAGAGAGGGACAGACAGGAAGGGAGAGAGATGAGAAGCATCAATTCTTCGTTGCGCCACCTTAGTTGTTCGTTGATTGCTTTCTCATATGTGCCTTGACGGGGTGGGGGGGATGGCTACAGCAGACTGAGTGACCCCTTGCTGGAGCCAGTGGCCTTGGGCTCAAGCTGGTGAGCTTTGCTCAAACCAGATGAGCCTGCGCTCAAGCTGGCGACCTCAGGGTCTCGAACCTGGGTCCTCCGCATTCCAGTGTGATGCTCTATCCATTGTACCACCACCTGGTCAGGCATACTTTTAATACCTTTTTTTTTTTTTTTTTGTAATGTAGGCCACAAAAATGTAGCGAACTATATGTTTAGTGACATAGCCCACTGTGGAGTGTGGTCTTCTTTATTCTCCCAAATAGCCCAAGTTGGTAAAGGTTATTAAAGAAAGAAACCTCCCCACAAACTTTTATACTTTTTTTTTTTTGTATGAGACTCCCGCATGCGCCCGACCGGGATCCACCTGGCACGCCCACCAGGGGCGACGCTCTGCCCACCATGGGGCGTGGCTCTGCCGCGACCAGAGCTACTCTAGCTCCTGGGGCAGAGGCCAAGGAGCCATCCCCAGCACCCGGGCTATCTTTGCTCCAATGGAGCCTTGGCTGCGGGAGGGGAAGAGAGAGACAGAGAGGAAGGGGGGGGGGGGGTGGAGAAGCAAATGGGCGCTTCTCCTATGTGCCCTGGCCGGGAATCGAACCCGGGTCTCCCGCAGGCCAGGCCGACACTCTACCGCCAGGGCTTTTATACTTTTGAATAGCATCTCTCTTAGGATAGATTGTTCTGTAAATTAGGAAATTATCACAGGGCCTCTAAAGTTGAGTTAGTTGCTACACCTGAATCAGGTATCTTCAAGATGACTAGTTCCCATACTATTTTTAAAAAATTTATTTATTTTTTTGGTATTTTTCTGAAGTGAGAAGCGCGTTGTGGGGGCAGACAGATTTTCACATGTGCCCCGCCCGGGGGGGGGGGGTAATCTACCCCGCATGCCCACCTGGGGCGTTGCTCTGCTGCAACGGGAGCCATTTTAGCGCTTGAGGCAGAGGCCATAGAGCCATCCTCAGTGCTGGGGCCAACTTTGCTCCAGTGGAGCCTTGGCTGCAGGAAGGGAAGAGAAAGACAGAGAGGAAGGAGAGGGGAAGGTGTGGAGAAGCAGATGGGTGCTTCTCCTGTGTGCCCTGGCCAGGAATTGAACCCAGGGTTTACCACACACCAGGCCGACGCTCTACCTCTGAGCCAACCGGCCAGGGCCTAAAATAAATTCAGTTTATTTTTTCCTTTATCTCTTATATGTTCAGGAGCTTAATTCAGACTGTGCTCAGAAATGATGTTCTTGTTTGTTTGTCTTTTTGTTTTTCTGTCTCAATGCTTTTAACCCACACGAGCAGTCATGTTCTTTTTATTTTTAATTTTATATTTGACATAATTTCAATCTTTTAGAAAAATTACACATATAGTAAGATTTCCTTTATATTCTCTTAAGAGTCCCCAAATTCTACGGACTTTTTACCTTTTCTAACATTTCTAATCATTTCCTTTTCTAACCAAATTTTAACATTTGCCTTATCTTAATTTTTTTCCTTTTTTCTCTTTCTACATGCGTGCACAATGTTTTTTCCTGAACTGTTTGTTAGTAATTTGCAATTTACCCCTAAATTTTAAGTATTTTTTTTTCTAAAATCAAGGATATTTTCTTATTAAAAGTCTTTGTTATTAAAATTAGGAAATTAACATTGCAATAATTCTATTCTAATCAGTGTCCTAATGTATTTATAACAAAGGAAAATTACAAATCATTGCTGCATTCAGGTGTCATTACTTTCTAGTCTCTTCTAATCTGGAGCATTTGCTCGGTCTTTCTCTTTCTTGGCACTGTTGGATTATTTTGTAGAATGCCCCTTAGTTTGGGTTTGTACCAATAATGTTCTTAATCACCTCATTTTATAGATCAACCATTCAAACAATCATCTGTCATTCTCTTGGCTGTAAAATAGCTTGTCCTACAGGGACAGCTTTATTTTAATTAACCTTTTAAAAAGGTAATTTTAAAAATTACTTTTGTTCTGATTGCAAGAACCACATGTATATTTTGTGAGCAAGCTAGCTAAAGTAACTTGTTAACGGATGTATATCCTTCCATATGTATAAATGAAATGAATGCATATATTAAAAATGTGTAGGTAAATATGTATATGCATAATCAATTACATATTTATTTTTTACAAATTGAATCTTACTGTATATAGATACTCAAAAATACTGTGGCCCTTTTTAATGGGTACATGGCATTTTTGTTTATGGATATACTATGATGTGTCTAACCAGCCTTAATCAGTGTTTAGGTTGTAAAAAGAACATCATTGTTTAATGGAATATTTAGTTAGTAGGGTACACTACTAATGGTGACACTGTAGGATCGAAAAGATATACACATATAATATTGCCAGTTGTGCAGAGAGAATCTGAAATACTTTTTAGTTTTATTCCTGCACTTTTGACAATTGTTATATGCTATGAGAAGGGCTTACCAAGCTAATATAATACTCAATTATAGATAAATATTTCTATCAACTATGCAAACAATCTCTCCTTTCAAGATATTTCTCTCAACTACTTCCAAGTAATTATGGACTACAGTCATTTTAACTGCTCTTTGAAGCAATTAGGAGTTCTCCCTCCCCAAGAGAGGTGACTATATCTGATAACTTAAGGAGCATCTCATTACAGAAAGTACAGGCAACCCCAAATTTTACAACTTACCATATTTTTTGCTCCATAAGATGCACTTTCCCCAAAAAAAAGTGGAGGGGGAAATGCCCGTGCATCGTATGGAACGGAAAATACATTATTTTATTAAATATTTTAACACACCATTTAGTTCAGAATATTTTTTTTCTTATTTTCCTCCTTAAAACTTTAGGTGTGTCTTAGGGTCAGGTGTGTCTTATGAAGCGAAAAATACGGGGTAATGAAAGAGTGCTGCTCCCTCTTCAGAGCTCCACTCACATGTTGGTAGTTTGGTGTGACTTCGGAGTGACAGCAAATAGACTTCCCAGCCCAACCTTGCACCTATCTGACAGGCTTCATAGACTAAGAGCCAAGTGACAATTAATCCAGGAGTATAGATCCAAATGGGATCAAATAAGTTTTAGTAGACGAGCTTGATAATCTACCAAACCCAGTACACAGAATTTCAGTTAGGAAACTTAACTTTTTGTTTGACTCCAGATGGAGTGTTCCAGTGTTAAAACACACTAGCTCAGTGAAGTAAATGTCATTCCTAAGGTAAGCCATACCCATAATATTTAGTTTGATTCAGGATAGTGGTTTGCAACATTGACTTCATACTAGAATCACTTGGAGATTTTTTAGAAAACACCAGTGCCTGCCCCCCAGAGAGTAGGATTTGGTTGGTCTTAGGTGAAACTGGGGCATAAAGAGATAGGGAACTCTAATACATATTTTACCAGGGTTCAGAGCCACTGATTTAGAAGTTTAAGAGCTGTGTTTCTTCTGAATGGGATAGGGAACCCATGATAATTTGCAACACACCTGGACTATAATTTAATATTGGCTAAAGAAAATTATGAAAAATAAAATTTGACTAAGTATAGGAACATATTTTTAAATGATTGAGGTAAAGGTTGGTTATTTTCTTTTTTGAAAATTCTTTTGAAGAAGGCAAAGGTATATAGGACTGAACTGGAATTGCATTGAACTCTATCCAGGAAAGTAGCTATTTTTTTTATTTATTTATTTATTTATTTATTTATTTATTTATTTTATTTTTTACAGAGACAGAGTGAGAGTCAGAGAGAGGGATAGATAGGGACAGACAGACAGGAACAGAGAGAGATGAGAAGCATCAATCATCACTTTCTTGTTGCGACACCTTAGTTGTTCATTGATTGCTTTCTCATATGTGCCTTGACCGTGGGCCCTCAGCGGACCGAGCAACCCCCTGCTCGAGCCAGCGATCCTGGGTCCAAGCTGATGAGCCTTTGCTCCAATCAGATGAGCCTGCACTCAAGCTGGTGACCTCGGGGTCTGGAACCTGGGTCCTCTGCATCCCAGTCCGACGCTCTATCCACTGCACCACTGCCTGGTCAGGCGCTATTTTAAATAAAGTTAGTAAACCTTTTCTGTTTGGGTCAGATAATAAATACAGTACTTGAGACTTTGTGAACCACATCTCTCTCTCTCTTAGATTTTATTTATTCATTTTTATTGGAGAGAGGGAGAGGAAAGAGATAGAACAGGGGTAGGATTAGGAAGCATCAACTCCCAAATGTGCCTTGACCAGGCAAGCCTGAGGTTTCAAACCAGCAACCTCAGCATTCTGGGTCGATGCTTTATCCACTGCGCCACCACAGGTCAGGCTCTTTCTCTCTTTTTTATTAAGTGAGAAGCAAGGAGGCAGAGGCAGACTCCTGCATGTGCCCCTACCCGGATCCACCCAGCAAGTCCTCTGGGGCGATGCTGGGCCCATCTGAGGGCAGGGCTCCATCACTTGGGCAACCGAGCTATTTTAGCGCCTGAGGCCAGGCCACAGAGCCATCCTCAGCGTTCTGGGCCAACTTGCTCAAACCATTTGAGCCATAGCTGTGGGAGTGGGAGAGAGAGAGAGGTGGAGAAGTAGGTAGTCACTTCTGTGTGCCCTGACTGAGAATCAAACCGGGACTTCCACACACCGGCTGACATTCTGTGAGCCACATCTCTGTTGCCTGTTCATCCTTGTTTTGCTTTTTCAACCTGCTGAAATGTAAAAAAATCATTCTTAGCTTGAGGGCTGTCCAAAAACAGGGCTGAATTTGGCCAGTGGGCCATGTATTGTTTTGCCAACCCCAAATCTACACATTTGTCTCTTGTTTTTACTATTGAACACTTTTAGTGACAAAGTTATCTAACTACCTTTTATTTTTGTTTTGTCTTAGTTAACTCATCTTCTTACACTATTTACATGGGAAAGGATAAATACGAAAGTAAGTTTTCAAAAGCATTTGATTTTGAAATTTTCAGAAGGTAAGTGTTAATTGCTTTTTCCCTCTGTGGGTATGAATTTTCAACTAACAACTACTAACTAACCCATTATAAAGAACTCAAGGTGATTAACTTTCCTAGACTTTTCAAGGGTCGTCAAACTTTTTATAAAAACCGCCCACTTTTGCAGTGCTGGTCAACCTGGTCCCTACAGCCCTGGGCTGTCCAGCTTTCATGGTGGGCCAATCTGGCACCCTTTGGTTGGTAGGGACCAGGTTGACCAGCACTGCAAAAGTGGGCGGCGGTTTTTATAAAAAGTTTGAAGACCCCTGCTTTAGTTATATCAGAGAATATTTGAGCGAATTGGACCACCTGTTGCTCATAGAAACTTATTGTACAAAGAATTTTGTGGTATCATCTGGTTTAGGTTGATACAAATTTGAGATTAAACTTTGCTGGTTTAATGATTTTTTTTATTTTTTTAACAGAGACAGAGAATCAGAGAGAGGGATAGACAGAGACAGACAGACAGGAATGGAGAGATGAGAAGCATCAATCATTAGTTTTTAGTTGCGCATTGCGACACATAGGTGTTCATTGATTGCTTCTCATATGTGCCTTGACCTGGGCCTTCAGCAGACCGAGTAACCCCTTGCTCGAGCCAGCAACCTTGGGTTCAAGTTGGTGAGCTTTTTGCTCAAACCAGATGAGCCCACGTTCAAGCTGGCACCTCAGGGTCTCGAACCTGGGTCCTCGGCATCCCATTTTGACGCTCTATCCACTGCACCACCGCCTGGTCAGGCAACTTTGCTGGTTTAGATAAAATAAAAATAATCAAATAAAAATGACTTAGGCTTTGAAAAAGATCATTTTCTGCACATTTTTAGCACATTTAAGATAATTGGAGACATAGCTATTGGTTTTCTGAGGCTGAAGATGACTTTTTAAGTCATGAAATTTAACAGTTTTTGTCTAACTTTGTCAACTGTTCTTTTCAGAATGAAATATATATATTATTACATACTGTACACAATTATAACTGAACAGTGTACACATCTGTTATAAAGCACTGCAATCCACGGTTACATAGAGACACCAGGCAGGTTACAGAAGAAATTTGAGGAGTTTATTAATTAGCCACATGGAGCCCGCTACATGAAGCACGGTCCCAAAACATGTAGGCCCTCTTACAGTTCTGATCCTTCTTTTATACAAAATCAAGTACTGGGCCCTGGCCGGATAGTTCAGTGGTAGAGCGTCGGCCTGGCATGCAGGAGTCCCGGGTTCGATTCCCAGCCAGGGCACACAAGAGAAGTGCCCATCTGCTTCTCCACCTCTCCCCCTCTCCTTCCTCTCTGTCTCTCTCTTCCCCTCCCGCAGCCGAGACTCCATTGGAGCAGGGTTTGCCCGGGCACTAAGGATGGCTCGATGACCTCTGCCTCAGGCGCTAGAATGGCTCTGGTTGCAGCAGAGCAACGCCCCAGATGGGCAGAGCATTGCCCCCTGGTGGGCATGCCGGTGGATCCCGGTCGGGCGCATGCGGGAGTCTGTCTGACTGCCTCCACATTTCCAGCTTCAGGAAAAAAAAGAAAAAGAAAACACATCTGCTGCTCCTCTTTCCTCTCTTCCCTCTCTCAAAAAAAAAAAAAAAATCAAGTACTGGTTGGGGGGGTCTGGAGAGGGAACTTGATACAATAGTCAATTACTAACAAACTTACAACATTTAGCTATAGGATCTATTAAAAGGAAAAAGCATTCTTACATATCAAGACCACAAGATAACACAGTAGTGATAATCGTTTTACATACCTGGCAAAGACATTCCCAAATCTTCTAGTGTCTACCCCATCCCTGTCACCGCAATGAAATGCTTAGCTTAGGATAAGGAGAGAAGCTAAATGAAATTACCTTTGCTAAAAGTATTGGGGCTAGCTTGCTAGGAACCCTAATAAACTGTCCCTGCTTGTTTAGTTTACCGGTTTTTATTAGAAAGCATATAAAATATTACAGAATGCAGGTTTTTTAAGCAAGGGGAGTGGGCTCATGATTCCTTTGTCTAGAGGTATACGTTACTCTCAGGACTCCAGGAGGGGAGGAAGAGTTAGAATCAATGTAGGAATTTTTAATTAAGATATGTAAACATGGTCTCCTAAAGGATCTTAAGGATGGGGAAGAGGAAGTATTCAGATAAGTTTTACCTTCTTTACTATCTAGCAAGTAGGGGCCTTAGTCCTTCCAGAGAACTATGATTAGCTACTGACTAATTTTTGCTCCCTTAATCTCTTTCCCTAGGTTTTATTTGTTTTCAGAGAGGAGGGGTAAGAGGGCTTGACTCTTCCTTTTAAAATACTAATGTTAACAATTTTTGCAATTCTTCAGTACCTTATTACACATTCATGTAACTAAAATAAAATTTTACACAAAATACCCATATCATTTGCTATACCCTCTATTTTTGGTTTTAATACATGTTTTAAAAGCTAATCTCAGCCTGCTAAATTAATTTTTTGACTCACTAAAGAATTTGAGGCCTGACCTGTGGTGGCGCAGTGGATAAAGCATTGACCTGGAAATGCTGAGGTCGCTGGTTCGAAACCCTGGGCTTGCCTGGTCAAGGCACATTTGGGAGTTGATGCTTCCTGCTCCTCCCCCCTTCTCTCTCTGTCTCTCTCCTCTCTCTCTTTCTCCTTTCTAAAATGAATAAATAAAATTAAAATAAAATTAAAAAAAAGAATTTGAACTAAAGTTTAAAAGGAAAACATTACTGGAGGGGGTCACCTTTTTGACTGCAGGCATGAGGAGGAGGTGGAAGTGAAGGTCAGCTTCCTTGGTCAGGAGAGTCCTGAGCCGATGGTGCTGGCCCTGAGTGTGGAACACTGAGGGAGGAAGAAAGGAACAGCAACGGGAGAAAATGCCAGAATTACTCTCCTTCCAGCTTGGAAAACACAGCTGCTTATCTCGTGGGCTAATGTTTTAGAAAAGACAGCTCTTAAATCAGCCCAATCTGGGTTAAAATTTCAACTCTTTAGCAAAATAGCTATACAAGTGTTTTTCAACTATTTTACACGTGGGGACCAGTGAAAATAGGAGAATTATTTCAGGGACTGCTAAGGCAGAAATCACCCTGAGCATAAGTGAATTTGACCAAGATCTTTGGGTCTGTAATGTTCATACAACATCAGGGTGTTAAACTCTTTGCAGACTGGCATGAAAGTTTTGGCAGACCAGTCTGTGGGCCAGTGGTTGAAAAACACTAAGTTATACTTAAGAACTTGAGATTTCTTAGAGATAAGGAGAGGATCATGGAATGGTACCTACATGCGGATTAGTGAGAGAGCCTGGGTAAAGTGAGCTGAGGCGGACACTCAGAGCAGTGGTTGCTGTCACTGGAGCTCCTTTAGCTCCGCAGAGTCGCCACCTCCTCCACTGGGAACACTTCAGGGCTGGAGGATTCTGCCTCGGTATTCTGAGAGCTGGCCAAGTCACTACAGTCACCTTTCTTTAACCTCCAGGTATTGCTTTTTTTCTTTTCTAAAACCATCAGTCTGTTCTAGGTGCAGTTTGAAACTGACAGCAGTTTAAACTTGATCCTTTAAAAGAGGCAAGTGTAACATTCTTCCCTATGAGACATTTGACATTAATGAAATAAGGCCAAAAATGAAAAGATACCAAATAGCCCTTGCCAGGTGTCTCTGTTGGAGTATTATTCCGATGTGCCAAGGTTGTGGATTCAGTCCCCAGTCACGAATCAGCCCGTGAATGCATGCATGAATGGGTGGAGCAGCAGGTGGATGTTACTCCCTCTCTCCCTCCCCCCTCTTCTTCCTTCTCCCCCCCCCTTCTCCCCCTCTCTTTCCCCCTTCTTCCCTTTCTAAAACCAGTAAGTAATTAAAAAAACAGAGATGTCAGAGAGCAGTGATGTCATTATATAATTAGTATATGTATACTTATATTTAAAATGTGATATGAATATACTCTAGCATTATGATATATAACATGATATGTAATTATTAAACAAATATAGTTATAAATCAGATCTATATAAACAGTTTGGAATCTTGCTATATACAGCAGAATCAGTATAAGCAAGACTATCACATCCTAGCCAAGAGAAAAAACCAAAATAGAATAATGTAATTCATTTATAAAGTTTTTCATTATAATGATTTTATGACATTGACTCCATGTGTGTATGTGGCTTAATGGAGAAGCTGTTATATCAATACTAGAGTTCTATATATCTCCTAGTAACCCATGAATTATCATAGATAGTTTGTATTTTCTCCTCAGCATCCTCCTGATAAATGTAACTGAAGAGGGGATGCTACTTTCCTATATTAAATTGAACAATAAGGCACAGTTTATTATAAGAGCCATGGTTTTATCTACAGCAGATGTGGATCCAAACCTGACCAGATCTTTTCTTTCTACCACATCCAGTGTACAAACCCAAGATGGGTCACTGAGCAGCACCTTAAGCAGAGCTGCTGTGTGTGGTTGTGCAGCTCGTATTGGGGGGAAGGAGCGGGTTTTCTGTATTTTGTAATGTGAAGGGCGACCTTGATTCTGGTTCATGCCCATGGACTGCCAGTGGTTCTGACTGAGAAGAAGCAGCTGTGCCAGTGACATTCTGGCCATATCTCTTGTTCCTTCCACTTCCATTTACTGTTTGCTGGGTCTGTTTCTGCCAGCCTCCATGGATATCCAAAGAAGAAGATTTAGTCTGGGTTTTCACAGTATTCAGTGGGAGGTACACATTAAAATATGTGTGGGCCACTAGCTGTGAACCTCAAATTGTTTTGAAAAGTAAAGCCTATAAGAATATGGGCAAATACATTAATATTAATAGCAAGTCTTGTAGAAGTGGAGGAGGCAGAGTAAACGTGATTAGGGAGAGCTGAGAAGACTTTGTGGAGGAGTTGAATAGGATGGGCTAGATTGTGGAATCCTTTATTCTTTGTTTTAGTCTCTTATTTCATTCATTCATTCATTCATTTATTTATTTAGTGGAATCCTTTAAATGACCTTTGGAGGAATTTATATCCACAAATATAAATATAGATATAGAATTTATTTCTACATATGTAAGTTTAGATTCTATCTAGAGTCCACTGGATTGGTGTTTTATTGTTATTAAAATATATGTAGGAAAACTCTATGTATATAACACTATTCCCCCAAGAACTTTTGGAATTATTTGGAGGCGTCAGCTTTCCTATTTGGCTTTGTAAGAAGCGAATAACATTTTTAAAGCACCCTGTCCTGTAGTGCTTCTAGCACATCACACTTATTTGTAATAACCTTGATGACTTCAGACTGGGCTGGATGGACTATAAATGAATTTTTTTTTTTTTTTTTTTTACAGAGTCAGACAGGGACAGACAGACAGGAACGGAGAGATGAGAAGTATCAATCATTAGTTTTTTGTTGCGCATTGCGACACCTTAGTTGTTCATTGATTGCTTTCTCATATGTGCCTTGACCGTGGGCCTTCAGCAGACCGAGTAACCCCTTGCTGGAGCCAGCGACCTTGGGTCCAAGCTGGTGAGCTTTTGTTTAAACCAGATGAACCTGCACTCAAGCTGGCGACCTCGGGGTCTCGAACCTGGGTCTTCCATATCCCAGTGTGACGCTTTATCCACTGCGCCACCGCCTGGTCAGGTTATAAATGAATTTTTAATTGAATTATTTACTTTCACTAAAAAGTTTTCAGGTGTGTTTCTTTTATTAGCCAGCAGGTGTCACCAGGGTGCCAAACATTACCTGAGGAAGAAGTTTTTCGATTTCCCTTCACTTTTTCTAATTACCTGTTGGCTGTTTGCTCAGCTTTCCACTTAAACTACCTAGTAGAAAGCCCTTCACAGCCTAATGGTGTCTGCAGTTGCTAAGAGTACCCTTATCCAGAGTTCATCATCCTTTTCTGTTTCTGGGAAATAAAGACCCCAATGAAGTTAGGTTATACTTTCTTGGGTACATTTTAAATCATCATATTTGAATTCTTTTGCTTACCTTACAATTTTTATCTTTGTGTATAATACTTTACTGCTTCTGTATTAAACACAATTAGTAATTACTCATGTGGCTATTAGAAGTATAGGATGGGGCAAAAGTAGAGTTATAGTTATGAGTACATGAAACAGTTCTTGTATTATTAATTATTATACTATTTTCCATATGAATAACTGTAAACCTACTTTTGCCCCACTCTGTATGTATGGATTTAACCTTTCTGTGGTGATGTATATTATTAACCTTAACAACCTGTATACATTTTGAATACTCACCTTTTAGAAATACCCCTTAAGGAAATAATCCAGAATATGGATATATTTACTTAAAAATATATATTGAAGCATTCATAATTGTAAACAACCTAAAAGTCAACAGTAGAAAGTTTGATAGGATTGTCATTGTTCCCAAAGAACTTTTTAAAATCTATTTTACCCAACATACATAGTTTAAAATTTTAATTACTAACAGAATGCTTGTAATTAAAAACATCAGTTCCGGCCCTGACCAGTTGGCTCGGTGGTAGAGCGTCGGCCTGGCGTGCAGAAGTCCCGGGTTCGATTCCCGGCCAGGGCACACAGGAGAAGCGCTCATCTGCTTCTCCACCCCTCCCCCTCTCCTTCCTCTCTGTCTCTCTCTTCCCCTCCCGCAGCCGAGGCTCCATTGGAGCAAAGATGGCCCGGGCGCTGGGGATGGCTCCTTGGTCTCTGCCCCAGGCGCTAGAGTGGCTCTGGTCGCAACAGAGCGACCCCCCTCCCCCCCCAGGGGCAGAGCATCGCCCCTGGTGGGCGTGCTGGGTGGATCCCGGTCGGGCGCATGCGGGAGTCTGTCTGACTGTCTCTCCCCGTTTCCAGCTTCAGAAAAATAAAAAATAAAAATAAAAAAAACATCAGTTCCGTATCACTACCCCATCCTTTTTTTTTTTTTTAATTAAAAAAATTTTTTTTAGGTTTTATTTACTGATTTTAGAGAGAGGAGAGAGAAAGGCAGAGGGGAGGAACAGGAAGCATCAACTTGTAATTGTTGCTTTTTGCATGTTCCTTGACCAGGCAAGCCTGGGGTTTCGAACTGGTAACCTCAGCATTCCAGGTCAATGCTCCATCCACTGCACCACCACAGGCCAGGCTCCTTACCCCATCCTTTCCAATACCTATGTTCCACCACTGCCCCCAAGACAGTTACTTTTAACATTTAGCAATTTATTTTTATTTTTATGTGACAGAATTTTAGGCTTTTTTATTTTCTTTTTTATACTTCCAGTGGTTGTTTCATTCCTTAATTTTCAACAATTTTATAATTGAGAGTTTTTTCCTAAGAAGTAAAATGTAATTCAACGGCTTTAAAATTTTAGCAAAGCCGTCACATACAAGTGTTATTACAGTGAATCATTTGTAAGATGTCATCTAACTTCTCAGCTGCTCTGATGTGTCAGTTTTATTATCTTCAAATAGAAATCTCTTGAACTTCAGATTATAAGTATTATTATAAAAAAATTTTTTTTTTCCTTAAGTGAGAAGCAGGAAGGCAGAGAGCCAGACTCCTACATATGCCCAGGCCGGGATCCACCCAGCAAGCCTGCTACCAGGCGATGCTCTGCCAGTCTGGGGCCCATGCTCTGTTGCTCGGCAACCAAGCTATTTTAGCACCTGAGGCAAGGCCTTGGAGCCATCCTTAGCACCCTCACCCAACTTGCTCTAACCGAGCCATGGCTACAGGAGAGGAAGAGAGAGATTGAGAGAGAAGAGAGAGTGGGAGGGGTGGAGAAGCAGATGATAGCTTCTCCTGTGTGCCCTGACTAGGAATCGAACCTGGGATAATGATATACCAGGCCAACACTACCACTGAACCAACTGGCAATGGCCATTATAAAAAATTATAACAGTTATAATCACCCAGTTGTAAAGCTATTTTTACAGAATTTTCATGCATCGAAGCCTATCTGAATTACTCTTTTCTTCATTAAGGAAGGGAAAAAAGTTGTGGAAAGGATTGCTATTTCTCCCCTTTCCGATTATGTGTAAACTCTGTCATATTTTTAGTTGACAGATTTTTACCTTTTGTTGTTCTCTTATGTCTCCCTGTAGATGAGGATCTAATAAAGTATGGCTGGCCTGAAGATATTTGGTAAGTAGCAATTTTGGTTTTGCTTTTAATGGTTTATCATTTACTTTATTTAGATTTGGCCAACTGCCTGACTCCTATGATTAAAACTAGAACTTGTGCTTTGTATTTTATTAATGAATGTTCAGTGGCAGATAGCTGACTGCCAGCTACTTTCTTTCATAATTACCATCTGAACTGGAAAGATATCTTAGGGTTAGATCTCAGACCTGTGAAGGCCTCCGGACATAGGCTTTCTTTTGTCTCCTGTGTGTCTCCTCGTGGTAAGTTACTGAGACCGCTGCACATACACGTCCAGTGTGCTCTTCTTGAGTGGATGTGTGAGGGCTTCACAAGAAGCATTGAAGAAAATAGACACAGGCTTCCATGCAGGTGGACTGTGAAGAGCATCTGACCAGATCCAGCTTTAAAGACAACACAGACTGGGTTTCCTTTGTCTTCTAACTCCCTCATGAGTTTAGCCCTGTCTTCATCCAGCCCCTATCCCTCTTTCTAAAATAATTTATGGACAATTAAATAATAATACATACTCTCTTAAGTCTCCTTTCAAGATCATTTATTATGCTGCTCACAAAACCTAGTCCAAAAAACAACAACAAAGTAAATAAACAGAAAAAGACCTGTTCATTTTAGATGAATTCTGCTCTTTTTCTAACTGCCCTAGAACACCATGTTGGTTTTTCTGCCACTTGCATGGACTCCTGGTACTTTGTTTTTCTTTCTTGTGATACTCTCAGACTCAGTGTGCTTATTTTTTTTATCTTCAACTTCCACCACTCATTCTGAATCTTGTGATATCTCTCTCTTGGAGCCTAATTCTACCTGTAGACAGCTCCTAATGTACCCACTTCCTAAAGATCCTGTTGCTTTAATGATAGTAATTATAAACATTTATTGAGCACTGAACTATATGTCAAATACAGATAAGTGTTTACCTCCGTTAATACATCTAGTTTCACAACAACCCTGAGAAATTGTTACTGATACTATGCCCATTTTTCAGATAAAGTAAGCAAAGGCTAAGAGAAACTACATAGGTCTGCCCTGGTTGTTGCTGGTCCCCCAGCTGGCCATGGTTCTAAAGCACTGCTTCTCTGTCCCTCTAAGCTGCTGCCCGTGGCTGCAGGCCACTGCTTTCTTCCCTTGCACTATGGCTCTGGCTCTCTCTTGGATCTCTTTTCTCCACCTGCTGTGCCAAGTCTTTCACTTAAGTCCCTATAGTGACAGAGTTTAAGTGACCACTTTTCAGAAGAGTTGGTTGATTTTCAGTAAGGTGTACAGCATTGAACACTTAGTAGGGAAAATATTACAGAGACTAACTTAAACTGCCCTTAGGCTTGGTGTGCTTACTCTTTCTATCCCAGACCTGTCTGCAGGCACTGCTGTAGGGTGCCTCCCCTCTTACTCCAGCCTGCCCCATTGTGAAGGGGCCAGTTCATGATCCCAGTGGAAATGATTCCTGTCTGTCTACCCTCTCCAAAGTCCACATGCCAGGGAACCAAAAGGCCCTAGGACCTGAGGAATTTTAAGTTTTGTGTTTTTTTGCCCCCTGTCCCAGCACAATGACCTGTCTTCTCACATCATATATGTCGTTGAGATAGTGCACAATACTCCCTTACCTCACGTGGGCAGTTTGCACTGTTGAGGGCTTCTGGTTTGGTTGCTGCCTACCTTCCTAAGATCCTAGACTGTAAACCCCATGAGGACAGTAATCTGTTTTGGTTAGTAGTTCCCAGTACCTAGCATAGGACCTGGCTTATAGGTGTTCAGTAATGGTTTTTTTCTTTTTCTTTTTTTTTTAAGTGAGAGAGTGGTAAAAACAAAGAGAAAGGCAGGTAGTGTGAGAGATGAGAAACATCAATTCACAGTTGTGTCACTTTAGTTTTCATTCATTGCATCTCATACATTCCTTGACCAAGGGGCCAGTGACCCCTGGCTCAAGCCAACGATCTTGCTGTTTCCAACCTGGGACCTCAGCATCCCAGATCAATGCTCTATCCACTACACCACCTCTAGTCAGGCTATTTGATGACTTCTCAGTTAACAAGCTCTCCCACTGTCTAGAAATTGTCTCCACTGGACATTTCTTTACAGGAACTGCATTCTGGTTTTCTCCATTTTGAGCACTTGTCACCTCAAGCTGGATTATTTCAGTTATCCTTAGAGCCCAAAGATCTCCAGACTCTGTCAGGGGAAAAAAGAATGTTTGCACCTGTTACATAGTTATCTATTGTCAATTTGACATGTCAGGTTTGAGGCAGAAATATCTGCATAGGAAAGGTTATATATTTGGATCACCAAGTGAGTCAATTTACCAGTTAGGAAAAATTAAATAGCCTGACCAGGTGATGGCGAAGTGAATAAAGCATTGACCAGGGATACAGAGGACCCAGGTTAAAAACCCCCAGGGTCGTCGGGCGCATGCGGGAGTCTGTCTGACTGCCTCCCCGTTTCCAACTTCAGAAAAATACAAAATAAATAAATAAAAAACAAACAAACAAAAAAAACCCCAGGGTCACTGGCTTGAGCGTGGGAACATAAACATGACCCCATGGTCGCTGGCTTGAGCTCAAAGGTCGCTGGCTTGAGCAAGGGGTCACTGGCTCAGTTGGAGCCTCCTGTCAAGGCATGTAGGAGAAAGCAGTCAATGGACAATGGAAGTGCGCAACTATGAGTTGATGCTTCTCATCTCTTTCCTTTCCTGTCTGTCCCTGTCTGTCTCTCTCTCCCTCGCTAAAAAAAAAAAAATTAAATAAGTGGAAGAGAAATTTCCAGTTTTCAACTTAATGCACTTCATGTGTTATGACTTGGGTTTTTCATTTTGTTAACGTTGACTCTCTCCTGGATGCTGCCTAAACAAACTGGTGCCTGCTGATACCTAGACATCTTTTACCCTTTTCGACACTCTTAACTAGTCTTGAGATTAATGACTGTTATTGAAAGTGATTGACTTACTTTCAGAAACTGATGTGAGCTGGAAGAGCCCTAAATTTAAGACCTGTTCTGCCTGACCTGTGGTGGCGCAGTGGATAAAGCATCGACCTGGAACTGCTGAGGTCGCTGGTTCGAAACCCTGGGCTTGCCTGGTCAAGGCACATATGGGAGTTGATGCTTCCGGGTCCTACCCCCCTTCTCTCTCTCTGTCTTTCTCTCCTCTCTCTCGGTCTCTCTCTCTCCTCTCTAAAAATGAATAAATAAATAAAAAAAGAATAAAAAATAAAAAAAAATAAAAAAAGACCTGTTCTGCTGCATGAGCTGTTAATCCTGGAAACATTCCTGGGCTTGCTAAGAAGGGTGCAGTTGATCTACATTCCAGGGCAGGTTTTCCTGGTTCACTGCTTCGATCTGGTTTTTTACCTCTGAATGTCAACATCTGAGTTTATACCGGGAAACTTTCTGAGGTGCCCTGTAATCAAAATTTTTTTCACAGTAAATGAGAATGGAGCTAAATTCACCTTAATACAAAGGAAAATAGAAGTAATGTACGTTTACTGCCTCCAAACTCCCTAATGACTTTTTCCAGAGATCCCACTAGAAGGAGTTAAACGACCCAGCTTCTAAGGCCCTGCATCTCTTCATCCTCAGGTCACTGATGCTCACTTGCTGAAATTTAGTCTCTGCACACGGTAAAGGTAATAGTGACTAAGCAGGGGGAGGAAGCTAACACAGAAGAGGGGACCAGGGAACCAGCCGGCATAAGTTAAACTTCGAGTAAGCATTTTGGGAGGTTTGAAAGGACTTTTTGAGGAAGATAGTTTATTTACAGAGCTGGGTTTTTGTTTTGTTTTGTTTTTTTAGCGGGAGAGACAGGAAGGGAGATGAGAAGCATCAACTTGTAGCTGCGGCACTTTAGTTCATTGATTGCTTCTCATACATGCCTTGACTGGGGGGCTCCAGCTGAGCCAGTGACCCCTTGCTCAAGCCAATGATTTTTGGTCTCAAGCCAGTAACAATGAGATCATGTTGATCCCCTGCTCAGGCCGGCAACCTTAGGGTTTTGAACCTAGAACCTCAGCGTTCTATGCACTGTGCCACCACCAGGCAGGCAGAGCTAACGTTTTTGTGTATTTCTTTTAGTAAAATTTGACATCAGAGGCCATTAAGAAAAAGCAGAATTTAGTTGAGCTATGATGTGTCTATAGGAGAGCTGTTGTAAATAGAGAAGTGGATTAAATAAGTTAAAATGGGAAAATTTACTTCTCAGCTGAGCTCGCTTACTAATGGCCTAGTTTCCTAAGATCTTGAAAGAGAGTAGTGAGATATATAATTTATAGATCTGCAAAAAAACAAACAAAACATTTTCTGGGTGGGAGGCAATGCCAAGCTGAAGATGATAATCTATAGGAATCTCTTACATGGAATGCAAATGAGTCAGTGAACCAGTTAGAATAAATAAATCAAACTAAGATGTTTTACTCATTTCTGACTATTAGTTTTGATTAAGAATAAAGCTAAACATCATCATAGGCTGCCAAAAATGCATAATATTTTCCTGTATCCAAAGTGACTAGCAAGATGCTTAACCTCTTTAAAGAGGACCTTTATATAGAATCACACTCTATGAATGTGTGGCTATTTCACTTCTAAAAAATACATTAATGCTAAGAAAATGTCTAGGAAATATATAATATAATGGTGTGTAATGATACCTCCTTAGGATTATTATTATTATTATTATTATTATTCATTTTTAGAGAGAGAGAGAGAGAAGGGGGAGGAGCAGAAAGCATCAACTCTCATATGTGCCTTGACCAGGCAAGCCCAAGATCGCACCTTAGGGTTTTACTGTATATTCTTCAGTCTGGAAAGGTTAGGACTCTGGAGGATGTAACTAAAGTTAACAGAATCACAGTGACAATCATGTGTTATTGTCATTTAATGCTAGGATTCTGGGAGCATCTCTGTGTTATAAAGAGAGAATGTCAACTTCATTTGGTGAATTATAAATATGAGAAACTTAGTATCACAAAATGTTCAATGAGGAGAAAAAGTTTATTTTAAAAGATTTAATTAAGTGAGTGGTGATAGCACCATAATGAAAGGTAAATTTAGGACTTGGGCAAAGGGCATTCTGAATGTTTTTAGGACAGAGTCATAAAGGGTGATCACCTTGCCCTCCAGGAGATACATGTTAGTGCCATCCCTGGATATAAGATAAGGCTGGGCGAATTGTTGCACTGACCCATTTTATTATGTCTGTTCACTGTCTTCGTTCCTCACCTAACTCTTCTAACTCTACTTGATGTTCTCTCTGGATTGTTTTGCCTTTGCTTGAAATTTAGGGTGTCCCCAACCAAACCCCTCATCTTTTTCTCGAAACTGTTGCCCTCTCCAGCTGTAAGCTGTTTCTGTCAGTCCTGCAAGTCCCCCAGGCTTACAGCACTGGAGTCTCGCTGACTACTTTCCTTCCTTTCTCTTCTCCACTGAAATTCCTTTCTCTGTTTTCTCTAAGTCCTGTGCTTCTGTCAGGGGCCCACCAAAGCTCAGTGTGCCAGTGAAGCCTTTGGTCACTGATAGCGCTTTCTCGCTTGAAGTAGCACCCATCCCAGAGCATGTAACATTTACTGTCTCTAGTACTCATCCTGACACTTCGTCTCACACAGCTGCAAAACTTGCCATGTTTCTCTCTCCCGGAGAAGAGTGAGCCTTGTGGAGGTGGTAACTTTTATACTCCCCATGGTGCTGAGTGTGTATTAGGCACTGAGTTAATACTGTCTAAATTGGAGTGCTTTAAGTGCAAGTGGCCCAAGGAGATGGTTGTCTTGTATGTCGTGCTAAAAGTGGTTTTCATTCTTTGTAGGTTTCATGTGGACAAACTCTCTTCAGCTCATGTATACCTTCGCTTACATAAGGTAACTGGATTTAAACATGGACTCATGACCTTGTTTTTGTGATGGGTATCATATCCTGTCCTCTATCCTTTTTTTCTGCAATTAAATTGCTTAAAGTAATAAATATGTACAAAAGTTTGAAAATTTGCAAATAAAGAACTGTCTTCCCCCTGACCCAGAAAATCAGGTTCTGGTGATTTTGAGACCTGGGGACAGCACCTGTGTCCCAGCTAGAAGCACAGCCTCTCCCGCCAGTTCAGATGTGTTGTCTGTCGCCTCTGCGCTCTCCCCCTTTCATTTCCATTGACACTGCTGGACTCTCTGTCTTCTCCAGGGGAGATCATGTGGTTTTCCTGCCTCACCAAGGGCAGGTGTTCCCAGTTATTAGGGGCTTTCGGAGGTTTAAAACAGCATTATATTAGTGAAAGGAAAAGATTTATAGTTGAATTAGAATGTATATACATTTGTTGTATGTATTGCTTTTTTAAGTGTTTTATTTTAGAATGATTTTAGATTACAGAAAAGTTGTAGAGAGAGGACAGAATTCCCATATACTGCACACACAATTTCCCTCAGTGTTAGCATCTCATATTGCCATGGTAGATTTGTCAACTTAGAAACCAACATTGGTACATTACTGTTAACTACACTACAGACTCTATTTTGATTTCATCAGTTTTTCCATTAACGTTCTCTTTCTGTTCCGGGATCCAGTCCAGGGTCCCACGTTGCATTTAGTTGTCCTGTCTGCCCAGTGTTTGATCTGGGACAGTTTCTCACTCTTTCCCTTTTTTTCATGACCGTGGCAGTTTGAGAAGTATTGGGCAAGTATTTTATATTGGGTTTATGTTTTTGTCATGAATAGACTGGAGTTATGGGTTTGGGGTAGAATAACACAGAGGCCCTCTTCCCTGACAGAGCTGGAAATATGTGTGTTTGTGTCTGTGTGTACACAAATATGTACTAACCCATGTACATACTCATATGAACTCATATGAACAATTGTTTTGTACCTCTCCATCTGTATCCACGTTAAGCTAAACAGTAGCTCATACTAATGTCTGTCAGATCCATTACTACATGGGCTATTCTTGCTGTTCCCCTTGCTTCAGACAGTGAGAAACCTGGCTCCCATTGGCCACCATTTATTGTGGTTTCAGATTTGTTAACCCGCTTCCCCTTACAAAACAACTTTATCAACTAAAGTGCAGTGTTTATGTGCAGTTGTTTTGGGGTGTTTTTGCCTTAAAGCTTCCAATCAAAACAGCTTTCCAGAGTTTGTTTATATAATATATAAGCCAACCCCCTTCAGGGATGTTGTGTCCTACAACAATTAGATTCTTTTGTCTCAGTTCACATGACATCCTGGCTGATTGTATTACTCTTTTTTTTTTTTTAAACTTTATTTATTTATTCATTTTAAAGAGAGAGAGAGAGAGAAAGAGAGAGAGAGAGAGAGAGAGAGAGAGAGAGAGAAGGGAGGAGCAGAAAGCATCAACTCCCATATGTGCCTTGACCAGGCAAGCCCAGGGTTTTGAACCAGCGACCTCAGCGTTCCAGGTCGAAGCTTTATCCACTGCGCCACCACAGGTCAGGCTGATTGTATTACTTTTTAAAGTGACAATTTTATAAACTTTTTTATGTTACAGTGTTATTTTCATATTTATTTTTTTGGCTGACTGCGTTGAATTGGCAGTATGCCCCAATGAATATGAAAGTTTCTATGTCAAACTCTAGGTTTAGTTTTCAGCATTGTGGCTTGCCAACAAGAAATATATTTTTATAAACTACTTTCTAGGATTTATTTATTTATTTATTTATTTATTTATTTATTTATTTATTTTTAAAGAGTAATTCTCAGAAATGGATTTACTGGGTCAAAAGATACAAACAGTTTGGTACCTCCTTACATACCACAATGCTCTCTGAAAGCATTGTGCTAAATTATAATGCTATCAGAAAAATAGAGGTTTTCCAAACACTTTGGGGAATTTTATAACTTTTGAGCAACCTTTTGACCATTTATGCTATTTCATTATGGTTATAATAGTCATTTTTTAATTTGCTAGCAAGGTTAAACATTGTACTCCATCTTGACTCGTGCTTTTGTTTTTTTAAGAACTATATTATATAAAGAAAAACAGGAAAATTATGAACTCTGCCTGAACAAAATTCTGAATTCTCCTAGGCCACTTCTTGCCATTTTGGAACTATTTTAAGTTTAGAAGAAATAGAGCGTGGTGTTACCAAGTTCCCTTTGGTTCATGTTAAAAGTTTTTCCTTTGAGTTCTGTTGTGTTAAAAAATGGAATGAATGGTGGTTGTCCCAAGCTCACATTACCACCAATTATTAGTTGTTTGAACAGAAGTTTTAGTAATATTTTCTTTTGGAAGCACATAATGTGCTCAATAAAAATATATGCTCTTTAAGGAACTCTTACCTGGTTGATCTCCTGCAGTAAATAGCACAGTCCTTTGTAGACACCAAGTAAGTGTTGGAGATAAAGTGGGACTAAGTGGTTCTAAACCCACTGGATTTGAATCCTGGCTCTGCTGCTTGCTATGTGACTTTGAGCATATTATTTAACTGTGCCCGTATTGTCATCTGTAAAGGGAGCTAACAGTACTGGTTCTGCTGGGTCATTGTGAGGATTAAATGAGCTTGCCTATCTGAAGCACTTAGAATAAAACCTACCACATGCTAAGCACTATATGTGTTAATTGTGTGTGTGTGTGTGTGTGTGTGTGTGTGTGTGTGTGTGTGACAGACAGAGACAGAGAGAGGGACAGATAGGGACAGACAGACAAGAAAGGAGAGAGATGAGAAGCATCAGTTCTTCATTGCGGCACCTTGGTTGTTCATTGATTGCTTTCTCATAGGTTCCTTGACTGAGAGGCTACAGCAGACCGAGTGACCCCTTGCTCAAGCCAGTGACCTTGGGCTCAAGCTGGTGAGCCTTGCTCAAACTAGATGAACCTGCGCTCAAGCTGGTGACCTCGGGGCTTCGAAACTGGGTCCTCCAAGTCCCAGTCTGACGCTCTATTCACTGTGCCACTGCCTGGTCAGGCAATTCTTTTTTTTTTTTTTTTTAAAGATTTTTACGTTTATTGATTTTAGAAAGAAAGTAGAAAGGGAGGAAAAGCGAGAAGTATCAGCTCCTAGATGCTTCACTTTAGTTGTTTATTTATTGATTGATTGTTGTTTGTGCTTTGACAGGACTAGCCCAGGGTTTCCAACTGAGAACCTCAGTGTTCCAGGTTGATGCTCTGTCCACTGCACCACCACAGGCCAGGCCAATTTTTTTTTATTGAATTCAGTTGACTTCAACCCAAACCTTGAAGAGCATAGATATTCAGCTGTCCTCTTTCGTAAGCTTCTTTGATTTTTTTTTTTAGCTTCTTTGATTTTTAACAACCCAAAGACAATTCTCCTTATCTAGAGGTTTCTTATTAACATAGATGGCACAAAGCCCACAGTTAAGGTTCTTACCTTTACATCTTCAGAGTACCTTAGACTCTCCACTCAGTTTGTTTTCTCTGAGTTTATGCATAATGCTAATGAGTTTTTTTCCCTCATTTTATATTAGAAGTTGCAAAACTGGAAGCAGAGATTGCTGCAGGAATAGTGACAGCCACAGGTAGTAAGAAGGGGGTATTGGGACAGCCTGACATCAAGGCCAAGAAACTAAGGTTTCCACAAGAACTCTGTAAGCACCATGCTCTGGCACCATGTCTTAGAGCAGGGGTCCCCAAACTTTTTACACAGGGGGCCAGTTCACTGTCCCTCAGACCGTTGGAGGGCCAGACTATAAAAAAAACTATGAACAAATCCCTATGCACACTGCACATATCTTATTTTAAAGTAAAAAAACAAAACGGGAACAAATACAATATTTAAAATAAAGAACAAGTAAATTTAAATCAACAAACTGACCAGTGTTTCAATGGGAACTATGCTCCTCTCACTGACCACCAATGAAAGAGGTGCCCCTTCCGGAAGTGCGGCGGGGGCCGGATAAATGGCCTCAGGGGGCCGCATGCGGCCCGCGGGCCGTAGTTTGGGGACCCCTGTCTTAGAGCATAGTTCTAGTGCTGCGTTTCTCTCAGCTCTATCACTTAAGTAGGTATGTGGGACCTTGGCCCAGCTACTTAACCTTACTAAGCGTCATTTTCTTCATTGGTAAAGGGAGGCTCATCCATTTCATATGACTATTTACATAGGTAGTTATTGTTTTGTATTTTTAAATTATTTATTTTGATTTATTTAGCATAAGGTCAGCCAGCTGCTCTGTATTGTGGAAGCCCTTGAAGGCATCATTGTCACTATATTATAGCTTAGTATAATGGTTGATATTCATAATGATGTCATTGCATTAGCAAGACGTTAAATTTTGAATCTTCTATGGTCAAGGATTACACAGGATGAGATGCACCATTAAAGGAGTTACAAACTTGAATCACTTAGTTTTGGATCCAAATTTATGTTTTTTAAGAGGTTCTCATTTAAAATGGTCAATACAAAAAATGTAGAAACATAATGGAATACACTTAATTTATCTCAAATATCTGTGTAGGTAGAACAATGTATTTCTAGACAGAAGTGATTCTGTAATCCCATGCCTAGTAGGAGCCAGTACTGAGTTGATTTCCACTTGCTCTTGCCACTGAAATATTTATGTTCTTCTAGAGTGGCTTTGCTTATTCAGCTTTGACTTTGATACAGTATCTGGAGAGAAAAGAATCAATATTATTTCTCCCTTATAGTGGATGGTTTTATTTAACACACCAAGAGTTTGCTTCCTGACTAAGGCTGAGGGCAGATGATCTACTAGATGTTTGAGATCTAAAACTATAAGATGTCGCTTTGAGAGGAAGGTCGTAGGGACCTCAGCTAAGAAGACATCCAGTTGTCAAAAATTGGCACCATTTCCCCACAAGGTTTCTAGAAGTAAAAATAAGTAGAAGAAGAGAAATTATTCAGACATAGATAAACACTCCTGTAACAGACTTTATTGCTCAGTGTTCTGAAATACAATTGAAGAGCCCCTGCTTTTAATAAAATTGCCTGGTAAGGCAGCAAAGCCCAGTGAGTGCTCTAGTATTGACCAGTAACAAAGTAGTGGACCATTTGTTTTGTTTTTTGTTTCAGGGGGAGAACATAGAAGACATTCCAAAGGAAGTATTGATGGACTGTGCCCATCTTGTGAAGGCTAATAGCATTCAAGGTCAGTTTTCCTGGTGGTGTTTCCAAAACTAGCATGGATTTCTCTGTGTCTGAAATGGATTACCTTTTAGAGAACATGTTCCTGATTTTGGCTTGTGTCAAAGGATTGACATGTAATATGCCTTTGCCCTGTTTTGTTCTCTTCAGATGGCAGTTCTGCTACCTACCAAAAAACAAAAACTAATCTTCCCGCTCCTCTAATGTTTATGGCCCTCTCTCAACTCTTTTTACTTTGTTTTTCTTACTTTGAATAATAGGTTGTCTATACCTGCCTTCCCTTAAGTTATTTGTAGAGAGACTTTTGGAAATCAGGTTATGTTAATAGCTAAGCAAGAAATGTGTCCCGTGGCTTTATTTGTAGTTGTTTGATGTCTTTATTTCCACTATTTGTCATTATATACTAGAACTCAGGTCTCCAAACTCTATTGCTTTATCTTTTTCCCTTCTCTCCTTACTTTTTTCTCCCTGTAAATTGGGAAGTTATCAAATCAGTTGATTTTTGTCTCCCAGAGAATCTTACTTAATAGGTCTGGGTAATCCGTGAGTATCAGTGTGGTTGCAGTGCTCTCCAGGTGATTCTAGAGTGCAGGGAGGGTTGAGAAAAATTGCTATTAAGTGTTTTAGGTAGGGCTTGATACTTGTCTGTTTCTACTGTACAAAATGTAATCTCTCAATAGTAGTATAGATTAAGGAGGACAGTTACTAAGGTGGAGGTGGGAGTTAAGGGGAGCCAAGAGATGGTGTTCTGCCAAGAATGTTTGAGTTAGTAGATTGGATTTTAGGGAGAGGGTGTAGACCTAGATAGGGTAGGGGTAAGTTTGAGGATTATGAAGTTGGTGTAAGGTAAGAGGGTTGGGAAGAAACAAGGTTTGGATAGAAGATGAGCATGGGGCAGACACATAGCCAACAGCAGGTGCCAGGGGTTGGTGATTATAGAACAGGAGCTGGGGAGTGTGACCTCTCCCCCATCACTTAGACTGTGCTTTCCTAGTCTAACTGGGCAGCTTTAATGAATCAGGTAGCTCGCCAAAGAGGGTGGAAATCTCTTGTAGAGCCACTGATTTGCACTCCATAAGTCATTAAATTACAAGTTAGTTTTAGGACATTCCATTTTAATGAATATAAAGTGTCTAAGATTTATAGTTAAGATCTTCAGTTATTGGCATAAAAATGATATAAATTAAAACTATCATTTTTTCCTAGTGTGTTGCAACCTCTTTACATGTTCTCCTCCCCTTTCCGTGCCCCTGGCTGACAGGTGTGAAAACAGCTCCGGCCTCTTTCTTCTTGATCGCTTTATAGATTACTAGTTTTTGTTTGTTTGTTTGTTTGGTTGGTTTTTTTAAGATTTTATTTATAGATTTTACAGAGAGGAGAGAGAGAGGTCATGAAGTGAGAAGTATCTACTTATAGTTGCTTCACTTTAGTTGTTCATTGATTGCTGTATTGTATGTGCCTTGACCGGGCAAGCCCACCGTTTTGAACAGGTGATTTCAGCATTCCAGGTCACCACTTTATCCACTGAGCCACCACAGGTCAGACAATAAAGATGACTAGCTTTAGAGAAAACAAGAAAAGAGGAGAGAACAGTCATGATACAAAATTCCTCTTCTTCAGTCTTTCGCAGCAGCAGCTCACTTGGCAGAAAAAGGAGCTTGGCCTAAGAGTCTCACTCTTGTGAGTCAATAGCAGCGGACGTTGAGCCTTGAAGATTACTTCTGCTGTGAGATTTGCTAAGGGCACTCCACTGTGTCACTGTGTAGTTAAAATATTTTCCTCCGTGGTTGACCACCTTCAGCACTGAGAACCAAGGGAGTTGGGGTGAACTTGTTTGTCTTCATAGCATCTGGTCAGCCTGTTTATTCATCTCATACTGTCTTGCCAGATTAAACTTTCTAAAGCCCAGTCTTTTCATGATGTCCCTACCTTGTCTATACAATCAAGTCCAAACTTCTAAGCTGGCATTTAAACATATCTGATCTGACTACAGAATTCTTTTTCCCTTCACATATTTCCTACTTCAGCCAAAGCAAATATTTGCTGTTTTTCTACCTTGTGCCTTTGCTATACAGACATGTGTCACTAAATGATGAGAATATGTTCTGAGAAATGCATTGTTAGGCAATTTTGTCATTGTACAAATATCACACAGTGAACTTACACACACCTAGGTGGAATAGCCTACTACTCATGTAGCCCATTGCTCCTAGGCTACAGACCTGTACAACATGTCAGTGTAGTGAATACTGTATGCAGTTGTAACACAATTGTTAAGCATTTGTGTATCTAAATATAGGAAAGGCCCTGGCCAGTTGGCTCAGTGGTAGAGCATCGGCCCGGTGTGTGGAAGTCCTGGGTTCGATCCCTGGCCAGGGCACACAGGAGAAGTGCCCATCTGCTTCTCCACCCCTTACCCCTCCTTTCTCTCTCTCTCTCTCTCTCTCTCTCTCTCTCTCTCTCTCTCCCTCTCCCCCTCCCTTAGCCAAGGCTCCATGGAAGCAAAGTTGGCCCAGGCACTGAGGATGGCTCCATGGCCTCTGCCTCAGGTGCTGGAATGGCTCTGGTTGCAACAGAGCAACGCCCCAGATGGGCAGAGCATCGCCCCCTGGTGGGCATCCCCCACCGTCCCACCCCCACTTCTCACTTCGGAAACACACACACACACACACACACACACACTATATACACACACACACACACACACACACACACTATATACACACACACACACACACACACACACTATATACACACACACACACACACACACACACACACATATGTATATATATACACACACACACATATATATGAAAAGTACAATAAAAAATGTGGTATGAGGCCCTGACCGATTGGCTCAGTGGTAGAGCGTCGGCCTGGCATGCAGGAGTCCCGGTTCGATTCCCGGCCAGGGCACACAGGAGAAGTGCCCATCTGCTTCTCTGCCCTCCCCTCCTTCCTCTCTGTCTCTCTCTTCCCCTCCCGCAGCCAAGGCTCCACTGGAGCAAAGTTTACCCGGGCGCTGAGGATGGCTCTGTGGCCTCTGCCTCAGGCACTAGAATGGCTCTGGATGCAACAGAGCGACACCCCAAGATGGGCTGAGCATCGCCCCCTGGTGGGCATGCCGGGTGGATCCCGATCGGGTGCATGTAGCCCATTGCTAACTGCCTCCCCGTTTCCAGCTTCGGAAAAATACAAAAAAAAAAAAAAGTGTGGTATGAAAGATAAAAAATGGTGCACCTATGTAGGGCACTTACCGTGAATGGCGCTTGCAGGACTGGAAGTTGCTCTGGGTGAGTCAGTGAGTGAGTGTGAGTATGCAGGCCTGGGACAGTGCTGATTACTGCTGTAGCTTTATAAATACTGTATACTTATGCTACACTAAGTTTATAAAAAAAAATTTTCTTCAGTGTAACTTTAGCTTACTATAACTTTATAAACTTTACTTTTTTAACTTTTAGACTTTGTAATAACGGCTTAAAACACATTGTTCAACTGTACAAAATATTTTCTTTATAACCTTATTCTGTAAGGTTTTTATTCATTTTTAATTTATTTAAACAATTTTTTTTTTTACTTTTTAAACTTTTTCATTAAAAACAAGACACTTAAATACACATTAGCCAAAGCCTATACAGGGTCAGGATCATCAATATCACTGTCTCCCACCTGCAAGGCTTGTCCCATGGGAAGGACTTAAGGGGATGACACAAATGGAGCTGTCATCTCTGGTGACAGCAGTGCCTCTTTCTGGAACACCCCCTGAAGGACCTGCCTGAGGCTCTTCTTGAAGAACTGTCACTCTTTCCAGAAATATGTCCATGGTGATTTGCTTGGCTTGTTTTTTATTTTTTGGATTTTTTTTTCCCATCATAGATTTGCTTGTAAGCAGATAGTACACTATAAATATAAATATTTTTCTCTATTAATGAAACCTTTTTGTGTTGGAGGGGTGGTGGTCCACGTTTTCTAACTGTAAGCATCTTGTTGAAGTCTGCAAAAGTTCTGCTAAACCCTCCTTCACTGAATTTTCTTGGGGGTTCTTCA
Organism: Saccopteryx leptura; assembly: GCF_036850995.1. NCBI lineage: Eukaryota > Metazoa > Chordata > Mammalia > Chiroptera > Emballonuridae > Saccopteryx > Saccopteryx leptura. The sequence continues at coordinate 242,734,345 of NC_089503.1, forward strand.
TTTTCTTACCCTGAGTTTCCTGTTCTCTTGTCTCTTCAGCTATGCATTCCTGACCCATTCCAGCAACCACTTCTTAGTCATTCCTCAGGACCCACCTCCAGGGGCCTCTTAGTGTCATCCTTAACCATACCCAGGCTAAAGCTGGTTGCCGTCTCAAGCACAGCCCTGTTGATTTTTGCAATCTCCTCATCCTTGGCAAATCCTTTGAAGTCATGGACGAACCTCTTGAGTGTCTTCCAGATGCCATTCATACATTGCTAGGCAATAGAAAAATTTCAAATCCATTATAATCTTATGGGACAACAGTCATGTGCGTTTCGCCATTGACCGGAATGTTTGTTATGTGGTGCATGATTGTATCATTCTCTCTGCTCTCCATTTTGTCCTTGTCAGTCATATCAAGTCCAAATCCAAGCTGAGGTTCAAGGTTCACATAATAGTTGTAGCAATAGCTAATGCTGAGTGTTAATAATATGTGTGGCATGATGTTAGAGAAATTTGACAGAGTATTCCATTCATCAACCCAACTGAATTAGATATTATTATTGTCATTTTATAGACGGGAAAGCAAAACTTAAAGAGAATTAAAGAATTTCCCCACTGTACCAGAGCTCTATAGAGATCGCATTTGAAGTTGGCAGTCTGACTTTAAAGTGTTCTGTCTTATCTGCTCAGCTCTAACCTCTCATGGGGCCTTTTCCTCCCGCTGTGAGCGACCACTGCCTTCTCTGTACCCTTTAGCATTTACCTGTTCCTTCCAGTATTCAGTGAGTTCCGCTTTTACCTGAAGTCCCTTATTCACCTATCTGCCTCCTTTAGTCTTGGAAGGCTGGATCCATTGTTTAATCCATGTTGTATTCCCCTTGAGCATTGCAGACTTGTTAAAAACTTGATTTTGAAAAAATCTCAAACCTACAGAGAAGTTGCAAAAAATACTCTTCACTTAGATCCAACAATTTTTCTGTATTTGTTTGCTTTCTTTCTGTAACACTCACGAATAACATTTTTAGCTAAACCATATGTAAGAAAATTGTAGACATTGTAACCTGTCATTTATGTCCTGAGAACAAAGATGTAACTACATTACAACGATTAATTAAGAAAATTTAACATGAATCAAATACTGTTCATGGCTGTACAGTCTGTATATAAGTTTCCCAGTGCCTTTAGAGCACTTTTTCTGAGCCAGGATCATGTGTTAAATTTGCTTGTCCTGCCTCTCTAATCTTCTTTTGTCTTTCAGGACATTGATACTTTTAGGGGAGACTAGATCAGTCTGGTTCTTCCTCTTGAGTAGGATCACATGACAAATTTTCAGGCAGGAGTACTTCATAAGTGAAGGTGCTGTTCACCAGATTTCTCCGATGTATGTGATGATTTAATAAAGCATGAAATAAATCGCCCTCCTGTTTTGAAGGGCCAAGTGTTGTACCAGCCATTAAAATGTGAAATCCGAGCTGCCTGGGAGGCTGTTGGTGTAGAGGAGAAACATGGCATGGACGTGGTGAGGGAGAGGGGGAGGAGTAAACAGGGTACCTGGCGCCCCGTTCATCCGCAGCATCTCTGCTTTGAGTAGTTGAAATGTTTCTTTGGTAAAAGAGATTCCACTGCTAAAACAAATAAACAAGAAAACAAAATTGGACAGCACTGGTCCAGTTTCCTCATGTTTCAGGTGAGATTCCAAGAGCCTTGAGACTTTTCCCAAGTGACACAGCTGGTTGTGGTAGGGCCAGGACAGAGGGCAGGTCTCTTGAATCCCAGGCTTTTGATTTTATCTTGCTGTTTAACTTTTATTGGATGAAGGACTCTTCTGAGAATCTGAGCAAATCTGTTTGGACCTTTTCTCTTTTAAAACAATGCACCTAGTAACTTTTGCATTCAATTTCAGGGAGTCTCAAAAGTCCCTGAGGTGAACCCATGGACCCTGCTTTCCACTGTAATACTTCAGCTTGATTGTGTTTGGCAGCTTTACCATTTGCCGTGTGTGTTTAAGTATTTTGTGATGTGAAACACTTGATGCCTTGTTCATTATAAGCTTTCCTTTTGTTGGATTATAGTAATTTGCCAGGGGGTAAGGGAGCACTTTGCTCAGTGTCATCCTGCCTGCATATTGAAGACAGTCTCTCTCGGCAGGCTGCAAGATGAACAACGTGAATGTGGTCTATACACCGTGGTCTAACCTGAAGAAAACAGCTGACATGGACGTGGGCCAGATAGGCTTTCACAGGCAGAGGGATGTAAGTGTTCTGCACCACCGAAGGAGGTGGGCTCCCGCCACCGGGTGGACTGTCTTTTCTGTCTGACAGCTTTGCTGTTGAGGACTCGCCATGATATATGTTTTCTAAAGGGAGTTAGCTGGGTTGCTGATCCCCTGGAAAGCCTTTTCATTATTCTGGGGGGAATCATATAATAAATATTCAAGCCTTACCAGGCAGTGGCACAGTGGATAGAGTGTCAGACTGGGATGCTGAAGGACCCAGGTTTGAAACCCCGAGGTCACTGGCTTTAGCTTGGGCTCACCAGCTTGAGCACAAGGTCACTGGTTTGCCTGAGCCCCCAGTCAAGGCACATATGAGAAAGCAATCAGTGAACAACTAAGATGCCACAACTATGAGTTGATGCTTCCCATCTCTCTCTCCTGTTTCTCTCTCGCATGCTAATAAAAAAAAAATCAATATTTTTACCCATGTCCCTCAAAGGTGAAAATTGTGACAGTGGAGAAGAAAGTGAATGAGATCTTAAACCGATTAGAAAAGACCAAAATGGAACGGTTCCCAGACTTAGCTGCGGAGAAGGAATGCAGAGACCGTGAGGAGAGGAATGAGAAAAAAGCTCAAATCCAGGAAATGAAAAGGAGAGAAAAGGAAGAGATGAAGAAGAAGCGGGAAATGGATGAACTTAGGTACGTGGGAGCTGTGGTGTCAGTACTGACCGTGAAGATTCTGCACTGATTTTAATCAGGCACTAGCCCTTAAGAATGATGTATTGAAAGAAAAAAAATGGAGGAAGGGACATGTAACAAGCTCAGAGCTTTAAATGAGTAGAAAAAGACATTTATCTAATATGTTGGTCAAGTGAAGTACCCTTTTTTAGGGGCAGGATATGAGAGTATGTGAAATAAAATAGGTAATTTTAGTCTTGGATAAACCATCATAAGTTATCCTCAAAGTCTGTTTGTAACACCTTTAGGAAAAGAAAAGATGCTGTGTTAAGTGTTTAACATGGGCTAGCTATGATATTTGATTAAAGTCTTAGTTCTAAAGGCCAGTGCTAGTAACACTTAAAAGTTGTTTTTAAAACTTCTTTTTTACATTTTTTTCTTTTTACATTTTAAAAGCTTAAAGTAATTAATTGGTAAGGTCTCTAAAACATTGTTTTTTCTTTTTTTTATTGAATTTATTGAGGTGACATTGGTCAATAAAATTATATAGGTTTCAGTTGTACAATTCTGTGATACATCATCTGTACACTGTATTGTGTTTTCACCACTACAAGTCTCTTCCCATCACCATTTATTCTCCCCTGTACCCTCTTGTACTCCCCCCCACCAACCCTCTCCTCTGGTAATCACCATACTATTTATTATCTGTGTCTATGAGTTGTTGGGTTTTTTTTCCCCAAAACACTGCATTTTTAAATAATAGTAGTTAAAATATAATTTGGATCCTGAAATTCTAGTGCATAAGGCCGTAGGAATACCTGGCTATTAATTTTCTATTGCTACTATAACACATTACCACAAATTTAGTGGCTTAAAGCAACACACATATTATTTTCTACACAGATCTATTATTTTCTAGTTTTGTATGTTAGAAGTTTGATGCGGTTCTCACAGGCTAAAATCCAGGCATTGGCTGGGCTGTGTTTTTTTCTGGAGCTCTAGCAAAGAATCTGGAGATTTTCTTTTCCAGCTCTTAGAGGCCGCCCACATTTCTTGGCTTGTGACCCCTTTTTTCATCTTCAAAGTCAGCAACATTGCATCTCTCTGACCGTTCTTCCATAGTTAGAGCCCCTTCTTTGATCAGAACTTCTTTGCTTTTAAATTCCAGTGTGATGATATTGGCCCCCCAGGTAATCCATGATACTCTCCCCATCTAAGATCTTTAACTTAATTACATCTGCAGAGTAGTCCCTTTTCCATATGAAGTAGCATATTCTTGGGTTCTGGAGATTAGCATGTGGATGTATTTTCATAGGATCGTTATTTTGCTACCACACTGAATCTATATAGTGTATAGTTCTATACCTGAAGAGGCCCCTAGTTTTTCTTTGTGAAAGAAGGAAATTGATTGTTACTTCTAGTCACCAAATTCCTAGTCTTTTCCACTGTTCATAGATATCATGAGTTAAGTATACCAAAAAGAAAAAAAAAAGGTGTTGATGTGTTACTCCCTTTGGGAAGGGAATAGTATCAAAATGAGCTGTCTTGCCATGTCTTGACCCAGTTTCCTTGGAACACCTGGATTGTTAGAAAGATTGTTGGGTCAGAATTCAGTATTATGATCAAGTACTGGTACTTATTAGTTACACAAACACACACACACACACACACACACCTCTTTCCATTCAGGAATGTGCTAAAACAGAGTGAGAAGTTCCCTTTAAAATATAATAGTCAAAAGGAGAACTCCAGAAGTATTATCCTGAGTTACATTTGTTAACATGAGGAAGACTAATGATAGATTTAAACATTTGATATGACCTAGATTTGTAGGTTGTGTTTCTGTTAGGAGTGAAAGAAAAATAATCAACTTCATCAGTGTGGTATAATATGTAGAATTTTGAGTGATGTGGGATTTTGAATAGTTATTCTTTTATTAATTTTTTAAGTCTTTATTTATTGACTTAAGAGAGGGAGATAGAAAAAGATAGGAACATTGTTCTGTTCCTGTATGTGCCCTGATTGGGGATCGAACTGGCAACCTCTGCACTTCAGGACAGTACTCCAACCAGCCGAGCTATCTGGCCACGGCAATCATATATTCTTTTTTGTTTTCAGTGTTGAGTGGGGAAAAATTGTACACATGCCTTCTTGTGCCCTTTACAATCTAACAGTTTTATTTGGATACATAAATGTTATATGTTAGCAATATAAATCACTTAATTCTCTTAAACATTTAGTAAGAAAGTAACATTTTTGGACACTTGTCATCTGCCAATTATTATACAGTGCTTTACTGCATTATCTCATTTAATCCTTACAATAGTCATGTGAGGTAAATACCTTTTGCACCTTGTAGATGAGGAGACTGAGAAGCAGTTAAGTAACTTGCCCAAAGTTATGCAGTAGTCTCAGTCTAATTCTCAAGTGCACACACATTATCACCACACTCTTCAGCCTTCTGTTCAGTCTCTTCAGTGTTAAAGTAGTGTTTCTTCCATATACATCAACTAATATATAGATGCCATAATTTACCTTAAATTGCATTTTTGTTTTATACACAGCTAAAATTTAGGGAATTTTTTATGTTTGATTCCATAGTTTAAAAACTTACAAGCTTTTGAACTACAAGCATCCATCCTTTAAAACAGTGTTCATATCATCTGGACTTTCTTCATAATGTCATTATAAAATAAACATTAATGGAGGGAGAGAATTCTCATTGTTCAATAAAAATTTTGGATTCAGAAATTTAATCATTCCCATTTTCTAAGCTGTCACTAGTCACTTGTAGTTTTTCCATTTGTTTGAGACATAAAGTTATATATTACTCTGGTACTTATATATAAAAAGGAAAAATGCAAGTGAAATAAAAACTAAAAGCAATTTTTCTAGCCCGTGTTTTCTCGTACACTTTTATTCCTCCTGCTTTATTGTTAATAAATCATCATGGGCCTCAGAAAATCAAAAACAGTTCGTGTGTTTATTTCTCTGAAACGTGCCATATAAACGCCTTCCACGTGCTACACAAGGTGGAGGAACGTGAGGCAGGCTGTGGCGTGAGGGGCGGGGCGGTGTCTCAGGTCTGCTCGGCCTGTGCAGAGCTGCTGTTGCATGCTGTGCTCGGCTTTTGTGAAATTCTAACAACAGAGTCTAAGCTTCTGATGTTTTATAATCTGTTTTTATGCATTCATAATGTTGGCATCACTTTTATTTCTGTCTTTGACTCTTCCACCGAAGAGATCAAGTGCTGTGCCTATAAAATCTTCTCATTCCAAAGGTTTTCACTTGGCTTCTGACACAGAAAACACCATTGAATTTCACCAACCGTTGATCCTTTTATTTGGACCATCTGGTAAGGATTGTCCAGTTTCGTGCTGTGATTGCTTAAGAAATTGACTTTTGAATCTTCAGTGGATTCCACAGATAAATCAAGAATATATTCTTATCCCAGGCAGTATCACTAGTGTTAACACATGGTTTCAGTGAAGAAGTGCTAAGCCTGATAAGAAGAGCTACATTTCAACTTATTTCCAATTCTAAAACCTTTTTTTAGACTTTGGACTCCATTCTAACTATTTGAACAAAAATGGCAGGAAGCTTTTTATTTCTAATTTCTACTGGGGAATTAAAGTGGGCGGAAGTGCTGTTGTATAGTCCACGTTCTCTGAGCTCTATCCGGGACCGGATCCATGAGCCATGGCTCGGAAGTGAACAGAGCAAAGCCTGCAGCATAGAAAGCGTGGCCTGATGAAAGAGCAGTAGCTCTTGGAGCTCCACCTTGTTCTTGCAAATAAGCGCCTTGCTCCTTGTCCTTAGTGTGCAGAAATTGTAATGATCCAATAATGTAAACAGGTCTGCATAATGGTTGTCCCATTTTTAGGTAGTTTTTTTAGAAATACTTGGGTTGTTGAGAGGGTGTCAAAGTGTGAAGGATAGATAATAGCAATATATTAACACCTAGTGCTAATCATTTTATTCATTTAAACAATAATGAAAATTTCCCCTTCCTTATACTTAATTTTTTAAGATTTTATTTACTGATTTTTCAGAGTGAGTAGGGGTTGGGGACAAGAAGTAGTGTCTTCATTCCAGCTGTTCATTGGTTGCTTGTATGTGCCTTGACCAGGCAAACCCAGGATATCAAACTAGCAACATCAGTTCCAGGTTGACGCTCTGTCCACTGCACCACCACAGGCCAGGCTAGACCTCACATAATAATTTCACTTATCCATCTTACTTGTTAGCTCTTTAGACAGGTGTTTTGGGTTCTTTTGGCTCACACCTGTCAGTTAAGATGTAGTGGGGATTTCATTTAGAGAATCTGCGTAGGGTTAGGTATGAGGAGGAAGCCATGTGTTGTTTCCTTTCCATACCTGCTGTGCTGGAAGCCTTACACAGAGTTAAGAGAAAGTAGCAGAGGAGACTCAACATAGGTTTGAAAGTATTTGGAGCCGTGGAAGTGATCTTGCCGGGAGAATTAGAGTAGCAGAACATCTTTCACTTAATCTACATTTGGTTTTAGAAGTCCTTTGGACTGACTGGCCTGTGGTGGTGCAGTGGATATTGTCGACCTGGAAAGCTAAGCTAAGCGTGTTTCAAAGCCCTGGGCTTGCCCAGTCAAGGCACATAAGACAAGCAATCAGTGAACAACTAAAGTGAAGCAACTATGAGTTGATGCTTCTCGCTCCTCAGTTCTTCTCTCTGTAAATCAATAAATAAAATCTTCAAAAGAAAGAAGTCTTTTAGACTAATACCTGTGAGTCCAAAGTTACTGCCCTTTTTTTTAGCATAATTGTTTTATTGTTTATTCATATCATAAATTGACAGCTCAGAAATTACTCAAAGTGTGGAAAGAATATCAGGTATCATGAGTTGAATTTAGATGCTATGCCCATGGACATGTTTTAACAGTTATGTAATTATTTTTAGTGAGTATTAGGAAAACTAGCACATCAGACTTGTGATTTAATGGATGTTACTGCTTAGAGGTAGGCAGACTGTGAAAACGGAGGGGCTATGAAGGCAGCATATAGATAGATACGAATATTAGTCCAGGTGATACACAGCTACAGCAGCCAAACTTGTGGAGGGAATTGGCACTTCTTGACATGCAGGAGAGTATTCATGACTCCCTTCAGTGTGTCATAGGAACATTTCATCTGAGGAGTTGAATTTGTGGTAAAGTCCAGAAGATCCTCTTGAGAAATTAAAATTTTTTTTTTCAGAATGATTTGCAAACCAAGACATGTAGCCCTTGGCATGAACTGAGAATACTCTTCACAATTTGAGAGTTGGGAGAGGTGGGGCAGGGTTTCTAAAAGCGGAAGCTACAGGGGCTGATGATTAAAGAGATGGTTTGCTAGGAAACAAGACCACAAATTTCATTTTGTTTCCTGATTGGTGTGGGCAACTGGACTTTCAACATTCAACTGACTCAGTGGTCAAGCAAGTAGGGTTATGAGATGAGGACAGTGGGTAATACATGATTAAACATTTCTCAGCGTCCTAGTTTCAGCCTAGGCAGGTTGGACAAAAGGGGTGTTTTTTTGTCACACAACTAACAGTACAGGGAGTGTTATTTATTAACAAAGCAAAGAGTATGATTTTTCAAACAGTACAATGGGCACAGGGCGGCTACTTTATCTGCAGGTGGTTTAGGAGCCCAAAAAAGCAAAGCTATGCTTTTGTAAGGAGCTTCAGATCTCAGGCTGCGAGAATCTAAGTATTGGGCCACAAGTTATGATATTAAAGCTCTTTTAAATCTTCAGTGATTCAAGTTCTTATAATCCAATAAAAGCTTACCTGCTGTTTTAATTCTGTATTATTTGACTTTTGTGGTATTGTAACAGATGTTTAACATCAAGGTCAAGCTCACCATGTGGATATTGAAATAAACAATAGTCAGGAAAATGTTGTTAATAGAGAATAAATGAGCAACAGATCAGAAAAGACAAAGGGTAGGGACTGCCTGCCTGAGATACGGGTATGTAAAGTGGGAGCCTGGAAAATAAAATGACAAGATTTGAATGAAGATAGATTGGATTGAGGGGAGAGGCAGGGAAAAAGAATGACTCCTGGGTTTCTGGTTTGAGAAATGGAACGGGTAGCGATGCAGTTCTTTGAGCTGGGGGATACTGGAAAAGAGCCAAGCTGTTTTTGATAGTTGGAAAGGCCGTGAGTTCAGTATGCATATGTAAACCTGAAAATGCCTTCACAGCATCCAAAAAAATGTCAAATAGGTAGCTGGATTGATGGGATGATGGAGCTCAGAAGGAATGTGTGGCCTAAGGAAGGGTAAATTTGTGTATTGCTTTCATATATGGTAAGTAGGAATTTAGATTCAATGGTTCTTTTTATTAAGGGAGAGGTGGGGAGGTAGAGAGACAAACTCCCGCATGCACCTGGACCAAGATCCACCCGGCAAGCCCCCTACTAGGTGATGCTCTGCCCATCTGGGACCACTGCTCCGTTGTTTGGCAACTGAGCTATTTTTAGGACCTGAAGCAAGGCCATAGAGCCATCCTCAGTGCCCAGGGCCAACTTGTTCAAACCATTTGAGCTTTGGCTGCAGGAGGAGAAAGAGAGGGGAAGGGGAAGTGTGAAGAAGCAGATGGTTGCTTCTGCTGTGTGCCCTGACCGGGAATCGAACCCAGGACTTTCACACGCCAGGCCAATGCTCCACCACTGAGCCAACTGGCCAGGGTTCCAATGGTTCTTGAACGTGGATTGTAGATGCCCATAACGAGCACCTGAATATGTTTTAATCTGCCAGGTGATTTTAAAATGCAGCCAGGATAGAGATTCTCTGTTCTAACCATTTTTTAATCAATATGGCTTACTCTTTCTGCTCATGTAGCTTATTGATCTTATCTCTTTATTTATTTCTTATAGATACCACTTACTGTTGCCAATATCTCTGTCAGAATGTCTTCTCCTAGCTCAGTGGTTGGCAAACCATGGCTTGTGAGCCACATGTGGCTCTTTGGCCCCTTGAGTGTGGCTCTTCCACAAAATACCACATGCAGGTGTTACCTCAATAAGAAATGTACCTACCTATATAGATTAAGTTTTAAAAATTTGGCTCTCAAAAGAAATTTCAATTGTTGTACTGTTGATATTTGGCTCTGTTGACTAATGAGTTTGCCGACCACTGTCCTAGCTCATTGTCGGTGAAATTGTCCTGTTCCCTATTTCTCTTAGTTTGAGCATTATTTCATCCAAGCTAGAAGCCTTGATGTTATTATCGACTCCTCTCAGATATTCCCTGCTTACCAGCACAGCTGTTTATGCTGTGGTGGTATGCTCTGGGGTTGGGGTATTGCAGTAGACTGGAGCACAATGGCAAGAGTGAGAATCAGAGGCAGACCTGGCTCCAAAATCTAGCTTCTCTGTGAGACCTTGGATAACTTTCTCAATTTCCCTGACTCTGAAACCTCCCTGACTATTCTCTATGTGTACAGTGGGCATGATGACATCCATCCCTTCCCTTATAAGGTGGTTGTGAGGATTAGCAGTGATTTATTAAGCACATAACACAGGTCCTGGCAAGTAAAGGATATTTGGTAAATTCTGCTATTAACTGATCTTTGCTTAAATCTCCCCTTCTCTGTTCTGTCTGCTTTACCTTATTCTTTGTAAAACCCTGGTATTTTATCTCACTTTCTTTTGTCTCTTTGTATATTTTTAATAGAACTTTTAGCATAGCTATTGTCAAATACAGTGTATCCATAAAGTCATGGTGCACTTTTGACCGGTCACAGGAAAGCAACAAAAGACCATAGAAATGTGAAATCTGCACCAAATAAAAGGAAAACTCTCCTAGTTTCATACCTATTCAATGCAGTTCGATGTGGGCTCACACACACATTTTTTTAAGGGCTCCTTAGGTAGCTATCCTGTATAGCCTCTGCAGACTCATCACTGACTGACGGCCTACCAGAACAGGTTTCTCCACCAAACTGCCGGTTTCCTTCAACTGCTTATCCCACCGAGTAATGTTATTCCTATGTGGTGGCGCTTCGTTATAAACACGCCGATATTCACATTGCACTTTGGTCACGGATTCGAATTTAGTGAGCCACAGAACACACTGAACTTTCCTCTGTACCGTCCACATCTCGACTGGCATGGTCGTGGGCTGCTCCACTGTATACACGGTGTTACGTCATCTGCGCATGTGCACATGCGCACATGCTGCCACATCATCCTACAGAAACTGGGAGGGTTTTCCTTTTATTTGGTGCAGATTTCACATTTCTGTCGTCTTTTGTTGCTTTCCTGTGACCGGTCAAAAGTGCACCATGACTTTACGGACACACTGTGTATCTTATTTCCCCTCCTGGCAAGTTCTTTGGGGGCTACGCTTTGTTTTTATTTATCTTTTTTATTTTCTTCCCATTCCATCCTCAACCCATATCACAGGGTCTTGTCTTTTGTGGATATTTAATAAATACTTACCAAATCTCATATGTCTCTCCTCTACTCCATCATGTATTATGGCTTCTTGCTGATGTCATCGAGTTCATGCAATTAGGACAACATAATTGGGTCCCACACATTCAGCCTGATTTCCCACTACTTTGCTTTCAACTCCACTTGAGTTGGTTTGAAATGTCATTATAGATACCATTCCTTTGCTGTTGTTCAGACCATTCTCTGAATCTGTTCCCCTCCTTCGCCCCCACTAGTTGGGCTCAATTTGGATTCTGCCTCATCTGGGGAAACAGAGTGCCCCATGTCCCCTGCCCAGACTGATGCATTTCCTCTTCTGAATTCCTGTAGCATTGGCTGTCTGGGCAGTGCAGTTCAGCTCTGAATCACATCTGCTCTGGGGTAGGGATGAATTTCTTCATTTGAATAGTGCCACCTTCCACACAGTTATTTTGGGGGTGACATGAAATGAGTATGAGTGAGTGCTTCATAAACTATAAAGTGCTGTGCACATCTTATTGTTTATAGATATTTATATAAACATGTAATGTTTGCATAATGTTTGCCATTTGGATAACCTTATTTTAAATGTTTTTTCTTCCAGGAGCTATTCATCACTAATGAAAGCTGAGAATATGTCTTCAAATCAGGTATGCTCAAGTTATTTGCACTAATGTTGTGCCTTGAAATAATTCACTAAAAGCTTTTAATAATTGAGTTACTGGTCAATATTGACTCACATGTTCATATAGCTTGATGAGATTTGGCACCTATAGTCCACTCAGATGTGCTCTAGGCATTGCCCCTCCTCCCTACGGACTTCCCCGTGGGCTTGTTTTTAAGTAGGTCACCTTGTGTGTATCTTGTCTGTTGTGAAATGTCGGTCTTTTAGTAGCTGCAGGACTTTCCCATTCCTCATTTCCCTGTTTTCTGGGTGCAGGTATGCAAGAGAGCCTTTATTTATAGTGTTCTATATTAATGTGTCTATAGATTCTATATTAAAATTGAGTGAGAACAAGATTACCATATTTCCCCATGTATAAGATGCTCCCATGTATAAGACGCACCTTAATTTGGGGGCCCGAAATTTGAAAAAAAATGTATTACATAAAGTTATTGAACTCAAGTTTTAAACTGACTTTTTTAAAAATTTTATTTATTTATTTTTTACAGAGACAGAGAGTGAGTCAGAGAGGGATAGACAGGGACAGACAGACAGGAACGGAGAGAGATGAGAAGCATCAATCATCAGTTCTTCATTGCGCGTTGTGACACCTTAGTTGTTCATTGATTGCTTTCCCATATGTGCCTTGACTGCAGGCCTTCAGCAGACTAAGTAACCTCCTGCTGGAGCCAGCAACAATTGGGTTCAAGCTGGTGAGCTTTTTTTTTTATTTTATTTTATTTATTTTTATTCATCTTACAGAGAAGAGGGAGAGAGAGAGAGAGAAGGGGGGAGGAGCTGGAAGCATCAACTCCCATATGTGCCTTGACCAGGCAAGCCCAGGGTTTCAAACCGGCGACCTCAGCATTTCCAGGTCTACGCTTTATCCACTGCGCCACCACAGGTCAGGCAAGCTGGTGAGCTTTTGCTCAAACTAGATGAGCCCACGTTCAAGCTGGTGACCTTGGGGTCTCGAACCTGGGTCCTCTGCATCTCAGTCCGACACTCTACCCACTGCGCCACCGCCTGGTCAGGCGAACTCAAGTTTTGTTCATCATAAAATTCATACAATTCCTCATCTCTCTCTGATGATGAATCACTGTTTTCAACAATTAGCACAAAAACAAGCGTGAAAAAGCGGGAAATGCAAGTAAAAAATCTACAACCACTGTATGAGATGCACCCAGTTTTTAGACCCCAAATTTTTAAAAAAAATGTGCATTTTTTTTTTTTTTTTTGTATTTTTCTGAAGTTGGAAAAACAGGGAGGCAGTCAGACAGACTCCCACATGCGCCTGACCGGGATCCACCCGGCATGCCTACCAGGGGGCAATGCTCTGCCCATCTGGGGCGTTGCTCTGTTGCATCCAGAGCCATTCTAGCGCCTGAGGCAGAGGCCACAGAGCCATCCTTAACACCTGGGCCAACTTTGCTCCAATGGAGCCTTGGCTGCGGGAGGGAAAGAGGGAGACAGAGAGGAAGGAGAGGGGCAGGGGTGGAGAAGCAGATGGGCGCTTCTCCTGTGTGCTCTGGCCGGGAATTGAACCCGGGACTCCTGCATGCCAGGCCGATGCTGTACCACTGAGCCAACTGGCCAGGGCCAAAAAGTGTGCATCGTATACATGGGGAAATACAGTATCATCCCGATTAAAAATAAAACAGAGGTATTAGCCCTGAGATCTTATCTGTAGTCTGAGTGACTGCATTGGTTGTTTTCATGCTCCTCGGGACCTGTGATAAAGAGAAATGGCAATCTCTCTTATGGTGCTGAAAGGGTATCCTTAGCATTAGCATCTAGTTATTTTTTGGAACTCTGTCAGGGACTTACTGTCCATGAGTACTGTCCTGCCCAAAATTTATTTTGAAGTGTCTGGAAATAGTACAGTTTAGCTATTATTAAACAGTCTTTGCACAGAATTAGAACTGAGTGGATATATATTGAATGTTTTATAGTATAGTTTACAAATATGTGCTTTAGAGCTGTGTTTTCCAAAGTACTAAGCACTGACTGCATGTGGCTATTTAAACTTAAATTAATTAAAATTTAATATGATTTAAAAATTCAATTCCTTAGTCATTACTGACCACATGTGGCCAGGGACTATAATTTTAGTGCAGAAATAGAACATTGCTATTATCACAGGAAATACTATTAAACAGCAGTTTTAATACTTGGAAATAATTAACAGAATTTAAGGTCCCTTAAAGGTCATCTAGTCAAACTCTGTATTTAGTGCATGAATTGGAAATGTTAATAGGATTTTACATCTTGTCATATCCATATATCCTTCTAAGTTTAATAAGAACCATATCTTTATTCTTATCTCTGTGAAGAATTAAATTTATGAGGCTTCTTTATGAGTCAGAGATGTCTCTTTATAATTTATTCCTGAAAAAATTCATAATATCGTTATATAATTAAGTAGAGACTTGAATATGAAGTTTGGAGACTTAAACTGTCACTTACTAATTGAATAAGCCTAATAAAGTCATTTAACCTCTCTGAGGGTATATTCATCAGTGATAAAAAGGAGAAAAAATTACCTAATGGGGCTGTTCTAAAATTTAAACAAGGACATAGTATATGTGAGCATTCTTCCTCGACCTAGTCATTCTATGAATATAAATGGTCATTGTTAGTTGTTAATTATATAGTCCTTAGTCATTATTTTTCCACAAAGTATTAGTATCAAAAAATGAGATTTTTTTTTTAGTCCCATCTGGAAACTATTCATAGATTTCCTGAAACTCTTAAAGTACTTTAACAGTTAAACAGAAGTCTTAATTTTAACATACCCAAATCTAATGTCTTTGTTGTGGTGTTTGAAGGCTTCTGTTATTTAGGGGCTACTTTCCAGCAGAAATCTGGCACCTATATGTATGTTACGATTTTAGGCATTTTAATTTCCCTCATTATGGATTTTTAAAGTTTGGATGTCATTCTGAAATTATGAAGTAAACACACACACATACATTCACATGAATACACACACATATACCATCTGATTATCAACATATGTTAAACAGAAGTTCCAGGATTAGGAAATCAGATTTGTGGACCCAAGGTTACTAATCCTTCTGCTTTTCCTGTCCTTCTGTTGCTTGCTGCCCCTCCCCTGTTCCTGAGCTCCACGTTTGAATCAGGTTCAAGTTTCCAGAGAAATTTTGCACTGGGCTTATTGATTCTTTCTTGCAGTGGAAAGATTCTTATAGCTTTTCCCCCTACTTTGAAAGAATAATCTTTATTTCTCCTGGTAACTATCTTTTGTTAAGGGGATACAGACCTTCTATGATCCAATTTGGCACTATGATCAGTCAATTTTTAGTTTAAAGGGTGGCATTTATATAATAAAACTTTTAAGTTAGTTTATACAAGTGGGAAAAATATTAATCTTTTACTCTGAAGTTAGTTTTAATTTTGAGTTTGTGCTCTTCTATTTAGATTAATTCTCTTCAATGTTAATTTCTTTTAACATCTTATTTGCTTATTTTATAAGTGGATGACAGGAAACTTATTCTTGCTATATTGAAAAATATATATATTGACTCTTAAAAGGGAATCTAATATATAAAAATTGTCCTAATAAAGTCTTGAATCTTAGATATACTGTATATTTAAGTCACTATAATCCTAAAATACAGATTCTCAGACACATGGGAACTCTTTGCAAATACAGCTCACAGCCCTTATAGGGAGGGAGTAATGCATTTTCATGGTCACCAACTTAAATTATCTTGGTGAGTTTTTCATTCTTAATGTTTGGGACCTAAAGTTGGCCTTCAAAGACACAGGATGATTTCTTTCAACCTCTCTAATGCTGTTACTCAGCTTAGGACTCTAGGGCCGTCACAGTTCTGCGGCTTGCATAGAAGACAAACATTAGTGTGCTCTTGATACAATTTTTACCTAAGGCATTTTAAGTATGGCCCCATTTCATTGTGCTAATTGAAGAGAATCTCACAGAAACTACTGAATGAAAGTGGAGATTGAACCAGACTTTGCAGAAATCATTTTCTAACTGTATCTCATATTTGCCTCTCTACCTTGAATAAGAGCTGTTAGGAAGAAGAAAAGCATGTATACCTCTAAGCCAGGTATTGTGCAGTGGGAAAGTGAGAGAAGCTGAAACAAGTGACATGTTCAAGTTGTGACATTTTCAAGCAAATGGTACCAGAACTTACACTCTTAGTGAATGTCGTCAGCCTTCAGGGGAGCTGGCCGAGGACACGCTGTATTGTCAAAGGAGTCAGGGCTCTGTTTTTGTACTTGTTCTCCAGGACTGGTTTATAAGCCACATAGGCAAGTCAGTCCCTTTATACTGGATACTATCAGGGAAGGTTTTTTTCATCAAAAACTTGGCAGGCCACCTAACTTAGTAACTAGTTTGTGGCTTCCTAATGACTTTTCCTAGTTTAAAAAAAATCAGAGCCATCTCTGAAGTCAAAATATGTGACAATCTTGAAGCTCAAAATAGTGGCAGTTAGGCCAAAAGTATTTTTGCCTATCAGCAGCATTGCTGGCGTGAGGACACTGAGGCAGTGTTTGTTTGGTTTCACGTTATACGGTATATTTGTGGAAGAAGCACTTGCATTTTCCTGTCACGTCCTATACTTAGTTGGCTGGGCCTTATTTCATACTTTGGGTCTCATTTGTCGCCTGTTGTGTAATCCAGGCCATGTAATGACATCTTGGAGATTATAGCTGCTAAACCACTTACTCTAAATAACAATTTAAGATAGAGGAGTGATGAGTGAATTTAATTATTTTACTTTTTTTTTTTCTGAATTCTACAATTAGACATACAGAGAGGCTTGCTATTAACACTTAATTGTAAATTTTACAGACTGAGTTATGTATTTTGAAGGCTTTTATGATTTCACTTTCTTGTTTTCTACAGGACGGCAATGATTCAGATGAATTCATGTGACTGGAGAAAAGGACATTTTTAAAGACGGGAATTTAGGGACAGTTGCAGATGTTTTGATTTCATCTATGTTCTGAGTTATGAAAAACAACCTAAATTCTACCTTTAGTCTATACAAATATCAACTTGGGAGTTAAAAAACATTGTTCCCTCTTTTGCTGACAGAAGAAGATCAGATATGTGTGTTTGTGTGTGTGTATATATATCTATCAGATACAGTCAGACTTGAAACCATCATACAGCTGTAGCAAAGGGAAACTTCTGTGCCGGAACACGTGTTGGCAGCTCACAAAGTTGGCACCCCTGTTCTTGGGGCAGACTTCAGAACGAACCAGTTCTGAAAAAGTATTTCTGCTTTTGTGGCTGTCCCTGAAAACAGATGTCTTGGAAACCTTTTTATATTCTTAAAATAGCTTCACTTCTGTTAAGAAGAATGTACTGGTGAGCAATATATAGCAGAATTCCTCTCACCCTTGATTTCCTGATTAGAGAAAGAAGCATATCGGTTTTGAAAATGATAGTGATATTTTGAGAAGATTGCTGGCTTCAGTACTCATGTTCCGCTGTGTTGTCTTGAGGCAGTTAGCAGAGTGGTCCTCGGCTCTCAGCGTGCCCCAGCCTCTGCACTCCACATCCTTGTTACCTGTGAGGGAGAGCTTCCGTCTCGGTACCATCAGACTTACAGAAGTAGTTGGTGTTAAGGTTGGGGCTTGTGGCAGTTTTTACCTGAACACCAAATACCCCGAGCCACACAGACTACAGCCCGCAGGCCCTGGAGCTGTTTCTTGGCACTGCGGGGAGAAACAGGAAGGATGCTCTGAGTCATGGCTCTGAAGATGCAGGTTACCTAAGTTTTGTCTTGGAATGCAGCATAAAGTAAAGTTCATGTTGTAATTATGATTTTAAAAAAGAATCAAGCATTTCACTAGCCAGCCAAGTAATTTGTTTATTTACCTTGAGATAATATTTATTTTGAGCTATAACCCCAAAGTTTAGATTTCTTCATTGTAGACTCAGTAACTTAATATGTAACACCACCTGCTCGCCAGTGTGATTCTGAACATAAGATATTTTACTTATGTGTATAAGGCAGCCCCATAGAAAGAAAACAAAACAACACAACGGATTAAGAGCACAAAGCCTGCAGACCAGGAGGCACCCAAGTTCACATTTTAATTACGCCAAGAACTGGGCATGCAGCATTCTGATTCTTGTTCTAACCCAGCGACAATGACCTCCAACAAATTTTCTGTCTATAATAGCACTTTAGGCGGTAGCTGACACCAAAAGACTTCAGTGTTCCTATTTATCCTAAATTGGTGTGTGGGATTGAACTGGAAAATTCCCTGAATTGTACATTAGCTGGCCAAATTTTGAGACTGTGGGTGACAACTCTTGAAATTAGTGATGAGTGTGTGCGTATGTCTAATGATACTCAGCCTGGCGTTCTGTGATTTAAAAATATAATAATAAAGAATCTTTTTAATTTGTAAGGATATTGATAAATGAATTTTTAGAATTTGTTTGTAATCCCTTTCCCCTAGCTGGTTTCGAAGGGGCTCTCGCTATTAACACACACACACACACACACAGAGAGACACACATCGTCTGTCATAGGTTTGATCGGGCTGGTTCTATGGGGTGTCATCTCTGCCTGGTAAATGTGCGTCTCCCCAGATGCCCACTAGGTCTCAGTGGCTGACCTTTCCCAGGCACACTTGACTGAGTGTAGGGTAGCGGCTGTGCTCTCCCCTGGTTACTGGGCACTTCTGTAACACTGCTGCAAACTGCTCAAGTGCCTCCAGCATAACCTGTGTCCCCTCAGGTTTCTGCTGCTTCCGGACTCCGGTAGCCCACATGACAGCATACCCAGGTGGAGCTTTAGAAGACAACGTCTATTTTCACCGAGTGTCAGAGATCTGGGAGTCCAAATTTTAAACATGGTACATTTTTCAGCTTTCACTGGTTTAAAATCTCAAGGCGTCTCTTCTGAGTTCTCCAAGTTGAATCTGAGCTCTCCAAACTTTTCAGCTGCTCTACGTCGATTCCCTCCTACCTCTGCCTGTGTGCAGGGTAGCTTTTCCCAGCTTTCTGGTCCCAGAGGAAGCAAGGATCTTGCCTTTTGAGAACTCTGATTCAGTGCCAACTCTGAAGTGATCTCATTTCTTGCTGTTGGCTTGTTTATTAAGCTTCCTATAGGAAAATTCCAAATTATCGGTATTTTTAGGAGCTGTGCCCTTGGTGTAATGCATGCATCCTGAAGATTTCTCTTTCTAACTCTCGCCTCCAGTTTTCCCCACTCTGATTTGCATGCAGGTGAGGTTCACATTGTCACTTAATTCACACACTGCGCTGTTATATTCCTGTAGCTTTAGAATTTGTTTCTTATCTACCTTTGTGGATCTAGGGTCACAGTCTTTGGACAAGAGGACTTTGTCACAGTGCTTGGGAAGTTTACCAACACATGGAAGGTTTGTACATTAGCCAGCAGCATTAACTTTAGTTGAAGCCTTTCAGTATCTTTTGTTATATTATTTTTAACTTACTTGAAGCATAGGTTTTGGTCAATCTTTTAACTGTTTAGTGCCAACGGTTCCCCCCCCTGGAAAGGGAGGGGCACACACAGGAAGGTTAGGGAGAGTTGGGCCCTGGCCTCCAGTTGAAGAACAAAGCTCTACCTCCCACTTTCACATCTGAAAGGGGAAGTTCTTATCTTCCAGGCTGGGACAGGTTATGGGAAAAACTGAGCGGGATGAAGAAATGGAACACTTGTCTAGTCTCTCCTGAGCTGTAATGCTGGAACCTGCTCTTTCTCTGTTAGATTTGAAATGCAGCATTGTGTATAACATATGCCACACTCAGAATGATCAGAGTAGGAGGAGCGGGTGTAAAGTCTGTAAAACAATCCAACAGTAATTAAAAGTATAAAATGAGAAACTTAAAAGTCCAAGCTAAATGTTATTCTCAACCCATCTAACTTCAGTGACTGACAGCTCAGAAATGGGATGGCACTGCGGGTGCCCAACAGACTCACGTTTCAGTTTTCCTGGTGAGAGCTCTGCCAGGCACACGTGGGCCTAGCTTGGGCGAGAGACTATATAATGCAAGATGTACATTCTGTCATTTCACAAATGAGATGATGTCACCTGTCTATTCACCGTGTCTTCGATGAATGTTACATAAAATATAATAAAAGCTTATATAGTTTGAGTAGAACCATTGTGTATGTGTGATTTTACTTTCTACCTTTCTCCTCCATGCCTCAGTCTCGAATGTGCAAGTGGGGAGAAGGAAGTTCTTGGCTACCTGAGATGATGCCTTCAATCGGAGTTGCTCCTTAGCAGGAGGAATGCAAATTAGAGTAAAGGGAAGATTGCCCAAGGATTCCAAGAAAAGAACTAAAGAAACTGGACCTCAAAGATCATGATGTTTGAGCTCTAGAATTTGAAGTTTATCCCCCCACCCCCCAGGTTTCTAGGATTCTGCCGGAGATCTTGACCAAGACAAGGCTGCCAACATGAAGGCTTTTGGGAAGGGTATCATTGATGAAGGTAGTGGCTCTGGACCCATGTTCTGTTTATAGCTTCGCCCCTTCTGTGGTAGTGCTTATTCTAACGTCAGTATATTGCAAAGAGGTACTGGGTGGGGTAGAGGGAGCCACAGAAACATTCACATTTCTTTTTCAGGTGTAAAAGCATGTTAGAATTCTTAAATATTTTATTAGTGGGCATGTGGGTTCTATTTCTCAGTAATTGGGACAATTCTTAGATCTTTTTTTTTTCCAAGAGAGGGGAGGGGAGATAGACTCCTGTATGCACCTCAATTGGTATCTACCCAGCAAGCCTTGTCAGGGGCTCTCTGTCCATCTGGGGCTATGCTCGCAACAAGCTATTTTTAGCACCTGAGGCGGAGACTCCACAGAGCCATTCTCAGCGCCAGGGGCCAATGTGCTGGAACCAATCCAGCCATGGCTGGGGGAGGGGTGTAGAAGCAGATGGTCGCTTTTCCTGTGTGCCCTGACTGGGAATCCAACCTGAGACATCCACACACTGGGCCAATGCTCTACCATTGAGCCAACTGGCCAGGGCCTCCTTTTGGTTTTTAAGGGCCTTAGCTACTAGATTTCTGGGGTTTAAGTGGGTTTTGGTTTGGTTTGGTTTGTTTGTTTGTTTATTTATTTATTTTAGAGAGAGACAGGAACGTAGATCTGTTCCTGTATGTGCCCTGAGCTGGGATCAAACCTATAACCTCTGAGCTTCTGGACAATGCTGTAACCGAGCTACCCAGCCAGGGCTAGGGTTCAGGCTTTTAGTAAAATTAATCTATATAGGGAATGTCAGTTGAAACCAGGATTTTCATATAGAAAAATGTAGAGATCTGTGTGTATACTTAGTGGACTCAGGAGTATACTGAAAATACAAATACCTATCAGATGTCCTGCATTAACTATAGTTTTTCATTAGAATGCATGTACCTCTTTTTTTGTCTCACCATGAGTGCTTCATTTTGTCTTCCTGATTTCATGGTTGTATCAATTATTGGAGGAACTCTGAGCTTTCTACCTTAGTGCTTATGACTAGTTCTGCACTGTAGCCAGATGAAATAAGAAACAGGTCTCTGCTGTTGGCATGCACTGATGGGCGCTGACTTGGCATTTTCAGCCTTGTGTCGACAGCCAAGGAATGGAGGCCAGAGGAAATGAATGCTCACCCTAGAAGCCCATATAGCTTTCGCTAGTTTCCAAACCTAGTGAGTGGTATCATCTAAAGCTGAAAAAAAGAAGGAATTCTCCCGAGTCAGTATTGTTTTTC
The DNA here is from genome assembly GCF_036850995.1 of Saccopteryx leptura. Classification (NCBI taxonomy): domain Eukaryota; kingdom Metazoa; phylum Chordata; class Mammalia; order Chiroptera; family Emballonuridae; genus Saccopteryx; species Saccopteryx leptura. The sequence goes on from NC_089503.1 coordinate 242,756,058, forward strand.
ATTCCCACACCAACCCCATCCTGTAACCACTGCAGTGAAAATACAAGACGAATGGCCTGGCATTCCACATCCTGCCTAGGTGGGGCTGTAGCTGTCTGCCCTCTTGCTGGTATGTTTGTTTCTGCCTCAGCAGTTTGCCTGGCATGGAGAAGACCAACATCTGCTTATCATTTCTGGGGCATACTTTTTAGAACAGGATCTTTCAGGTGTTACAGGCTTCTCTGTTGGCTCTTTGGTCAAATTCAGGGTCAACAGGTAAGAATTCCCGACTGAAAAAGGTAAAGAGAAAGATTAGAGGCTTTTGCCCAGCTCAACCTTGCCAGAATAATCCTTTGTGAAGCCCTTAGCTTCGTTATACCCCTTCAAAGCACTAAAATTTTTATTTTATGGCTGATGTACTCAGCATCAATGAGGCTTACATAACTTTTTAAAACTAGAATTGCCTTAAGAGTCTTCAGGAAAGGGTAGAAGGTCTGAAATAAATCCTTAGAAGATGTTGCCTTTTTCAACAAGGAGAGCGAAGGCGGTCCGTGTGCTGCCCCACACCTCCCGAAGGGAAGCCCCTCCCTGCTGGGTCCCTCTTCTTCCATGGTGGAAGCATTGTGCTGCCATGTTTAGAACCAGTGATTGACTGGGGCTTTGTAACAGTAAGACCTTGGTGAGCAGAACAATACATGGATTACCTGGACTTCTTTTCTCTCTCACTTCTATCCAGACAGTCACTCATGTATCAGGGATTAAAAAGGGTAAGGGAAACACGCAGCCTTCCCTCTCGTCCACATGCCAACTCCTTCCACAGTGCGGCTCTGAACTCCACTGGGAGATGACCCCCAGGATCTCTTGGGCTACCAAGTTGGGAAGAATGTTTGAAATGTTTTTCTTTATATGAATAGGTACACATGGTTCAGAATTCAAAAGGTATAAAAGAGCATAGGGCACCGATTTTTTAGGGCATTGGAACTATTCTGTATGATGCTCTAATGGTAGGTCCTTGTCATACATTGATCCAAATCCACAGAACACCCAACACTGAGAGTGAACCCTGCTGTAAACTATGAACTCTGGGTGGTTATGACATGTCAGTGTAGGGTCGTCAACTGTAAAGCTATACCTCTCTGGTAGGCAATTTGATACCAGAAGAGGCTGTGTGCATTTGTGTGTAGGGGGTAAATGGGAAATCTCTACTTCTGCTCAGTTTTGCAGTGAACCTAAAACTGCGAAAAAAGAAAGTCTACTTAAAAAGAAGAAAAGCGTGTAGGGTGATAAGTGTTTCCAGTTTCCCATCTTGGAGGCAAGCAGTATTACCAGTTTTTGTTATTAAAGACAAATAGTTCCAGATCTGGACTCAGTGAGCTTGGGGATTCTGCCTGTTCATGGCTCAGCTACAGAATGAGGGCAGAGGGGTTTCTCTCTGCCTTTGCATCCTGGTGGCTTTTAATCCAAGAGAACATGCTGAGCCACTGCCGAGACATCACACCTGGCTGCTGGAGCATAAGGAAAGAGGAACAAGGGGGTTAGGAGTGCCTTGGTTTCCCCACCCACGTGTTTGTGTACCCAGTTACAGGACAGGTCGTCTCTGAATAGGCTTCTATGTTCCAGTTTAAATCTTAGCCCATGAAGAATGAACCAAGGACAGGAAGAATGCCACTTGCTTTCATCTCAGTTTGTGCTTTGGGGCAGAGAGGGAATAGGACCGGCCTCAGGCAATTGGAGATGTCAGTGCCCCAACTCCCCTTTGGTTCTCTCTCCCACCCCCAGCCTGCTACTTTAACACCCAGTGCCCTAGCTAGCACCTCTTCTTACCATGTCAGAGGATGGGAGAAAAAGATCAGGTGTGGGTGAGGATGTGTACAGTATAAGGAAGCAAAGGGAGCCGTACACCTTTTACACCCCTAAATTTTACCTATAGTGTGACTCTTAGAGTGCAACTCAGCTCCTTTGTCCCCTCCGGACCACCTTGTGCCCACTGGAAAATGTGGAGTAGGACTTGCGCAAGGATTATAAACACCAGTGCTATAGTACGGTTCAGGCAAGTGGGGTGGGGCTTGGGAGGCGAGGTGAGCATGCGCACGCATACACCGCAGTGAGCTCCTCGCTCTGCTGGGACAGCCACTCCTCTGCCCTGGCTCAGAATCACCATGGGGAAGTAAAGTTTATAAGAGAAACCAATGACTTTATTGAATGGGGCTGACTTGATAAGGCAAGAAAAAAGAAATGGTCTTTTCTTCCAGTCACTTTCTTTAGGAATCTAAGATTTCGCTTCCCTACCCTTTCACGGCTTCCTAGATGAATAACCAACCAGCTGCTGTGACTTCTGGTCACTTCTCAGTACTGGAACAGTCAGCTTCTTTGTATTAGAAGTCCTAGTCTTGTTGAAATCAAATTTGTAATCACAAAATTCAACCCATCAATCCAGCTTCTAGTTCAGGTCTGATTTTTCACTCTGCCTCTTGTCCCCAGCAGCCGCTTCTCCAGAAGTGGGGCAGAGGCTAGGAAGGTGGGTTTAAGGAAGGTTACCCATAATCCTCCTCCACAGGGGCCAGGGAAGCGCTCGTTTTGGGCAGGCACTGTTGTAGTCTGGTTATTGGTGGGCCTTGCATCTAGAATGTGGATGTACTCAACTACTGACTGCTCTCAGCTTTGAGACTTTGGAATATCCAGCAGCAAATTACGTTACAAATATGATTTCTGAGTCAAATTTCCCAAGTTGTAGATGTCAGCTCAAAATTATTCAACACTGCTGGACCAAACCGGCCTGTCTGTGGGCTCTGCATTGCCCAAGGGCTGTCAGTTTGAGGGCTCTGGGGTAGAAGGAGTTCTAAGGTCTCTTGCAGTTCTCTTTGTCTGTTAGGGTTTTCCTAGATTTAGCAGGAGCCACTGGAAGTCAGCCAAGCTTTACCCTTTTAGGCAGCTCCCCCATGCGCGCGCGCGCGCGCACACACACGGAATTCTGGGTGGCAGAGGACTCCTGGAAATGTATTATCCTGAGTGCACAACGCCAGTGTCCTGGAGAAACGAGAGATGAAGGGAAGGGCCAGCAGGTGGCAGGAGAGAATAGCACAGGTCTCAGCGTCCATGTCCTGTGCGTCCATATTGTGCTCTTGCTGTTGAATGGGAGGTTGAACACAGGACCTAGGTACCCTTCTGGTACCAAGAATCTTACAGCACATCTGGAAAAGCTATACCTCTGGGGGTGGGAGATGAGTTTCCAAGCTCTCTGCCATTGAAATCTTAGAAATGTGAGGTGTATGATGCCTGACTCTTCTAAACCAATGTAATGATGTAAAAAGAAAATGGCTGTCAAAATAGAGTGCGTATATTTAAAAACAAATCTCTTTTGTTTCAGAATCAGATTCTAGCTTTCCTTCACAGGCATAAGGTACAGGCTTCATAGAATCATAGCCTGTGGAGGTTGGAAGGGACTGAAAAGGTCCTCTGAGCCAAGCTCACACTTCTATGCCCTGTACAACATCCTGAAGCAGAATTCCTCCAGTCTCAGCATGCATGCATCTAGAGATGGGCAGCTTATTACTTTATGAAGTTCTTAGAAATAGTTACTTTCCTGAGCAGTGTCAGCCCCATGGTGACTTCTATGCATCATTTTATCTTCTGGAACCACGCGGGGCAAGGTGAATTTTTCCATCTGACAGCCTTGAACAGTGTGAAAATAATCATCAATTGACATCCATGACTGCTTCTAAACACCCATTGACAGGAAAAGCAGGCATCTGAGGACAGATGGCTCCTCACATCACATGGTTCAAGTCCCCTCCAACTCTCTTGTTTGCCTAATTGCCAAAGAAAGAGTCGCTCCCCAACTGTGCCCAGTCGCACCATGACCCCAGAGGCTCACACAAGGCAGACTAAGGACCATTTTTCTCCATAAGTGGTCTCACCTGACTCTGTGACTTACACTGGCAACCAAATTCCCGAAGTCTTTGACACACATTATATTGAATAGACTGTTGGGACTTTGGGGAGGGTTTTGAACTCTAGACTTATTCCTTTTAATTTTTTTTGTATTTTTCTAAAGTTGAAAACGGGGAGGCAGTCAGACAGACTCCTGCATGCGCCCAACCGGGATCCACCTGGCATGTTCACCAGGGAGCGATGCTCTGCCCATCTGGGGTGTTGCTCTGTTGCGACCAGAGCCATTTTAGCGCCTGAGGCAGAGGCCATGGAGCCATCCTCAGTGCCCGGGCCAACTTTGCTTCAGTGGAGCCTTGGCTGCGGGAGGGAAAGAGAGAGACAGAGAGGAAGGAGAGGGGGAGGGGTGGAGAAGCAGATGGCGCTTCTCCTGTGTGCTCTGGCTGGGAATCGAACCCAGGACTCCTGCACGCCAGGCTGACGCTCTACCACTGAGCCAACCGGCCAGGGCCCTTTTAATTTTTTTAAACTATAAAATGTAACACCCAAAAGAGTCCATGGAAATACATATTCATTTTTATTTTTTATTATTTATTTATTTATTTTTTACAGAGAAAGAGAGAGAGAGGGATAGACAGGGACAGACAGACAGGAACGGAGACATGAGAAGCATCAATCATCAGTTTTTTGTTGCACATTGCGACACCTTAGTTGTTCATCGATTGCTTTCTCATATGTGCCTTGACCACGGGCCTTCAGCAGACAGAGTAACCCCTTGCTCGAGCCAGCGACCTTGGGTCTGAGCTGGTGAGCTTTTGCTCAAACCAGATGAGCCCTCGCTCAAGCTGGCGACCTCGGGGTCTCGAACCTAGGTCCTCAGCATCCCAGTCCGACGCTCTATCCACTGCGCCACCACCTGGTCAGGCTATATATTCATTTTTAAGGATAATAATATAAATACCTGTGTTCTTGCACCCAAGCTAAGAAATAGAACAGCACCCCAGCCCCACTGCCTTGTGCCCATTTCTAATCACACCCTTTCCTCCCTTCCAGCTCCCCTGACTTTTGTGATAACCATTCCCTCGCATTTCTTCCTGGATTGTATCCCCTATAAGCATTTCTCAGAACAATACATTGTTTCTGCCTCGTTTTGAACTTTATATAAATAGAATCTTGTAATTTGTTTTTTATTACTTGTTTCTTTCACTCAATCTTATGTGTTTAATGAATTTTCCCTATTAAAGGTATGTCATTAGAGTCTACGGAGTTCAATCTGGCTTTATTTCCTCTAACATAATCCTCTTTACAAATGTTATCAACATATTTATAAACATTCCTTCCGTATTGTCATCCAAAAAAAAAAAATTGGAAAAACATTGACTGGGGTTGGTCTCAGGGTAGTGCTTTCAGCAAACTTCTGAAAACATCCTTGCTGACTAAGATGAATCAGTTATTCAGCACTCTTTGGGTATACTTGTCCAGTACTTAATCCTCCAGATTTTACATTAATCCAGACTATATTTTTCTACTTGCCGAGATGGTTATCAAAAACACCTTTCTTGAAATCCAGATAAAGTATATTTATTGCATTTTCCTGATCTACCAGTTCAGCAACCTTGGTAAAACGAGGCTTAGAGAGTTCGCAAAGGCTCCTAGTAATTGCTGTACCACTTTCTAAATAACAAAGCAGCACTTTGGTTTCTCTAATTCTGCCTGAGATTGATGGCAAACTCACCAAGCCTGTAGTTGTGGGAAATTGGCCTCTGGAAAATCAGAAATGTACTTTCTGATCCTTTGCTTGCCACACTTTCTTTTCTCCAAAGTTCACAAGTTTTCAATACCTGGAGGGTCCCTTTTCTGGGCCAGGAAAGTATGACTGGGAGAAATCAGCGGAGACAAGGAAGGCATTTTTAGTGCAGAGAGGGGAACAGGACAAAGCTCTAAATGATTGGCTTCTGGGAAGTCATAGCTAAAGTAGTTTTAAGAAATTGGCCTTCAGAGTGGGTTTAAGAATTAGAGGGTGAAAGGGCAAGGTTGAGATAGTCACTAGAGTAATGAAAAGCATGCTATTACGAGAAATGAATCAAATTGCCCAAAGGCGGTGGTAGAGTGAGAATGATTTTGTACTTGGTCCATTTAGCATGGAATGATAACTTTCTCCACCAGCCAAGAAACAGGAGAGGAAAAGAAGACAGAATATTCCAGGGCTGAGGGTGTACCAGCTCAGGGGTAAACCGAGTTGAGTTTAGGCCGTTTGTGAGGATAGCATCGAAGGGGCTGAGGAGTTCCAGGTCCCAGAGGAAGGAAATCAGATGGAACAGGGGAAACCGGGACAGGTTATGGACTGTGATTTGATGAGAGGTGAGTGGGTTTTGATTAGGGTAGGAAAGGAAGGCACTGTGTGGCAACAGGTGAATGGACACGGAGTAGGGTGACAGGGTGGCCTGGGGCAGTGGTGATGCATGCTGCTGAAGACGGCAGAGTGATGGCAGAAAGGTGGAGCAGGCTCAGGTGGGGCGTCCCCATTCAGGTGGGCACCATGGCTGTCAGAGCATCAAGCCCACACAGTAGGTGCCAGAGTCACTAGAGCTAAAGAGCAAAGGACCAGAACCAGATGTGAACTTCGATAGAAGAGCAGGAAGCCAGTGATAGATTCATGGCCTCGAGACAGCAGGGAATGCAACAAAGTTTCCTACAGGACCACAGAAGGTGATGGCAATGGAAGAGGTCTCCATAGTACAGAGGAAAGCCACTTTGGCTAAGGAGATGGATGAAGGAGAGAAGGGGGTTGAAAGTGAATAGAAATTCACAATGATAAAACGGGAATGTCCAGGCTCCGGGCTTTGTGACAGGCGCTCCGCTCTGGGAATCAGACTTTGAGGAACCAGGCTGAGGCTGACTGGAAAGTTGCTGGACATAGTAAGGGAGCTAGTGAATGGCTTTTCAAGGAGATAGCCATGGATAAAGATGGATGAAGGCACAAAAAGTTGGGGGGTCTGCAGGAGGGCCACGAGTGATCTTGTTGAAGCCTCAAATCACCTTATGGGGTGAAGATATTCTACATTTTATTTTATTTTATTTTTATATTCTACCTTTTATAGGTGCAGAAGTCCAGAGGAGAAAAGAACGTAACCAGTGAGTGCTCTGCAAGCAGGGTCTGCCTGGATCTTCATCTCCATGTATACAGAGCACCTGCCTGATGGGGGTAGTTCAAAACGAGACAGTTTATCCACGCGCCACAATCCCTGCGAGCTTTTCCAGGGCACGCAAACATGTGAGACCTTGACAAACACACACTGGCTTCCAAAATTAAATCGAAACCAGCACAATCAAATACATGGTTAGCTCATGTCTACAAATGAATGACTGGCATAGCATCCCTATGTTTAGATTTAGCATTCATAAACATTTCATTTCATTTTACACTCTTAAGTTTCCAGTGCACATTGAGTACTGAAAAATCTTAATCAGCTGTAAACTTGAGTTCATCGAACCAAACAACATGAGTCATCTGAAATAAGGGTGAGCTCCAGTCCTGGGTATTCCTGGCGAGGCCCCCAGTCTCACCAGCTTTATCTCACCAGAGGCCACCAGGGCTAATCTCATTGTTCTTTTATCAATCATTGCCAAAGGCCAGAACACTGAAAGCCCAGGGCCATGATGGGTAGTAAACCAACCCTGCTCTTATTCATGCCTCATTGTTTAATTTATTTTCTGTTTAAAAATTTTTTAAAATTTATTTTTCTCTATAGTATGTATCACCATTTGCCACATATTTTTTGTATCTATTTGTTGAGCTTGTTCCCACAAAGGCTCCATAAAGGCAGGGATTGTGGTTAACTATGCAGTCCGATCCTACGGGGGCCTGGCTCACAGTCGCATTAATTTCACGGAGGGACAGGGAACTGGTTTAGACTGAAGAAGACAGAAGACCCCTGATAGCTAAATTCAGCGCATGGTTATGAATTGGACTTTTGTTATCAAGGATGTTATTGAGACCATGACAGAACAGCTTAAATGTGGTGTGAATATTACGTGCTAGTGAAGTATCAATGTTTATTTCCTGATTTTGACAGTTACCCTGTGCGTATGCAGGAACGTGTTTTTGTTTGTTGGAAATATAACAAGTATTTGGGATTTACACGACATTCATGTCAGCAGTTTACTCTCAAATGGTTTTGGGGGGGATAGTTCTTTTACTTTACTTTCTAACTTTTTCATAAGTTTGAATTTCTTTTCCAAAACTAAAAAACGATAGCATTTAAAAAAGTGTTTCCTATGTTTATTAAAGAGACTTGACAGCAGTGATAAACCAGTAGCCGTGCGTGCCTCCTGTGCCCAGATTATCAATCCTAAACACCTTTTTCCACCAAAATGAATCAGAGTTCCTTAAAGAATGTTGGATTAGCCTGACCAGGCGGTGGCGCAGTGGATAGAGCGTCGGACTGGGATGCGGAAGACCCAGGTTCGAGACCCCAAGGTCACCAGCTTGAGCGCGAGCTCATCTGGTTTGAGCAAAAGCTCACCAGCTTGGACCCAAGATCGACGGCTTGAGCAAGGGGTTACTCAGTCTGCTGAAGGCCCACGGTCAAGGCACATACGAGAAAGCAATCGATGAACAACTAAGGTGTCACAACGAAAAACTGATAATTGATGCTTCTCATCTCTCTCCGTTCCTGTCTGTCTGTCCCTATCTATCCCTCTTGCTGACTCTATCTCTGTCCCTGTTTAGAAGGGGAAAAAAAAAGGAATGTTGGATTAAAAGTTCAAGACAAGCAATATACAAGATAAGCCAAGAATGTTTTATCCTGAAAGCAAGAAAACTATTGAAGACTACTGAGGTTGGGTCAGAAGAATTTGGGGAATAACCCAACGAGGCCAAAGATGGGACCCTTTGAGCACAAATAACAATAATAAGTGCAACAGTTTGAAACACATCAAAATTGTTAAAACTCATTAGTTCATAACAATAATACAAAGAACTCATAGATCACCCTGGGATGATATAGTGTGGGAACCAGCTCATTCTGAAAACTGGAAAACAAGAAAGGAAGGGACTTGAATTCACTCTGCCTACCTAGAGGAGCTGCGATCACTATTTGAAGAGAACAAGTTTCTCTTTGAAAGAATTCCAGCTGGTAAGTGAATATGCAGTGCTAGAATCACCATTTTATGAAGCCCTATGAGCTAATGGACCTAGATAATGATCATCAGTATCCGCTAACATCCCCGAAAGGGAGACCGGTGGATATTGTGTACCTCCTAATGGCACAACATCATGTGACTGAAGTATTGTTGCTCCCAATCACACCTCACATCTATACACCTCAGTATCAGTTTAGAGGAAATACCTGGGACGAGAACATGGTTGGGATACTCTAAGAAAAATGACCTACCTGGCTTCTTTAACAGACGCAGTTTGTAAGAAAAAAGGAAAAAGAGCAGGAACCTATAGATTCAAAGAGACTGAAGAGACAGCTCAACCAAATGCTATACTATGTACATTTGGGGGCAATTTGAACACTGACTGTTCGATGATAGTATGGATTTGCTTCAAACCAGTCCCTTTGTGGAGATGAGAGTGGCTAATGACACAGTTGAAGGAGGTATGGCCTTGAGTTGATCTTTTTAAAAACAAATTTGGGTGATCAATACATAGTAGTTTATTGCTCTCTACTTTTGTTGTGCTTTATTTGTTTTTTTTTTTAATTAAATTTATTGGGGTGACATTGGTTAATAGGATCATATAGGGTTCACATGTACATTTTACAATACATGATATATTTATTGCATTGTTATGCTTTCAGTTAGCTATAACACTTCTAAATATCATTAAACCCGGCCTGACCAGGCGATGGCGCAGTGGATAGAGCGTCGGACTGGGATGTGGAAGGACCCAGGTTCGAGACCCCGGGGTTGCCAGCTTGAGTGCAGGCTCATCTAGCTTGAGCAAAAAGCTCACTAGCATGGACACAAGGTCACTGACTCAAGCGGGGGGGGGGGGGGGGGGGGGGGGGGTTACTCAGTCTGCTGAAGGCCCGCGGTCATGGCACATATGAGAAAACAATCAATGAACAACTAAGGTGTCACAACGAAAAACTGATGATTGATGCTTCTCATCTCTCTCCATTCCTGTCTGTCTGTCCCTATCTATCCCTCTATCTGACTCTCTCTCTGTCCCTGTAAAAAAATAAAAAAAATAAAAAAATAAATAAACCCAATGTGCGTATGGATTTCTGCCTAGGTTGTTACGGCTCTGGTGCTTCCCTTAGCCTGCCTCCCAGCTGTTCAGAGGGGAGCAGGAGATCCTCTGACAAGTTATGTTAATAGCATCCCCTTTGACAAAAAAAACACACAAAAAAAAACCTTCCTTCTCCCTCCACCCAGTGGTGAGGGAGCAGAAACCAGAGAAGAGGTTGAGGCCACGTGCAGTATAAAGTTTTGGATTTCAAGCCTCCAAGAACAACGGTAAAGAGTGCTTGTGAGACTCAAATATCTGAGATAATGTATATGAAAGAGAAAGAGCTTGTATGTAGAAAATGATTTGCAAATGTAAGACGAGATAGTTTTTATTTTCAATTCCTTCTCCTGAAGAGGATTTTTCTTGGCCCCAAGCTATAGGAATATAGGAAAAAGGGGTATAGGGAATTGTTAAAGCCTAAAAGAAGTCTCTTCGATTTTCTGCAACTACCTACCCCTGAATTTGCTGACCTGGGGGTCCTGACATCTGTGTCTTAGGGCAAGAGCTGCCTGGGCCGGCTGGGAGGGTGAGCTGAAGGGAGGGGAAGAGGAGGGGGCAGTGATGGGATCCCAGCCAAGTGATGAAGTATATGAATCAGAGTTGGCTGGAACCAGGCATCAGCACTAGGTTGGCCATGCAAATGACACAGCTGGGTTTTCTGGCTCCGGCCCTGGGCCAGCATCCCACGCCTTTGGGCACAGAGGGAATTGGAGGAAGCCAAGCAGCTGCCCGCTTAGCAAAGGGGCTCCACGGGTCTGAGGGGAATCTGAGGTTGGGCAGGTGCATCTGAACTGGCCTCCATGGGACTTGAAGCATCCCCTCAATCACTCCCCCGGCCCCGCACTGACTCTCAGCAACGCTATCCAGAGAGATGCGTGGTTGAGGTTTCTTGGACCTGGTTGGGTACATTAAGGAGAAAACCAGGATGACATGGAACCCTGGGTGGATGTGCAGAGGACAGAGCGTGCAGCAGGACGGCAGGGCCTCATTCCAGCCCACCTTTTCCTGGCCTGGTCGCTTACTTCTCCTCCTCGGGGCTGAGTTACCCCAGGTCTTGAAATCTTTTCTTCTAAAATCTCTTCAGATCATTCTGATGATCACACAAATTAGAAACCATGCCCTCAACCAGATGGTCACTCAGCCTCCTTCTGACTGCGCTTTGGAATCTGATCCTGTCCGACCCTTTGCCTTTCTCTCAGCTGTGTTTATTTAATTAAATAAACAGATACATGGGAAGTGATCATTCATGAGGGAAGAAAGCAAAACTGACATTACTTGAGGTAATAGTCTGTGTTGGGTACTTTACCAACTTGCTCAGAAAACAGTCATAGGCTGTAGATGTACCTTCAGCAGCTTGGCTTTCTCCCTTTTCCTGACTCTGAAATACAAGGGCTGTTACTCTGTCCGGGGTCCCCTCACACTCTGGAAGGAAATGGGGTATTTTTTTAGGTATTTTATTTACAATTACTTTTCTAAACTAAAAATTATATTAAGAAACATGGCGGGTGGCTCAGTGGATAGAGCATTAGCCTGATGTGCGGACATCCCAGGTTCAATTCCTAGTCAGGGCACTTAGGAGAAGCGACCATCTGCTTCTCTCCCCCTCCATCTCCACCTGCTCGCTCTCCTCTCCTCCTGCAGCCAGTGGCTCGATTGGTTCGAGCCTCAGCCACGGGCACTGAGGATGGCTTGATTGGTCCCAGGGTCCGGTTGCTGGGGGCTGCTGGGTGGATCCTGGTCAGGATACATGCGGGATTCTCTTTCTCTATTTCCTATCATCCTCTCACTTAAAAAAACAAACAAACAAGAGAGAGAAAAGAAAAATAAAGAAACATCCAGATGTAGTTTGAAAAGCCTGTGATGAAAAATAGTCTATCTGTTGTCCCTGGCCGGTTGGCTCAGCAGTAGAGCGTCGGCCTGGCGTGCGGGGACCCAGGTTCGATTCCCGGCCAGGGCACATAGGAGAAGCGCCCATTTGCTTCTCCACCCCCACCCCCTCCTTCCTCTCTGTCTCTCTCTTCCCCTCCTGCAGCCAAGGCTCCATTGGAGCAAAGATGGCCCGGGCGCTGGGGATGGCTCCTTGGCCTCTGCCCCAGGCGCTAGAGTGGCTCTGGTCGCGGCAGAGCGAGGCCCTGGAAGGGCAGAGCATCACCCCCTGGTGGGCAGAGCGTCGCCCCTGGTGGGCGTGCCGGGTGGATGCCGGTCGGGCGCATGCGGGAGTCTGTCTGATTGTCTCTCCCTGTTTCCAGCTTCAAAAAAATACAAAAAAAAAAAATAGTCTATCTGTTTTCTCCCCATATTCCAAAACTGTCCCCCTATCTGTCACTCAGACAACCACTTTCACCTGTTTCTTTTGGTAGCTATCCCTGTAGTATAAAAATAACATGCTTATACTGCTTCTTTTTGATATGACATATCTTGACATCTGTTACGATAGTGCTGTATTTCCCCGTGTATAAGATGCTCCCATATATAAGACACACTTTAATTTGGGGGCCCGAAATTTAAAAAATAAAGTGTATTAAGTAAAGTTATTGAACTCAAGTTTTATTCATCATAAAATTCATACAACTCCTCATCACTGTCAAAACTCCCATCCATTAGCTTGTCCTCATCTGTGTCTCATGATGAATCACTGTCTTCAACAACGAGCGCAAAAACAAGCACAAAAAAGTAGGAAATGCAAGTAAAAAAATTTACAACCACTGTATAAGATACACCTAGTTGTTAGACCCCAAATTTTTTGAAAAAAGGTTTATCTTATACATGGGGAGATATGGTATATGAGAGATTGAGTTTGCTTATATCTCCCCCACCTGTTGTCTCCCAGATCCTTTCAATATAGTTGAATCACTGTTTTTATTGTATGTCAGTAACCAGGGTTTACATCATCAGGACTATAAATCTTGTTTGTTATGGCAGAGTCAACTAGCACATTATGATTGTGTTCTCTTTCCTGCACAGTTTTTTTTTTCCCCTGGAGTTATTAATTACTTTTTAGTTGCATAATTTTCCATATTTCTTTCCAGAAGCTCTATCATATAATCTACCATAGCATTTATGTTATCAAGTCTATGTTTTTTCTAGAGAGCTCCTTTTCAGAATCCTACATTCTTCTCTCGTCTGGAGAGGTCCCTCCCTCGATCTGCTCTATGAACGTCCTCTGAGACTTCTTTACCATCCCTCTGAGTGGCAACCCCATTTCCTGGAATCTAAGACTTTTTGCATCTGGGTTTACGTTTTTGTTTTGCTGGCATCTATGTTCCCTTAGTTTCATAAGGCAGTGTGGATGGAAATTAAATTTTATGAATCTTTACCCTGGCTGGGTAGCTCAGTTGGAGCATCGTCCTGATACGGCAAAGTTGTGGGTTTGATCCCTGGAGAGGGCACATACAAGAATTAACTAGTGAATGCATAAATAAATGGAACAACAAAACTCTCTGCTTTCCTTTCTCTCTAAAATCAGTCAATTAAAAAAATTTTTTTTGAACCTTTGTATATTTGGAAAACATTTCTCTTCTGCTTTCACACATGATTGGTAGATTAACTCGGCACAGAAATGTAGACTGAAAATAACTTTGTCATAATTTTAAGATACATTTGCTCTGGAGAAGTCTAACGGCATTCTCATTCCTTTATGTGTAATTTTTTCCTTTGTTCTGCCTCTGGAAGCTTTTTTGTTTTTTGCTTGGTGTCCTGATATTTTAGGATCAAGCTCCTGGGTTTATTTATTTTATTTTATTTTATTTTATTTTTATTTTTTAAATTTATTTATTCTTTTTTTAGAGAGGAGAGAGAGAGACAGAGAGAGAGAAGGGGGAGGAGCTGGAGGCATCAACTCCCATATGTGCCTTGACCAGGCAAGCCCAGGGTTTCGAACCAGCGACCTCAGCATTTCCAGGTCGACGCTTTATCTACTGTGCCACCACAGGTCAGGCTGAAGCTCCTGGGTTTAGATCTTTTAAAATTCTTTGTTTCAATCCCTTGGCAGATTCTTTTAAACCAATGATATGTACTCTTTAGTTCTGGGAATATTTCTTATATTATTTGTTTCATAATTTCTTTCTTTTCTTTTGTTTCTTTTTTTTTTTACAGGGACAGAGAGAAAGAGAGAGAGAGAGAGAGAGGGATAGACAGGGACAGACAGACAGGAATGGAGAGAGATGAGAAGCATCAATCATTGGTTTTTCGTTGCGACACCTATACAGGGTCCCCAAACTTTTTACACAGAGGGCCAGTTCACTGTCCCTCAGACCGTTAGAAGGCCACCACATACAGTGCTCCTCTCACTGACCACCAATGAAAGAGGTGGCCCTTCCGGAAGTGCAGTGGGGGGCCGGATAAATGGCCTCAGGGGGCTGCATGCGGCCTGCGGGCCGTAGTTTGGGGACGCCTGCTAGTAGTTGTTCATTGATTGCTTTCTCATATGTGCCTTGACTGCGGGCCTTCAGCAGACTGAGTGACCCCTTGCTCGAGTCAGCAACCTTGGGCTCAAGCTGGCGACCCCGGGGGTCTCGAACCTTGGTCTTCCGTGTCCCAGTCTGATGCTCTATACACTGCACCACCGCCTGGTCAGGCCATAATTTATTTTATTTATTTTTTTTTTTTCCCATTTTCTCTCTTTCTGGAATTTCTATTAGTCAGTTGTGGAATCTCTTGGATTGATCCCCTAATTTTCTTCTTTTTTCTCTCTTGTTTTATATTTCTATGTTCTATTTTCTAGGAAATGTCCTCAATCTTATCTTCTAACCTCCTAGTGAATGTTTTATTTTAGTTACTAGTTTCTAAGAACTCTTTCCTGTTAAATGATTGTTCCTTTTTCATAGCACCTTGTCCTTATGTTATGGCCTCTCTGGTTTCTGTGAACATAAGAGCTATGTGTTGTCTCCTCATATTTAAGAATGAGAAACTACAAAATTTGATTGGAATCTCTGTGTTGCTTGTCACTTTAGGGTGACTGAGATGAGACTGCTATTTCTTTGGAAGAAACCCCCTAAAAATTAGTATCTGGAAGATTTTTCCTTGGAGACTATTCATTTTCATGAAAGAACCCTATTTTCCTACAGAGGGAAGGATGCCCATCAGCAGGTAAGGTAAAAGACGAAGGGACTAGAGGGACTAGAGGCCTGCCTGCTCCATAGTCAGACTTTCAACTGACATCTGCTTTTCAACCCTGAATCTCACCCTCACTATTTAGTGCCTGGAGCCCCCAAGTCCATAATCTCTGCTGTTCTCCTAAGAATAAATCCTGTCTCTTGCCTAAGAAGTAAGTGCCTGGCTGCTGGCATTCTAAAGGTAGACAGGTTTCTCATCTGTGTCCTCATTTCCCTCCCATCCCTGCCTTCCCCCTCCCCCCTACCTGGTGCCTTCACTTTCTAGGCCAGCGGTTCTCAACCTGTGGGTCGCGACCCCGGCGGGGGTCGAACGACCAAAACACAAGGGCCGCCTAAAGCCATCGGATTTTCGATTTTCGCGACCCACAGGTTGAGAACCGCTGTTCTAGGCCTTTCCAGGGGTCTATGGTGTAGCCCTGTTCTTTTCTCAGAGACACCATTCTCAACTAGCCCATTTCTCCCCATCAGTGCTAAAATAGCTACTACTCCTTCCATCACTGAAGCATCCTCTTTTTCTACAACATCCACTCCACTTCCAGGTTCCACTGGTTCTTCCTCTCAATCACCTCTCCTACCGACCTGCCGTCTCCTTTCTGCCTTCGCTTCACCTCCACAGTCAGATCCCCCCCTTGTCTCTTGCTCAATTCAATCGAATAGCCTTCTTCTGACAGTCTCTTTGCCCTGTTGTGTATTTCTCTTCTGCACCCTGGAGCCTCCCAAATCTGATCCTCTTGTTCCCCTGCTGAAAGCCTTCATTAAAGTCTAGGCTTAGGATAAAGTCTAAAGTCAAGCATGAGCAGTCAGGTCTCCGCTGTCCAGTTCATCCTCTGCCGTTCCTGGTCTTCTGCCCACTGCACGTGCGCCATCTCCTGCTGTAGTGACCTATTTCTGTTCCTCCATGAATCTGTGCTCTCTCTTACCACCAGACCTATGTACGTGTTGCTTTTGGTTTTCCTTTTTGATTTTAAGACACTACTTATCCTGCCAGGCTCAGCTCAGGTGTCATTTTTTTCAGGAAGGTTTTTCTGGTTCCTGTATATATCTGTATAGTAGCATCACTTGTCCTCACTAAGCTACAAGCTCATCCGGAGCAGAGACAATAGTTGGATTACTAGTGTGTCCCCAGTGATAAGCACAGTGCCTGGCTTCTAGTAGGCACTCAGTAAATATGTGTTGAACGAATGAACATGGGAATAAATGGTTGGATTCCAATGTTGAGATCAAGAAAGTGAAGTTGGGAGAGTCCAAGCAAATTATCCAAGGTCACACAGCCGGGATCTGCACTGATACCCCTCTGGCTCCAAAGCCCAGGAGTCCCTGTTGGATGATGGGTACCTTGTCTCTTGAGCTGCGTTGTCTTTCCTGCATCCTGGCCTCTGGCTCAGAGATGTTGGCTTTGGTGTCCTCGGGGATTACGTTTCCAGGGCTTTCTGGGTAGTTGTATGGTCAGCACTGATGTCCAGCTGTTCCAGCCTGGGTCTGCCGAGGCCCTACAGTGGGTAGCTGCCAGGCAAGTGCCCATATGAAGGAGGGAGGCACGTCGGGGTCAGCCCAGTACCAGGCCTCTCCCTCCTTTCCCCAGATCCCCTTAGCACTCATTTTTTTTTTTTGCCCTCGGCACCCAGAGAAACTCAGACTGATGATTTCTGTGGGGGGAGGTGAGAGGGAAGTGTGAGCGAGGCAGCTGGTTGGTGCCCTCACTAATGGCTCCCTTAATGAGCTGAGGTGTGAGTTCCGTTTTGGTCACATCCAGAGGACGCTGCCCTCTGGGGAGAAGCCAGGGCTGAAAGTTCAGATTATTTTGCAGTTTTTGAAGCAAACATCCACTCAGAAAATATGATGTCACCAAAGATGGTTTGATTACTCTGTGGGCCCTGGCAGCAAAGTCACCTCTCTCCCACCTCCATCTCGTCCTCCTCAGGACAGGGACAAGAAGAGGCTCATTTCAAAGCCAGAATGGTGCTTCTGAAGGGGGCTGGCCCAGTGTCTTCTGGCTCTGTGTGTGTGACAGAGAGAGAGAGAGAGAGGGACAGAGAGTCTCCCAAACATGGAACAAACCCCATGCCAGCACTCTGTAAATGCTTTTAACTGTCCTCACAGCTGGAACCACTGCTAGTTCGGGAAGCTCCCCTCTAGTCCAGCCCAGCCGGGATCTGTAATATTGACCCTAAGCGAAGCTAGAGGGCACTGACCAATATTCCTCTCGCTGTCCCTCAGGTGGGCCTTGCTCTTTGAGAGGTCCCCACGGAGCCCCAGGGACTCCCGAGGAGAGGATCAACTCCTCATGTGTGAGCTACTCTTTCTGCCTTTCCTCTTTCTCCCCTTTTCTTTTTTGCTCCGATTCCTTCCTCTTTTCGGAGTTCCTTTCTCTCCTTTTTCCTTTCCTCCTGCTTCCTCCCATCTTCTCACCGTAAGCTGATAATATCTAACACTTATTTATCTATTATTATATGGCAGCCCCTCATTTTGCTAAATGCTATGTGTAGTGCTATACTATGTGTACTGTGCCATTTAATAATAATAAAAAAGTCCCCTTAAATGTTTTTCACAAGTAATTTTTGCTCTTAAAAAAAACTTTTTTAGAACATTCAGGTGAAGAAACAAACAAGAAAGAAAAAAATTAAAGTCTCCCCCAGTCACATTGTCCACACTTTGGTACGTGCTCTCCCAGATTTCTCTAGAAGAATAACCCCTTCAAAATCTCCTAGGAGACTCTTTGGAAGTCAGAAGTCCTGGGTTTGTAGCGGAAACTCCACCTTGAGCAAATCACAGCCCCTCCCGCCCCCAGCCCCCACCACCCCAGCCGCAGCCTGGGTCTCAGTTTCCCCGGGCTGCACCTGCATTGCGCGGGAACAGGCCCCTCTGTGTCTGGGTGGCCACACCCAAGTCGGGAGACAAGGGGTTTTTCTCTCAAGGACGCCCCAGCCTGTTGCCTTTTGCCACCATTTTAAGAGTCAGACTTGGATTCTTGGCCCAGCTGAGCACCCCCCCCACGTCCCCTCCCGCCTCACCCCTGCCTTCTCAGCTTTCACTTTTCTGCCAACACATTGGAAATTGCTCCTGTTCTCCCTCCACCTGTACTAACAAACACAAAGTGCTGCCCCAAGCACTTTTCCCACGTTCTGCACGTCCTGTGCCAGGCGCAGGTGCTGCACAATAGGGTGCTAAGTGTTCCTGGGCATGGCTCCGTTCTCCACTGATGTACCCAGTTTGGCGGGGCGCAAGGGAGGCTCTTCTCCTGTGTGGCTCGGGCCTGTTTTTTCCTCCGGAGGACTGGGGCCAAGTTTCCATGGCCCCGTGTTCAGGGACCCTGGGCCAGGGCTGTGGTGTGGGCAGCTTTCGGTTCCATGTGGGTTCTCAGCAGGAAGGGCTTTCATGTGGGTGCCAGCTGGACTCCCAGGCCCAACTTCAGGCTGGGCAGGGCCCCGAGGAGGGAGAGCTGTGAGTGTGATAAACACCCTCTGCTTGGGAGCTGGCTGGTGGGAAGGGAAGGCGAGAGGATGAGGAACGGCAGGTCACAGTGTTCGTCCAGGCTGAGAGGACAGGGACCGTCCTGACCCTGTGGCAATAAGACCATATGGCCCTTTCTACCCATGAAGAGGCCTCGGCAGAAACACAGGGAAGAAAAGTCCACTGGGCAGGGATGGAAAACAGTTTCTCCAGCCGCCTTTGCTCGGCTCTCTCCAGGCTCGCTGAGCCTAATCAGGTCAAGCATCCAGCTCCTGCCGCCAGACACAGTGGCATTGTTTTAATACCCCCGGCCTCCCTCCACCCCCTCTCCCCACGGAGGAGAACGGAGTTCTGACAAAGGAGGCCCTGAGGGACGGGTCTGAGAGGACAGAGGCCCAAGGTCTGGGGAGGCAGGGTCACTCCCTCTGTCACTCTCTCTTCCCTCCCACTGGTTATTTTTCTACCAGGGACCTGAGAGGGAAAACAAGGGCCTCTGGAAAACCTGAAGGCTGTTTTTGTTTACATAAAGTCACTTTCCGAGCAAACTGCTCCCTGAAAGGTCAGCCCGAATCCCAGGCAGCCCGGGGCTGGGGAACGGGTTTGGAAGGTGGGGGGAGAAGGGAAACTGCAGGCCACTCTGGGTCAGATGACTTCAGTGGAGCCGGGGAAATGGCAGGCCAGGCAGCAGGGAGGGGAGCTTCCTGTAGATGAGGTTCTGGGAGACGTTGGCTGATACATAAAACTTAAATAGGGCTTGTTTATCTGCTTTCCAGAACACCCAAGAGCATGGCTGAGAGGCTGGAGCCATGAGCTAAGAGCCGGACACAACAGCCTGGACCTGGGCCTGGATCTGCCCTTACCTCTGGCTCCACCTCCCTGGGCCTCAGTTTGCATGAAGACACCAAGGTAGAACAACCTTGAGATCCCTACTAGCCCACGTATTGTCAGCTTTCAGTAAACATTTACTTAGCATACACCATGTACCTGATATGATAACTAAATCCAAGGTCCCAGATAAGGTGACCGATAACCCCAGTTTGCCTGGGACTCTCCCAGTCTTGGTACTGAGAACCTGGACTGTTAGTCACACCTAGACCTCCTGCAGCTCATGATCTGGAAACAGTGACAGGTGCATCATAAATAGCATGTGATGAGTTGTCTCACAGAGGGTATACAAAGTGTGGAACTTCGTGGAGGCAAAGACTAGCTCTTGGCAGGGGAGCTGGGAAACTTCACCATGCTGACACTTGTGAGCAATGGGGAACTATGGGTGGGATTTTTAAAAAAACCAACTGTATTGAGGTATAAGTTATGTATAATACAATGTACATACTTCAATGTACAGTTCAATGAATTTTGACAAATGCATATATACTCATGTAACTATGACACCAATCAGAATATTTATGTCACTCCCCCCAAACACCCCTAGGGCTCCTTGGTATTCAATCCCATTCTAACCATTCCATCCCATGTAACCACTTACTTGGTTTCTGTAACTATAGATTAGTTTTACCTGTTCTAGAACATCGTATAAGTAGACTTATGCAATCTGTGTTCTTTAAAGTCTAACTTCCTTTGCTCAGCACAATGTTTTTGAGGTTCACCAAAGATATTGTGTATTATCAGTAGTTTGTTCCTTTTTTAAATTCAGAGTATGGCTATAACCACAATTTGTTTATCCATTTACCTGTTTCTGATCATCTGAGTTGTTTCCCGTTTGGGTTTCTCCTGCTAGTATGAAAATCCAATGGTAGGAATGTTACCATATGCTGTTATAAATATTCTATGCAGGTCTTTGTGTGGATACATGTTTTCATTTCTCGGGGGTAAATACTGAGAAGTAGAACTGCTGGGTTAAGTATATATTCAAATTGATAGGAAATTGCCTCACTTTTCCAAAGTGGTTGTACCATTCTACAACCCTACTATCAATGTATAACAGTTCGGGTTGCTTTACATGCCCGTCAACATTTAGTATGGTTCATTTTTAACATTTTAGCCATTATTGTGATCTCCCATAGTTTGATTTGCAGATCTGGTGATAAATGAAGTTGAATACCTATCATTTACTTACATGTCATTCATATATTTTCTTTCTTTTTTTTCTTTATTAAATTTAATGCAGTGACATTGATAAATCAGGGTACTTATGTTGAGAGAAAACATCTCCAGATTATTTTGACATTTGATTGTGCTGTATACCCCTCCCCCAAAGTCAAATTGTCTTCTGTCATCTTCTATCTGGTTTTCTTTGTGCCCCTCCCCTCCCCCACCCCCTCTCTCCTTCCTTGCCCTCTCCCCCCTCCCCCCTCCCCCCACCCCCCACCCCTGTTGCCATCACATTCTTGTTCATGTCTCTAAGTCTCATTTTTATGTACCATCTATGTATGGATTCATATAGTTCTTATAGTTTTTTCTGATTTACTTATTTCACTCCGTATAATGTTATCAAGGTGTCTGGGAAGCTTTTTATTTCTCCTTCAATTTTAAATGATAGCCTTGCTGGATAAAGTAGTCTTGGTTGTAGGTTCTTGTTCTGCATTGCTTTGAATATTTCTTGCCATTCCCTTCTGGCCTCAAGTGTTTCTGTTGAGAAGTCGGATGTCATCCTTATGGGGGCTCCTTTGTAGGTGATAGCTTTTTTTTCTCTTGCAGCTTTTAATATTTTCTCTTTATCGCTAAGCTTTGGTATTTTAATTATGATGTGTCTTGGTATAGGTTTCTTTGGGTTTCTCTTTAACGGAGTCCTCTGTGCTTCTTGAACTTGTGAGAGCTTCTCCTGCATTAATTTAGGGAAGTTTTCAGCTATGATATGATTGAACAAAGTCTCTATCCCTTGTTCTTTTTCTTCTTCTTCAGGAACCCCTATGATGCAGATGTTAGTTCTCTTCATGTTGTCACAGAGCTCTCTAAGAGTTTCCTCAGACTTTTTGAGTCTCTTTTCTTTTTTCTTCTCTGCTTTCATGCCTTCATTCCAGTTGTCCTTCAACTAGCTGATTTGATCCTCAGCTCTATCTATCCTGTTTTTAATTCTTTCCATTGTGGTCTTTATTTCTGATATTGTATTTGTCATCTCTGACTGATTCTTTTTTATACTTGCTATTTCTTTATTTAGGTGTTCATAATGACCATCCATTGTTGTTCTAAGATCCCTAAGCATCCTTACAATCATTATTTTAAACTCTGCATCTGGAAGTTTGATTATTTCCATATCAGTCAGTTCATCTCCTGAAGGTTTCTCTTGTGGTTTCATTTGGATTGCACTTTTTTGTCTTCTCATTGTCTGTGTTTGGGTGTTTTGTTTGTAGAGTTGGTTGAGTCTAGGCTTAGTGTTGTCTGCCTCCAATTTTCAGTTGTGTTATTTCTAGGTCTTCTTGGGTTGGTATCCCATATATTTTCTTTTGAAAAATGACTGTTCAAGTCTTTTCTCATTTTAAAATTGGGCTGTTTGTCCTTTTTAAAATTGACTTTTAAGAGTTTTTTATATATCTTGAGAGTACATCCTTTGTCTGATATATGTATTACAAATATTTTCTCTTAGTTTGTGATTTGCCTTTTTATTTTCTTAAAGGTATATTTTGAAGAACAGAGAGTTTTAATTTTGATAAAGTCCAGTTTATCAAGATTTTTCTCTTATGGCTTTTGACTTTTGTACAAGGTCATGAATTATCTCTTATGTATCCTTTTAAAAGTTTTATAGATTTACTTCTTATGTTTAGGTCTGCGGTTGATATTAGATAAATATATTCAAAGAACTAAAAGAAAATATGCTCAAATGAATGACAAAACAGAATCTCAAAGAAGAAGTAGAAGCTATAAAAAGAACAAATGGAAAATTTTAAATTACAATAAACTGATATAAAATATTTACTGGATGGAATTAGCAGCACATTGGCAGTGGAAAATAAAATGTCAATAACTTGAAATCAAATCAATAGAAATGGTCCAAACTGAAGAATAAAGAGAAAGATACAGCAGAAAAATGAACAGACCCTCAGGGGCATATGGAAAAATACCAAATAGTCCAACAATATTCATGAAATTGGAGAGCAAGAAGAGAAACTGAAGATAAATACAAATGAAACCACACCTATGCACTTACTAGTCAAACTGCCCTAAACCAAAGATAAAGAGAAACATTTGAAAACACCCAAAGAATAAGACACATTACAAACAGAAGAATAATAACATGAAATATCTCTGACTTCTTATCAGAAGCAATAGAGATAAGACAATGGAATGAAATCTGTCAACAGAATTTTATATCCAGTACAAATATTATTTTTAAATGAGGGAAAAGCAAAGATATTTTCAGAAAAATGAAAATTCATATGCCTGGCATGTAGAAGCAGCACAGTGAATAGAGTATTGACCTGGAATGCTGAGGTCGCTGGTTCAAAACCCTGGGCTTGCCTGGTCAAGGCACATATGACAAGCAATCAATGAACAACTAAAGTGAAGCAACTATAAGTTTACACTTCTTGCTCACTTCCTCTCTTTTCTCTCTGTAAATCAATAAGTAAAATCCTTTTTTAAAATTAAAATTCATAAAATTTGGAGCCAGAATATCTGCATTATAAGACCTGCTAAAGGCCTGACTGGTGGTGGCACAGTGGATAGAGCATCGACCTGGGATGCTGAGGACCCAGGTTCAAAACCTTGAGGTCACTAGCTTGAGTGTGGGCTCATCCAGCTTGAGCACAGACTGTCAGTTTGAGCACAGGGTCACCGGCTTGAGTATGAGATTGCTAGCTTGAGCATGGGATCATCAGCATGATCCCAGGGTCACTGGCTTAAGCCCAAGATCACTGTCTTGAGCAAGGGGTCATTGACCTGGCAGAGCTCCTGAGGGTCAAGGCATGTATGAGAAACACTCAATGAACAACTGAAGTGGCACAACTATAAGTTGATGCTTCTCATCTCTCTCCCTTCCTGTCTATCTGTCTGTATGTCTGTCTCTCTCTCTCTTGCAAAAACAAAAACAAAACAAAAAAACCTACTAAAAGTTATTATTCATGCTAACAGGAACTATCAGATTAAAATGTGGATTCATGGGAAGGAATGAAGAGCAGCAGAAATGGTAAATGAGTGGACAAGTATTAAAATTTATGGGATTTTTATCTTCTCTGAATTTTCTTAAGAGACATCTAAGAAAAATAATAAGGTAGTAGGGCATTTATAATGTGTGTACTTATAATGTATTAGGAAGAGATAATAATAGCATGTTATGGTGACGCCTAGGATGGGCAGAGCATCGCCCCCTGGTGGGCAGAGCTTCGCCCCTGGTGGGCGTGCCGGGTGGATCCCGGTCAGGCGCATGCGGGAGTCTGTCTGACTGTCTCTCCCTGTTTCCAGCTTCAGAAAAAAAAAATGCAAAAAAAAAAAAATAATAATAGCATGTTAGACAAGGGGAAGTATGTACATGGAATGTTGCTGTTGTAAGTTTATTATATCAGTGAAGTGGGATATATGATATAGGAATGTCAAGTGTGAAATAGGAAATGTGGAGTGGAAATAAGTTAAAATGCATAGTATTAACCTTAGAGCAAGCACTAAATTATGTATTGCTAAGAAGCCATTAGAAAAAATTAAAATAGAATATTAAATTTTTTAAATTAACCATGAGAAGACAGGAAAGGAACAATAGAAGAATAGAAAACAGAAGGAAAGATGGAAAACAAATACAAGATAGTAGACTTACACCCTAACATACTAATCTTTACGTTAAATGATGAAGGACTAAATACTCTTAATTGAAATTCAGAGATTGTCAGGCTAGATTTTTAAAAAAGACTTAACCAGGTACTGTCTACGTAAGATGGACTTTAAATACAAGGATAAGCTGAAAGTGATAGGATGGCAAAAGAAGTTTTCATGGCAATAGCATGCCTATGAAAGCTGGTGTGCTATATTAACAACAGATAACATAGATTTCAAGACATCACAAGAGAAAAAGAAGAATGTGTCAGAATAAAAGCGAAGTAACTTACCAAAAAGACATAACTATTATATTTGTATAAACTTAATAACAGAACTTCAGAGTTATGAAGCAAAAATTACAGAATCAATGAAATAAACAGACAAACTCACAGTCATAGGTGGGTATTTTAACACCTTTCTTTTAGTAATTGACATAATAAAAAGACTAAAAACAGGTCAGTAAGTGTACAGAAGATATGGAGCAACTTTAACTGATAATTATCAAACACTGCACCAAATAACAGCGTAAGAAACATTTCTTTCGAGGAAATATAGGCCATCAAAATAGAATATACCTTGGATCAAAAACTGTCTCAGTAAGTTTTAATAGATTGGAATCTTACATAATATGTTTTCTGATTACAGTGAAAATAAAATAGAAATCAATAAAAATAAAATATCTAGAAAATCCCCTCCACCCCCCAGATACTTGTAAACTAAATATCATACTACAAGTATCACCCCTTTGGTAAAAAAAAAAAGAAAAAAAGAAAAAATAGTTCTATATTGATTACAAAAATTGAATTTTTAATTCTTGTGTATAATGCGAGGTAATATCAAGGTTAATTTTTTCCATATGGAAAAAAAAAAGACTCTTCTCTCCTTACTGAAATTTTTTGGTGCCTTTGAGGAAAATCACTTGATAGTGTATAAATGAGTCACTCCCAACAGGCCAGTTTCCATGCCTCCTCCATGTCTCCTGTAGCCCTGGAGGGGTCAAATTTACAAATTAAATCGTAAGTAACCTGTGATTACCAAACTACCACAGAGGTAAGCTTCTTACTGATCAGAGCTCCACTTACTTTTTAATCCCACACGTTCCCTCACCTTCTCCTTCTGAGCTGTTCATTTCCTCAACTATCTGCTGAGTCCTTTTTATTTTTAAAATACATTCTTAATCTCTGTCTTTTTCCTAGTCAAAAATAATTTCTTGTTTCTTGGGGCATATGAGTATGATCTGTATACCTTAGAGGAAATCAATTTATATGTATAATATATTTACATATTGGTATCTATTACATACGACTAACATCCACAAATTGATTTACATATATATGCCTGACGAGCGGTGCTTCTGCTTATGTTGGCGAGAGTGTGACATAGTTTCTGTGGAATCTGATGGCAAAGTGGAGAACATCGAAGGGGAGGGAGAGAACTGCATTGACTAAGCACTGACACTAATATACACCCTTTCCATTCAAATGTCATTTAATCCTCATTACTGCTCTATGGTGTAAGGAGCCTTACACTTAGTTTTTAGAAGGAAAGCTGGGGCTCAGTGAGGTGAAAGTAACTTGCCCAAGGCACAACTGGTAAACAACACAGCAGTGACTCAAACCAACATCTCTCTGGTTCAAAGGTGGATGGACTCTTTTTACTAGACGATGCTCTCTCCCCAGAAAGGTATCTGTTAAGAAATGTAATCAAAGGGCACATAGTCCCCGGACTCGTGGGTTTGGACTAAAGGAGAGAAGATATATGGGCAGTGGAACCATGGTCTGGCATTGCTTTGATGAAAATTATCAGATCATAGGGTCCTAGAGTATAGTCTCCCATCTGGGACCTGAGTGATCTGGGAGGGTTTGTGATTAGGCACAGAAGAGTGAGAAGGGTGGGAGAACTTAGCCGGGGGATCAAAGGTTTAAGGAATTGAAAATTGCAGAAAGGGAATCAGGACTCTCAAGAAGATGGGCCCAAGATCTAGGAGGAGGAATAGAACCCTAAGGGGATAAAAGGGTCGTTGGGCACTGAAATTTACAGGAATCCACAGTGGGCAGGATTAATGAAGCATACCAGAGCCTTCCCAGAAGTCAGTCACATGTGGAGAAACGGGAACTGGGTGAGTGCAATCAGCCTCCCCTGGTCTCAGCAGGGGGTACCAACATCACTTATAATCAGGATGAAACAAGTGATCTAGTTGGAAATGTTAGCATGTTATGAAAATATACTGAAATGAAGCATGATGTCATGACAAGTGTAAGAAGAAGGGATGGTGTCAGAAAGTTTGAAAAAGAAAAAAGAAGTAAAGGGAAGAAAGAATCTCAGAGATTCTGCCACTTTGGCCAAGAGAGAGACTGAACTGGGGGATTTAAAATGTGCTCTCCAGGAAGCTGTAGTCTTGGATGAATATAATGATTGGCCAAACTCTCCCCAGTCTGGAACAAGTGTAAATACTTCCTGCTTGGAAAGGCAGCCCAATTTCTTTACTTTTTAAAAATGTTATAATAAAAATAATTGTTTAAAACATTCATAAGAGCCCAATGAGGCAAAAGAATATACAGGAAAAATCAGGCCTGCCTCCTCCGTCTGTTGCCCAGTTCCCCTTTCCAGAGGCCACTTACCAAGCTTTTATGGAGCCTCCCAAAGATATTCTTAGCATTTAAAAGCAGCTATGTGTATATTTATGGTTTTCACACAAGTGATAGCACACTACATTCTCTTTTGCACCTCGCTTTTTACAAATTTTAAGTTTTACAGGATATTTTGGAAATGATTTCTCATCATAGAGACCTTATTACTTTTTCTTTTTCTTTTTTTCTTTATTCATTTTTAGAGAGGAGAGAGAGAAGGAGAGAGAGAGAGACAGAGAGAAGGAGAAGGGGGGAGGAGCTGGAAGCATCAACTCCCATATGTGCCTTGACCAGCAAGCCCAGGGTTTCGAACCGGCGACCTCAGCATTTCCAGGTCGATGCGTTATCCACTGCACCACCATAGGTCAGGTGAGACCTTATTACTTTTAACAACCACATAATTTTCCTTCATATAGATGTATCATAATGTAATTAGTTCCCTATTAACAGGAATTCAGGTTAATTTCCAATTGTTTGCTATTATATACTGGACAATAGACATCCTTGATTATATGTCATTTTGTGTGTGTGTGTGTGTGTGTGTGTGTGTGAGAGAGAGAGAGAGAGAGAGAGAGAGAGAGAGAGAGAGAGAGAGAGAGAGAGAACATAAGAGTGGAGCCACAGAGTCAAGGGATATGTTGTTTTAAAATATGGAGAATGTCTGCCTTCTTGAAATGCATGATGGCTGCTCATTTGTGAGTGGGTGGACCTGTCCTGTGAACTCTCTGACTGATGGGAGGAAACAAAGCAGAAATAACATACAGGTGTTATTTGTCTGGTTCTTCTGACAATGCTGTGAAGTACGGAATTAAGTAATTCCTATGTTTTGTCCAAGAAAGTCAAGCTCAGCAAGGTGCTGGCAATTCCAAATGAACTGGGCAACTTCTGATTAGTCTGCCAGGTACCCTAACACAGGCAAAGGTTGCATCTCTCTGGATAAAGGATAGAGCTGTTTGATCTCTAGAAGTATGTATGTATCCTTCATGATAAATAACCTTATTTTACTTTCTGGTCCAAGTTGGCTGCTGGGTCTGGCTCAGCTTGAATGGAGCTGAGAGAGGACACCTGGGCCTGCTCCCATCCCACCAGGTTATTCTGCCATGCCCTAGGGCTCTGAGATGACCTGGCCAACCACCCCCAAACACAGGGTTCCCAAGATTGTAGATCAATCAGGTGTTCTCTCAGTGCCCACACACCCACATCTGAGCACAAGAGGACTTTTATTTCCAAAGACAGCACCTTGGGAAGCCTACTCTACCCACCTGAGTCCTTCCTCTGTGGTGTGGGAAGATCATGAGATACAAACACGACATGGCTCAGTGCATTATTAACAGCACGTTAGGTGACTCGGTTTAGCTTGGAACCGCCACACAGTAATCCCGCTTTTGATCAGCGGCTCCTGTTTCGCTTCCTCGTTCCTCAGGAGCTTCCACCCCCAGGCTGGCTCAAAGCCCTTTCCCACTGGGTCTCCCAGATTCCAAGGACACCAAAGCTGTTCCCACTGCCCCCCACCCCAAGTCAGCACTTTGGTTAAAACCTGGGAGGGGCCCTGGCTGGTTGGCTCAGCGGTAGAGCGTGGGCCTGGCGTGTGGGGGACCCGGGTTCGATTCCCAGCCAGGGCACATAGGAGAAGCACCCATTTGCTTCTCCACCCCCGCCCCCCTCCTTCCTCTCGGTCTCTCTCTTCCCCTCCCGCAGCCAAGGCTCCATTGGAGCAAAGATGGCCCGGGCGCTGGGGATGGCTCCTTGGCCTCTGCCCCAGGCGCTAGAGTGGCTCTGGTCGCGGCAGAGCGACGCCCCCCAGGGGCAGAGCATCGCCCCCTGGTGGGCAGAGCATCGCCCCTGGTGGGCGTGCCGGGTGGATCCCGGTCGGGCGCATGCGGGAGTCTGTCTGACTGTCTCTCCCCGTTTCCAGCTTCAGAAAAATACAAAAAAAAACCCCACAAAACAAAACCTGGGAGGTCTGTAGACCCCTGAACCCAGAGAGTACCCCCCCCTCCCCTAGCTGGATACTTCCAGACTGATTTACCAAATTTTTCTCTCAGGACCCTCTAGGGCTGCTTGGACACACTCCTTTTAGGGGCTGCTTCTGATCTTCAGGCCGTTCTGATTGACCAGTTTGATCACTAGTGTTTTGAGAGCATTTCCCATGGAATTCCAGGCCCAAAGAGGGTGCCTTGGATTGCTTTGGAGAGCCCTTTAACCACAGGGTTCTCCCACCTTTAAAAAATTGTGAACTATATATCTTACATTCAGAAAAGTATGAAAACATATATGTACTTTGTTTTTAAAATAGTTCTAGTTTAGAGCCCTGGCTGGTTGACTCAGTGGTAGAGTGTCGGCCCAGCGTGTGGAAGTCCTGGATTCGATTTCCGGCCAGGGCACACAGGAGAAGCGCCCATCTGCTTCTCCACCCCTCCCCCTCTCCTTTCTCTCTATCTCTCTTCCCCTCCTACAGCCAAGGCTCCATTGGAGCAAAGTTGGCCCAGGCGCTGAGGATGGCTCCATGGCCTCCGCCTCAGGCACTAGAATGGCTCCATCTGGTCGCAATGGAGCAATGCCCCAGATGGGCAGAGCATCGCCCCCTGGTGGGCGTGCCGGTGGATCCCAGTCAGGTGCATGCGGAAGTCTGTCTGACTGCCTTCCCACTTCTAACTTTGGAAAAATACAAAAAAAAAAATACTAGTTTAAAAATAATTCTAGTGTCCTGGCCAGTGGCACAGTGGATAGAACATCATCCTGGAGCACCAAGGTGGCCGCCTAGAGTCCTTGTCAGATGCAATCAGTGTCACAACTGAGTAGAACATAGAGTTGTTGCTTCCCTCTTTCTCTCTCTCTCTTTCTCAAAAAAAAAAAAAAAAAAAAAAAAGACAAAAATAATTGTAAAGCCAATACATTCACCAGGTCAAGAAATAGAATATTGTCAGGACCCCAAAAGTCCACTTTGTGGCCCTCTCTAATCTTTTAATAATTGAAATTCATAGATTTCTCCTCTGAAGCAAGTCTAAAAAACACCAAGTTAATGTCCTTCCGGAATGCTCCTCTAGCCATATTCCCAGCAGCTAATCACACATATTACGGTCTTCACTCTGGGTCTGTGAAGCTCTGAAACTTTGCTCTCTCCCAACCCCGGCCTTGCACCCACCACCCAACCAGGCTAGGGAGAAGTATTAGTAGGCAAAGAATACTTAACAAAATGCATAGGTGAGGGAGAAGTGGTTTGCTACAGTAATTGTCTTCCCTTTATCTTTTTTTTTTAAAAGAAGTATGGGGGGGAGTGGCCACGATCAAGGACTTTGGCAGTTTTTCCTCTTTATCTTGGCTCCTTTTTATTCCTATCATCCTTTCTTCCCGATCATAATCATGACTGGTATCATGACTCCTTCCTGTAAGTGAAAATACTTTTAGAGTACAAACCATTCACAGGTCACTAACTACATGTATAATGACTGGGCACAGAATTCATTTCTGTCCAGCACTTTTAGTTAGAATGCCTAAAGTATAGGAGGCATTTAATAAATAGTTTGGAACAAATAAAACTTTCTTGAAGTTTTATTTATCTTCCAGCTTTATCCCAGGCTCAAGTTTTCTCCTACCTGACACCTCAAGAAACCAACCAGATTCCTAGCAGTTCCTGGCTTCTCTTTGTTGCCTAACTTGAGTGTCCTCCAGTTCTCTTGGCTGAGACCTTACTTCCTGGTTTGCTATTTCTTCAGGGTCCACTCGGGAACAAAAATCACACCAGTTATTCAATAGAGAGAATATAATACAAAGAAGCATTGACTAGTGTAAAGTTGTTCATTAGAGAAAAGGGAAGGCGAGAACCCTAAGGCACCATGGAACTAATCACTGCAGGTAGCAGCTGGTAAAAGAAAGGGTCAAGACTGAATTATTAAGACTCAGAGCCTGACCTGTGGTGGCGCAGTCAATAAGGCCTCGATCTGGAATGCTGAGGTTGCTGGTTCGAGACCCAGGGCTTGCCGGGTCAAGGCACACACAAGAAGCAACTGTGAGCTGGTGCTTCCCGTCCCTCCCTCTTCCTGCCTTTCTAAAATCAACAAATAAAATCTCAAAAAACGACAACAACAACCACAACAAAAAAAACAACTCAGAAACTTTAAAGAGGGCCCATGAAGCTAAAACTCAAACGTCTGAGGAGGGGGGCTTGGCTCAGCTGATACTAGGGTCTCAGGCAACCGGTGCTGGTGTTTCCAACGGGAGAAGGGGAGGCAAGAAGGCTGTTTCTGTGCTGAACAAACTTAGAACTGGCGTCATTTGCTGGTACTGGTTAAGAAGGGAGGTTGGGGTGATGACCACAAGAAACAGAGGTTCTCAGGAAGCAGACAGGAGGGGTGAGCCTTCTCCTCCAGTCTTGCAGTCTTCCTTTAGTGCCCCCTCTGGGCAGAGCCGAACAGGGAGCCAGGCGGGCAAGAGAACTGAGGCCAGTGTCATAAAGCAGGTATAGAGAGGAGTGCAGAGTTTGGACCTGAGAGACAATAGCTTAATAACAACTGACCCAATCGGTCAGACAGGTGACTGGGGCCTGGCTGCCCTGGAGCCACCAACTGAGGGCTGCACCGGTCCGTTTCAGCTCACATGGATTGAGCCAGTGGTGGGATCCAGCCTGTTCGCACCTGTTTGGTAGAACCCATACCTAATTTTTTGTTGAGTTCGGCAAACAGGTTGTTAAAATGGCACTTGCAATCAGGCTTCTTTCTAAGGTGGGCGCCTGCGCAGCCGCCCAATGTGGAAATCACAAATTTACATTCCTTGCTATTTTTTTTAATTTTTTTTTATTTATTCATTTTTTAGAGAGGAGAGGGAGAGACAGAGAGAGAGAGAGAGAGAGAGAGAGAGAGGAGAGACAGAGAGAGAGAAGGGGGGAGGAGCTGGAAGCATCAACTCCCATATGTGCCTTGACCAGGCAAGCCCAGGGTTTCGAACCGGCGACCTCAGCATTTCCAGGTCGAAGCTTTATCCACTGCGCCACCACAGGTCAGGCCTCCTTGCTATTTTTTAATCTTCATCTGCACAATCCTGTATTCTAAGCGTCCGTGGTAATGTTCATTCGTCCATAGGTAAAGGAATGGGATCCTACTCTTACAGTGAAAAGATGGTTAAGGATAAATCACACAGCCGATGATGCTTGGATAAAAGCAAAGAAAATTGCAAGCGAGGACGCCAATCAAGAAGCAATATGGAAATATCTTAAATAACAGTTTTATTGTTTTTTTTGTCAGGTATTATTTAATATTTTTCATTAATATCTAAAACTCTTATAACATGATCTAGTTTTGTGTACCTCTTTTATTGTTTTTATTTAAGTATTAAATACATGAAATAATAAACTGCCTTTAGGTATGTTGGTGTCTTATACTTAAAACGGTCATTAGGGCAGAGAACTGGTTGTTAAATTATTTGAATCCCCCCACTGAATTGAGCACTCAATTCTGGAGAAGCAGAGATGAACGTATGAAACACAGAGCCTGCAGTCCAGGACTCAACTGTCTGGTGCAAGGGCACATCTTTATGCAGATTAATACAGTGCGAGCGGTCAGTGTGAAGTGCTCCCTCTCTGCAGCTCACCCATCCCCATACTATTAATTTCTCCCCCTACTTTTGAAGAGTTGATCAGGGGAGGCCCCCCAGAAGAGGTGACATTTGAGTGGAGTTCTGAAGGATCAGGAGAGTCAGCCAGATGAAGGTCACAGAGAATAGGGTTCCAGGCAATGAAATCCACAAGAGCTTATACCCTGAGAATGGAACCTGCTGGCCTGTTGGAGGAAGGTCAGGGCCCCTGTGACTGGGGGAGTGAGTGAGGGGCAGAGGGCCAGGTTAGACAAATCTGCAGGGTCTAGAGCAGGCAGAGCCTCATGAGCCTTGTTAAAGGGTTTGGATTTTATTCTGTATGTCAGGGGTTGGGAACCTTTTTGGCTGAGAGAGCCATAAACACCACATATTTTAAAACATAATTCCACGAGCCATACAACAACCCATGTACACAACCCATGTACGTTACGCATTATGCAATAAAAATTTGGTGTTGTTCCGGAGGACAGCTGTGATTGGCTCCAGCCAGCCGCAACCATGAACATGAGCGGTAGGAAATGAATGGATTGTAATACATGAGAATGTTCTATATTTTTAATGTTATTATTATTTTTATTAAAGATTTGTCTGCAAGCCAGATGCAGCCATCAAAAGAGCCACCTCTGGCTCGTGAGCCATAGGTTCCCGACCCCTGCTGTATGTGATGGGAAGCTGCTGGAAGTGTTTTTGGCATGGAATGGCCCAGACTCTGGTTGCTCTAAAGAGAATCAATTAGGAGCAGCAGCAGCAAGATCAGAGTGTGCTGGGAACTGCTGTGAACCTTACTCCCAGTATGTCTCCTAAATCCAACAACCCTGTGGAGAGCTTTTATTATCCTCACTTTATAGACATGGAAAGTGAGGCTCAGGAAGTCACACAGCTGGCTGGAGCTGAGATCCAAATCTAGACACCAGGCACATGCTGTATCTGTGCCCGCCAGCCTGCAGCCCTGTTCTTCAGTTTCCTCTTCAGGAGGGAAGAGAAGGGGCCAAAGAAAACCTCCTCCAAGTTCCTGGGGTGTGGGAGGGAGAGGATACGAACCTTCTGACTGACAGGCTTGTAATCTTGTTAAGTTCATGGTGAAAAGCAAATGGCAAAATAAAGGGTGTTGACTGAGTTAGCTCATCACTGTAGAAAATAAGAGGCAAAAATATCTCAGACACCATGTGCCTTTTACCTTTTATTACTAGACGTCAACTCCTATGTCTTTTACCATTTATTTCTTTTTCTTACTTTATTGAAATGTACAGGCTGTCCAATTCAGTGTTAACTGTAAGTGGTGATAGCAATAGACACCCTTATTCTTTTTTTAGCATTAAAAAAATTTTTTTTTTCAACTACAGTTGACATAAAATGTATTAGTTTTAGGCAAACACCCTTGTTCTTGTTCCTAAAGAGGATGCATACTCTCTGTCTCTTTCTGTCTCTCTCTTTCACTCTTCCTTCCTTTCCTCCCTCTCTCTCAAGATATTTTATTAATTAATGTACTGGAACATGGAAGGGAGACTGGCTTGAGGGGAGAAAGTGTGGCTATATTCGGGGACTATAATATTGTCATCAGGCTCTGCGTCTGCTTTCTTATTGTGGCTTCTTTCTTAGATAGGGTCTTGCCTCATTTTTAGGCAAGTGGTCATAGCCACTCCAGGTTTTCAGTCTCCTGACTTGGTTACCCCATAAAGAGAAAGTGCCTCCTTTCTATTATTTCCAGCAAAATTCTGGAGGCGACACTTTTTGGCTAATTGATCCTGCCTGGGTAACATGCCCATTTTCATGGTTAGTGTGGCCAGAGCAATGGCATTCTCACTGGTCAGAACTGAGTCACTGGCTCACCTCTGGGGAAGTTTGGGTGGTGAGGTCATTTCCATTTGAACAACATGAAGTGATTACAGGTATTTACACAAAGGGAGATAGGGGTGTTGTTACATGAAGACAAGGGAGTGGATGCTTGGTAAACCAAGAACAGCTAACTGCGGTTGATAGCATCTGAGCTGTGTTTGCAAGACAGGCAAGATTTAGGCCTGGAGATACATTATCACACTTCATAATTTCTTAATATGGTCTTATAACATATCTGTTTTTAAATTTCTAAGAGTTCCTCCAAAAATGTTTTTATAGCTTGGTTTGTTTGAATTACAATCGAAAAGTCCACACATTGCATTTGGTTGCTATATCACTTAAGTGGCTATATCACCATAAGCTTTTACTCAAAGATACTTTCGTTTCTCTTTTTAAAATTTATGTATAATTGACATACAGCATTTTATTAGTTTTAGGTGTACAACAGAATAATTTAATATTTGTAAATATTGTGAAATTATCACCACTATAAGTCTGGTTAGCATATATCACCATGCCTAGGTTTTTTTTCTTGTGATGAAAACTTTTAAGATTGCTTGCTTAGCCACTTTCAAATATGCAATACAGTATTAATTAACTATAGTTACTATGCTATACTTTACAACCTCATGACATTTATTTTATAATTGGAAGTTTGTACCTTTTGACTCCCTTCACCTATTTTGCCCATCCCCCACCCGTCTCTGCCAACCACCACTCTGTATATACGAGCATTTTTTTAAAAAAAATTCTACATATACATGAGATCGTATGGTATTTTTTTCTTTCTGCCTGAATCATTTCACTTACATAATGCCTTCAAGGTCCATTCATGCTGTCACAAATGTTGAGTTTATTCTTTCTTATGGTTGAGTAATATTTCATTGTATGTGTACAGTCGCCCCTCGCTATATCGCGGTTCACTTTTTGTGGTCTCACTGTATCGTGAATTTTAAAATTGTATATATCTAATTTTGTTCCACAGGTTTTTCATGGGATTTTGCGGTATGTAGGTATTTTTATATACTTATTATTTTAATTATTTTTTTGTGGTAAAATAAGCATAGGAAGGGTTTATAAGAGTATGGGAAAGGTTAGTAACAGTGTGGGAAAGGTTTATAAGAGTGTGGGGCTTTATAAACCCTTAAGATATATATAAATAATAAAATAAATATAAGGTCGCTACTTTGCAGATTTTTGCCTATAGCGGGGGTTTCTGGGACCTAATCCCCGCGATAGACAACAGACCACTGTACATGCATATATTCTTTATCCATTCATCCACGATGAACACTTAGATTATTCCCATTTCTTGGCTATAATAAATAATGCTGCAATGAACAGGGAGGGTTGCAGATATCCCTTCAAGTTTTTGTTTTTTCTCATACCCAGAAGTGGAATGTAAGTCTCTTTTAATCTATAATATTTCCTCTACTCTTTACTTTCCCTGTGGTATTTATTTGTTGAAAACACTGAGTCATTCTGGGTTTGGCCAACATCTCAAGGTCATGAGATGGTGTTAACATATTTCTTTCTTTGGAGCTATTGTACGTAAACTGGAAGATAGTGTAAACTGAAAGATAGATCTAAAGACTTGATTACACTTAGGGTCAATTTTCTTTTTTTTTTTTGGCAAGTCTACATAGGTGGTGGCTGTTTACCTTCTATTGCGTCATATCAGGAGGTATGTAATGTCTGGTTCTCTTTAAGGGAATAATTTCAGTTTTTCACCTTTATTAAGGATGTTTGCTGTGAATTTTTTTGGTAGATACTATATTTTATGTTTAAAAGTTCCCCTTTATTCTCAGTTTGATAAGATTTTTTAAAAGGCATGAATAGATGCTTTACTAAATGCTCTTTTTTTCTTTGGATCTATTTACCTATTTTCTTTTCTGGTTTTGGTATAAAGGGTTTCTGTCCTCATAGAATAAGTTGGGGAATACTCCTTGTTTTCTTCGTTCTTTGGAAGAGTGTGTTAGATTGAAATTGTATCTTTTTTTAATGTTTCGGTAGAATTTGCCTATAACTCTTTGTGTATGGACCTGGTATTTTCTTTGTGGGAATATTTTAAACCACTGATTAAGTTTCATTAATGGTTTTAGAATATTCATCTTTTCTATTTCTTGAGTCAGTTTTGATTAGTTACATTTTCCTATGAGTTTGTTTATTCCATCTAAGTTTACAAATTTATTGCCATCAAATGTTCATAACATTTCTTCTTAAGTTCATCTTTTTCATTTCTAATATTCTTTATTTTTGCCTTCTTTCATTTTTCATGATTAATGTTGCCTACAGTTTAATTGATTTTATTTGTCTTTTAAAAGAATCAACTTTTGGCTTTCTTGATCCTCTCTATTCAAAACCTCTGTTTTCCATTTTATTAATTTCTGCCCTTTATTATTTTCTTCTTTCTGCTTCCTTTACATGGTGCACTTCTTCAAACTTTTAAAGTTGGGCACTTAGCTCATTAATTTTAGCCTTTGTGTTTCCTCTCCAAGTTCTGCCTTGGGTACATGCCTCAACTTTTGAGATTTAGTCTTTTCCTTATAAAATAGCTTTAAAGTGTTTTCTATATTTATTTGAACCTAATTTTTATTATAATTTCTTTTTATTTATTTATTTATTTATTTATTTATTTATTTATTTATTTATTTTCTGAAGTTGGAAACGGGGAGGCAGTCAGACAGACTCCCGCATGCGCCCGACTGGGATCCACCTGGCACACCCACCAGGGGGCGATGCTCTGCCCATCTGGGGCATTGCTCTGTTGCAACCAGAGCCATTCTAGTGCCTGAGGCAGAGGCCACAGAGCCATCCTCAGTGCCCAGGCCAACTTTGCTCCAATGGAGCCTTGGCTGCGGGAAAGAAAGGGAGAGACAGAGAGGAAGGAGAGGGGGAGGGGTGGAGAAGCAGATGGGCACTTCTCCTGTGTGCCCTGGCCGGGAATTGAACCCGGGACTCCTGCACACCAGGCTGACACTCTACCACTGAGCCAACCAGCCAGGGCCATAATTTCTCTTTAGACTCATGAGTATTTAGAAATGAATTTCTATTTTTTATGGTTTTAAAAAATTTATTGATTTTACATTTAGTAAATGTAAAATAGTTTGATGGGTGCTATCAAAAGCATACATCTGTATAAGTCACACATCCACACATCTATCAATACATAGACCATTTCCATGATGGCAAAACATGTCTTATGCTCTTTCCATCAATCCTGCCTCTTCCCCTGCACAACCTGAGGCAGCAATGATTCTGAGCTTGAACATGGTAGAGTAGCTTTGCCTTCTCTAAAATTTAATAGAAATGGAATCATACTATATGTGCCGTGCACTCTTTTCTTTTTTAAATTTATTGATTGATTTTAGAGTGAGAGGAAGGAAGAGAGAGAGACAGGAACATTGGTCTGTTCCTGTATGTGCCCTGACCTGAGACTGAACTGGCAACCTCTAATACTTCGGAGTGAAGCTCTAACCAACCAAGCTGTTCAGTCAGTTCTCTGTGTACTCTTTTGTATCTAGCTTTTCTTCAGCATGTTTTTGAGTGTTTTCTCTGTTGTTGTCTCTAGGTTTTGTTGTTGTTCTCATTCTTCCTCTTCTCATCATCCTCTCCTCTCCCCCTCCCTTTCTCCTTGCCCGTCTCCTTCTTTTTGAGGAGTTTATATTTCATTGCATGAAAATACCACAATTTATTTATCCCTTCCTCTGCTGATGGATATTTGTGTTGTTTCCAGTTTTGGGTGATTATGATGATGAAAACTGTTATGAATGTTTTTACACAAATCTTTTTGTGTAATATGTTTTTATTTCTCTCAGGTAAATACCTAGGAATGGAAGCTGAGTCATGAGGTAGGTACATATTTACTTTTATGAGAAATTGCCCAAAGGCTTTCCAGAGAGGTTCTACCATTTTACATTCCCACCAGGATTATCCTCACTAACTCTGAGCATTTTAAGTCTTTTTTTTTGTTTTAATTATTCTAGTGAGTAAAATGTGGGGTTTCCTAGATGTTTTTTTTAAAATCAATTTTACTGAGGTATAATTTACATACAATAAAATACACACATTTTAAAAGTATAATTTGGTGATTTTTGACAAATGTATATGCCTGTATATACCACCATCTCTAATCACAATATAAAACATTTCCATCACCTCAGGAAATTCTCTTGTGGCTTTTTACAGTCAATTACACCCCACTTGTGCTCCAGGTAACCACTAATCAGATATATTTCTAGCACTTGTGATTTGTTTTGCCTGTTCTAGAATTTCATATAAATAGAATCATATACTATGTAATGTTCATTTGGTATGGCTTCTTTCACTCAGCGTAATTATTTTAAGATTCACTCATACTTTTGTGTCTAGCATTAACATTTTCCTTTCTTTGCTGAGTGGTAGTCTCTTGTATGGATGTACCACGATTTGCTTATTCATTCTCCTGATGATGAACATTTGGTTTGTTTTTACTTTTTGTCTATTATAAATAAATCTTGTAAGAATATTATTGCACAAATTCTTTTTGGATATATATTTTTTGATATATTGGTTTTTATTTCTCTTGGATAAATTCCTAGAAGTGAAATGGCTGAACCACCTGAAAGGCACATGTTGAACTTCTTAAGAAACTACCAAACTGTGTTTCCAGCGACATGTGAGGGTTCCTTCCAGTTGCTTTACATCCTCACCAACACCCAGCATGGTCGGTCTTTTTAATTTTAGCTGTCCTAATAGGTGTGTAGTGATACCTCACTGTGGTTTTAGTTTGTATTTCCCTGATAGCTGATGACGTTGACCATCTTCTCATGCACTGTCTTTTGTGATGTGTCTGTTGAAGCATTTCATCATTTTTGTGGGTTGTTTATATTCTTATTACTGAGTTGCAAGGGATAGTTATATATTCTATTTATAAATTATTTGTCAAATATTTTCTCCCAATTGTGTAACATACCTCATTTACTTAACCAAATGTTTTAATGTGCAGATTTGAATTTTATGAAATCTAGTTTAACAATTTTTTTCTATCATAGTTAATGCTCTTCTTGTTTTAGCCACAAAATCTTTGCTATTCCAAGGTCATAATGATATTTTGTTGTGTTTTAGTCTCTAAGCTCTGTAATTTTAGCTTTTGTATTTACCTATCTTGAATTACTTTTTGTTTTTAGTATAAAAACAGGTGTCAAGAGATATTTTTTCCCATACTGATATCCAATTGTTCCAGCACCTTTTTTTTTGTTGTTGTTGTTCACATTAAAGTTCTAATTTATTATTGAGGGAGGAAGAGTAAAATGGAAAGTGAGGCTAGGAAGGAGGAATAATAAATATCAAGTGGTGTGTTTCTGAGTCAACCACAGTTTCACAAGAAAACAGCTGGTTGCACAATCATGGGCAAATCCATAAAGTACAGGACAGGAGCAATTACTGCCAGGTTCTTTCTATATCAACTGTCCTTATTAGCCGGCTTCGCACTTTGGAGTACTCTCTCCTCCCCACTTCTGCCTCATCACTTCTCAATTTCTATGAGAAAACCATGCAGAAACTTTGGGATTGCACTAACTATAGATCAATTTGCAGAGAATGTACAATAGTGAGCCTTTCAATCCATGAATATGTCCTATAATTAAAAAATTTTTTAAGTGTTTTAAAAAAACTAATGAATATGTGTATCTCTTCATTTATTCTGATCTTTTAAAATTTAATAACATTTTCTATGTAGAGGTTTAACACAAAATTTTTTAGTTATTCTCAAGTATTTTATGTTTTTTGATACTAGTATAAGTGATAGTTCTTGAATTTCATTTTGTAGCTAATCTATAAAGATACCACTGATTTTTATATATTGCTTTTATACCCTGTGACCTTGATAAGTTTGTTTATTAGTAAAAGTAATGGGTTGTTTTTTTTTAGGTTCTTTAAGAATTTCTGCATTTACAATTGTTTTGTTTGTCAATAGAGACCCTTTTATTTCTTTTCCAATCATTACATTTGCTTTGCTTGCCTTATTTCACTGGCTAGGATCTCTAGTACAATGTGGGAAGCAAGTGAGAAACCAACACCCTTGCCTTGTCTCTGATTTTAGAGCAAACATATTTGGTCTTCACCTTTAAGTATAATGTTAGCTGAAGGATTTTCATAAGACAACTTTATCCAAGTTTGAAATTTTCTTTTATTCTTAGTCTGTTGAGGGTTTTAATTAGTAAATGTTGTTGAATTATGTTGTTGAATTTCAACAATCTTTTCTTTTTCTTTTGCATTTATTGAGAAGATCCAGTGCTTTTTCTCCTGTAATCTATGATGAACTATATTAATTGACTTTCAAAATGTTAAACTAACCTTGTATTACTATGATAAACCCCACTTATTCATAATGAATTATTTTCTTATATGGATAGATTTGATTGACTAATACAATTTGTTAATAATATTTTCATTTTTTATTTTTATTATTATTATTATTTTTTGTATTTTTCTGAAGCTGGAAACAGGGAGAGATAGTCAGACAGACTCCCGCATGCGCCCGACCGGGATCCACCTGGCACGCCCACCAGGGGCAAAGCTCTGCCCACCAGGGGGCGATGCTCTGCCCCTCTGGGGCGTCGCTCTGCGGCGACCAGAGCCACTCTAGCACCTGGGGCAGAGGCCAAGGAGCCATCCCCAGCGCCCGGGCCATCTTTGCTCCAATGGAGCCTTGGCTGCAGGAGGGGAAGAGAGAGACAGAGAGGAAGGAGGGGGTGGGGGTGGAGAAGCAAATGGGCGCTTCTCCTGTGTGCCCTGGCCGGGAATTGAACCCGGGTCCCCCGCACACCAGGCCGACGCTCTACCGCTGAGCCAACCAGCCAGGGCGGGAGTTTTCTTTAGGGAAAAAATTTAAATTATAAATTCAATTTAAAAAATTTGTATAGGTCTAAGGAGATTTTCAATTATTTTGTTTTAGTTTCTGTAATTATTGTCTTTCACAAATTATTTTTTATTTCATCTAGATTATTGAATTTGATGGTATAACTTTGTTCACAATATTCTTTTAGTATGCTTCACTCTCTGTAGCATTCATAGTGCAGTCCCCTCTTCTATTCCTAATATAGTTAATTTTTTTCTTCTCCCTTTGTTTTTCTTAATCAGTTTAGCTAAGGGACTATCAATTTTATTTATATTTTCAAATAATGAGCTTTTGGCTATGTTAATTTTTCTTATTTTTGTCTGTTTCCTATTTTGTCAACTTTGACTTTAATCTTTGTTTCCTTCTTTGAACTTATTCTGTGTTTAAATTTTCTTTTATTTTTCTAGCTTCTAAAGATAAAACATAAATCAGTGATTTAAAATCTTTCTTCTTTTCTTATATAGTCATTTAAGGCTCTAAAATTTCCTTCTAAGCACTGCTTTATCTGCATCCAACAAAGTTTTGTATGTTGTGTTTATAATGCCAATTCAAAATATTTTCTAAGTTTTCTTATGATTTTTTTCTTTGACCAATAGTTATTTAGAAGTGTGGTTTTTTAAAAAAAATGTGTAAGAACTTGTGTATTTTATATATATTTTTCTGTTATTGGTTTCCAGCTTAATTTTATTGTGGAGAGAAAATATTGTCTTTATCGTTTCCATCTTTTGAAATGTATTGATACATAAAGCCTAGTATATGATCTATTTTAATAAATACTGCTTTTGCCCTTGAAAATAATTATGTTCTGAAGTTGATGGTTCTAGTGTTCTATAAATGTCAGTTATAGCAAGTAAATTGACTCAGTTCAGATCTTCTATAGCTGTATTGATTTTTTGTCTACTTGTTCTACCATTTACTAAAGAGTAATGTTAAACTTTCACTTACAATTGAATATTTATATTTTTTTTTTCTTGAATTCTGTCAGTTACTGCTTCAGGTATTTTAAAAATCTGTTACAAGGTTTTTACACATTTAGGATTTTTAAATTTTCTCAATGAATTGCTGCTTTAAACACAAAAAACAAATGTGTCTTTTTTTTTTTTTTTTTTTTTTTTTTTTTTTTTTTTTTTCTGAAGCTGGAAACAGGGAGAGACAGTCAGACAGACTCCCGCATGCGCCCGACCGGGATCCACCCGGCACGCCCACCAGGGGCGACGCTCTGCCCACCAGGGGGCGATGCTCTACCCATCCTGGGTGTCGCCATGTTGCGACCAGAGCCACTCTAGCGCCTGAGGCAGAGGCCACAGAGCCATCCCCAGCGCCCGGGCCATCTTTGCTCCAATGGAGCCTTGGCTGCGGGAGGGGAAGAGAGAGGCAGAGAGGAAAGCGCGGCAGAGGGGTGGAGAAGCAAATGGGCGCTTCTCCTATGTGCCCTGGCCGGGAATCGAACCCGGGTCCTCCGCACGCTAGGCCGACGCTCTACCGCTGAGCCAACCGGCCAGGGCCTGTGTCTTTTATTTTGGGTAATTGTCCTTGTCCTGGAGTCTGCTTTGTCTGATACTTACATAGTCAGCCCAGCCTTCTTATGATTAGTATTTAAGGTACATTCATTACATTTTTTAAAATTTTGCTTATCTTTTTAACCAATGTCACCCCAATAAATTTAATAAAAATTTTTAAAATTTGCTTATTGTTATTTATATTTAAAGTGTGTTCTCTTTCTTTTTTTTTTAAAGCAATCTTTTTTTTTTAATTTTTTTTAAATTTTTATTTTTTATTTATTCATTTTTTTTTTTAGAGAGGAGAGACAGAGAGAGAGAGAGAGAGAGAGGAGGAGAGAAGGGGGGAGGAGCAGGAAGCATCAACTCCCATATGTGCCTTGACCAGGCAAGCCCAGGGTTTTGAACAGGCGACCTCAGCATTTCCAGGTCAACGCTTTATCCACTGCGCCACCACAGGTCGTGTGTTCTCTTTCAAACAGTTTATTAAGTCTTCTTTTTTATCTAGTTTAACATTCTCTGCCTTTAATTTTTTTTTTCAATAACAGTTTACATTCAACATTATTTTGTTTTAGTTTCAGGCATATAGCATAGTGGTTAGACAATCACATACTTTACAAAGTGATCCCCATCTGATGCCATACATAGTCATTGTAATATTATTCACTATGTTCCCTATACTTTACATCCCTGTGACTATTTTGTAATGATCATTTGTAGTTCTTAATCTCTTGACCTTTTTCACCCAGTCCCCCAAACCCTCTTCCCTCTGGCAACCATCATTCTGTTCTCTGTATATATGAGTCTGTTTCTATTTTGTTCTTTAGATTCCACATGTAAGTGAAATCATATGGTAGTCGTCTTTCTCTGTCTGACTTATTTCACTTAGCATAGTACCCTCCAGGTCCAT
Organism: Saccopteryx leptura; assembly: GCF_036850995.1. NCBI lineage: Eukaryota > Metazoa > Chordata > Mammalia > Chiroptera > Emballonuridae > Saccopteryx > Saccopteryx leptura. The sequence goes on from NC_089503.1 coordinate 242,799,777, forward strand.
CCACACTGTTGCAGATGGTAAGATTTCATTCTATTTTATAGCTGAGTACTCTGTACCACAACTTTTTTATGCACTCATCTATTGATGGGCACTTGGGTTGCTTCCATATCTCTGCCTTTTAACTGAAGTGTTTAGTTCACTTATCATATTTCCCCAGGTATAAGAGGCTCCCATGTATAAGACACCTTAATTTTAGGGCCCAAAATTTGAAAAAAATGTAATACATAAAGTTATTGAACTCAAGTTTTATTCATCATAAAATTCATACAATTCCTCATCCCTGTCAAAACTCCTATCCATCAGCTTGTCCTCATCTGTATCTGATAACGAATCACTGTCTTCAACAATGAGCACAAATACAAGCACGAAAAAGTGGGAAATGCAAGTTAAAAAACCTAAAACCATTGTATAAGACACATCCAGTTTTTAGACCCCAAATTTTTCCAAAAAAGGGTGTATCTTATACATGGGGAAATATGGTACATTTACTATAATTATATAATTAATTTATTTTGTTTTTTTTACTTGTCCTTTTTTTGTGTGTTCCTGTACTCTTCTTTACTATCTATTTTTAGATAAATGGAGTATGTTTAGTATTTCATTTTATCTCCTGTATTTGCTTTTTAGCTACAGCTCTTGCGCAGGTTTCTGGAGCTCCTTCTCTGTACAGCTCCCTCCTGCCCAGTACCCTGTCCGGTGTCTAATTGCAGCTGCCTTGGCAGCCCCAAACTCCGACCCCTTCTGTTTCCAACAGTGAGACCAGTGCTGTCTATTTGGGACCCACCTCTCTGTGAGGTGATTTGAAACGTGTTCCTGGGCAGAAAGCTGAATGACTCTGGAGCTCACCCATCCTGTACTGAACACAGTCTGTGGCTGCTAGCACACCTCAACAACTGGGTGTTGAATGAGTGAACAAATTCAGTGGGCTCTGCACGCTGCTTATGAAGTTATTAACTGTTTCCTTCCATGTCTACAAGAAAGGAGCCCTATGATGCTGAAATAAGGACCATGATGGATGATGGGAAGCAAGTGTTCCCAATTTTCTTCTTTTAACATTTTTTAAAATTGATTTTAGAGATAGGGAAACATTGATTTATTGTTCCACTTATCTGTGCATTCACTGGTTGATTCCTGCCTGTGCCCTGACTGGGGATTGAGCCCACAACCTTGCCTTATCAGGACAGCACTCTAACCAATTGATCTACCTGGCCAGGGCTCAAGTTCCCAGTTTTAAACATAGACAGGGGAAGAGTCAAGCATTTGGAGTATGAATAGGTTCTGGGGGCTCAAAAGAAGAAGGAACCATCAGATTTCTGATCTGGGTAAAATCATCATGTGAAGATTCTTCCTTTCTATACGAGGGAGTTGTGCTTTACATCAAGGGAGAACGCCGGAAGCAACATTTGGCTTAGGACAATGGTATTCAAATATTGTGATCACACACCCCCATTAGCAAAAATGTTTGGACTATTTTTTATCTCCTAACATATGTAAATGAATTTATTTATAAATTATTTTCCATATTTCTATTATTGGCTAATATCTTAGGGCATAATTGCACTTAGGGTGGTGTTTATCATTAAAGATAGTAAATACAAATTCATTTTCAAATTATATTCTTAGTCATTCCAAACTGTTTGGCTGACTTCATATCAGATCTGATTATGTGAAAACAAACTGTAACCTAAATGGATGAAACACCATAACAAGATGTTTTATTTATTTATATTTTTGTATTTATTTTTTAATTGAGTTTATCGGGGTACAGGTTCAGGTGTGCAACTCGATAAAATATCATCCTGCACAGTGCATCATGTGTATGGTACCCCAAGCAAAGTGTCTATTGTCCCCCTCCCCCCTTTTTCCACCTCCACGTACCCCCACCCCTCTTTCCCCCAGTTGTCACCACCCTGTTGTCTGTGTCTATGTGTTATGTATATTTATGTTCTTTTTTTCATTTTTGCTTAATTCCTTCACCTTTTGTTATCCAGCCTCCCAACTCCCTCTCCTCTGCCAGCTCTCAGTCTGTTCCATGTAACCATGTCTGTTTCTATTTTGTCAGTTTAATTTATTCATTAGATTCCACATATGAGTGAGATCATATGGTATTAAGAAGGCGGTTTAATATGCAATAGTTTGTTCCTTACCCATTTTGGAGATCTTGGGTCTAAGGAAAAGGTCACAGGGAGGTTAGGGACCTGGCATCTGGCTGGCATCTGGCTTCCTTCTCTAAGCCTCCACCTGCCACAGTAGGGAACATGCTTCTGTCTCTAATTCCAGCAGTGCTCTTGCTAATCCCTTGTGACTGCCTAGTGACAAGGCAGCAGGATGGGGGCGGATGCCTGGCAGCTCTGAGGTTTGGGGTCTTGTCATAGCTTTGTCACTGGCCTACCCTGGGACCTTGAGCAAGTCCCTTTCTGCGATTCTTGGCTTTCTTCAGCACAAAACACAGGCCCGTTGAATTTCCGGTCCTACCATTCTGTAAGTAGTTTAGGGTAGGTGGCTTCCATAAATCCAGAGTTCAAATCCACATAACATCTATGTGGCCTTGAATGAATTACTTTACTTTTCTGAGCCTTGTTGTCTCAGAAAATACATTTAGCTTGTTAGGATCAAACAAGATCATATATATGGATCCAAAAGAATAATATTTTCCTTTCTTTATCTCTTACACCTGTGGTTCTCACATTTTATATGGGAACTCAGAATTCCTGGGGCAATTCTCCCCCGCCTCCCCTACTCCACCCCATCTATGTGGCTCTGAAGCAGCTGGTCTGGGGTGGAGGCCCATGGTCTGCATTTTATGGGCTCCTAGGTGGTTATCCCCTGCTGAGAACACTACTCTGAGCTCCGCAGGCCTCCTACCACATCAAACACAGAGCCTTACACGTCCATGTGTTGAAAAGAAAACAAAAGGACTGGACAGGTGAAGGCAAGGAAAACAAATGACCTGTGCTTCTGGGGGCAAGCAGTCTCCAGGGGCCGGTCAGTGTGAGCCCGGGCCGCCCCTTGTCAGCCCAGCCAAGCCCAACCCTGCTGTAAAGTACAGCGTGCTCAGACCATGTTTGTCAGCTCCTCACTCTCCGCTCCCATGGCTCTGTTTTGACAGGTGTGTCCAGGGCTGGCACGGCAGATGGTGCCAGCTCAGACCCTTACAGGGAAGAGGAGCTGGAGGAAGGCCTGGAGGTTTGGCCCAGCTCACTGTCCCACCCCAGCCTGAGGGGCAGTGAGACTGCTGGGGAAGAAGGGTGGGAGGCCTGGGGTTTTTAGGGGTGCTCACAAATGTACCTGAGCTCAGGGCTGTGGCCTCCAGGAAGCCCTCTTGGTCTCCTTAGAAGGAGGCCCAGGAGCTCCCTCATGGCCCTGCAGATCTGCTTGGGATTAAAACACCCCAGCAGCAAAGTCCATGGTTCTAATCCAGTAACTGCCATCCTGTGAGCTGTCACCTCACAGTCCGGGGTCAGGCTTTATCGCCTTGGCCCTGGCAAGTTCCAGGAAAGTCACCAAGGCAGGCAGGAGGAAGAGCACTTGGTTAGAATTGCAGAACAGGGGAATCTGGCACATTCCATGTGACTCCCAAAAGGAGTTAAGATCGGGCCGCTGTCTGTTTCCTGATAAAGAAACTGAAGGTCAGAGCCAGGCAGTGCTGGGCCTACGGTCCTACAACGAATGAAGGGCCCAGCAGGGAGGAAGCATGACCAGCCTGGGTCGATGTCCACAGAGGGACCCTGTGGAGCCCACCCGGTCTCCTCACTCTGATGTGATTGGATCCATGTTCTTCAAGTTCAAGTTCAAGTTCAAGCACAAACAACATATTGACTCCTAGTGTTTGCTACAAGCTTTATGGTTCTGAATGGCGGTCCCACCAACCCTCATGGTCAGCTCTTGGGATTATCAGCAGCACTTACAATGGCCCAGGTACTCGAAGGGTCACATTAGTTCTGTGGGCTATTTGATGAGGTGGGACAGAGGGATCGGGGTGTGGGTACCATTTGGGGAACGTGCAGCAGGACCTGCTCAATGTTCCTACCCAGCAGCAAAATGGCCTGAACATTGGAATGGTGGCAGAACCAGAGACATGAGGAATTGCATTGACCCGGAACCAAGAGACCCAAGTTCTAGTCTGAATGGGCAGTAAGCCCCTTGGCTGTTCTCAGACTTTAGTTTCTCACTTGAAAACTCAAGTGTTTGCACCTGATGGTTCTCCAGCTCAGTCCTCGCTCTAACCAGGAAGGGAATGTGGGAGAGGGCGGGGCAGCCAGTGCTGGCCACTCCTCTGCAGAGGAAACTGGCACCCTTGTGGTTCAAGAAGCTCTGGATCTGGGTAATGAGGACCCTCATGATAATGCCTGATATTTATGGAATGGCAACCGCTGTCAGGTACCACGGACAAAATCCATATGTTGAAGCACTAATCCCCAGTGTGACTACCTGGGGATGGGGTCTTAGGAGGTGATTAAGGTTAAATGACGTCATAAGGGTAGAGCCCTAATCCAATAGGACTGTGGCCTTCTAAAAAAAGAAAGAGAGGAAGAGAACTCTCTCTTTCTCTCTCTTCCCCCCACTTTCACAACTCTTTCTCCCTCAACGATGTGGGCACAGAGCAAGAAGGCAGCCATCGGCAAGCCAGGACGAGCTGGGACCTTGATCTTGAACTTCTAGCCTCCAGAACTCTGAGAAAGTACGTTTCTGTTGTTTGAGCCTCCCAGTCTGTGGTATTTTGTTATGACGGCCAGAACTAACTAATACACTGGGCAGCTGGACAAAAGAGTCATCTTACTGCCCCCTCAGCAACCTCACGGGGTAGGTTTAATTATAATTTCCACTTCACAGGGGAGGAACAGAAATACAGAGAGGTTAACTCACATGAGGCTAAATTTCAATCAAAATGTGTCTAAAAATGTCATTATGTGACTGTGGGAAATTAATTCACCTTTCCAAATCTCCGTTTCCCTATTTGTAAAGGAGGAATAATGATAGTACATATATATATCTATAGATATATATATCTATAGATATATATAGTTATAGATATAGATAGATAGACATGGATATATAGAGATATGTAGATATATAGGTACATTACAAACTGTAGAGAGGATTAAATGAGTTAATGTATGTGAAGTACTTAGAATGGAATTCTGTTGCATAGTAACTTGTTTTTGTTATTATTGTTGTTGATGTTATTATGCTCCTAGTCCTGTATCACCAATGGCAGATTTCATGTCCAGCTTTGTTCATGTTCCTCTTGCTCTTGTGTCTCTGTTACCACATGACCCCTCTTCCTCTGCCTCTGCCCCTCCCTCTGTGGTCACAGCCCCCTGTCTCAGTGGTTGACCTCTGACTTGAGGGTTAGCAATCAGATTGCTCTCTTAGGGTTGGGGATTAGAAACTGTAGTGCTGAGTCCTTCGGTGGGGAGCAGCACCCCGATATGCTGCACCTTGTGCAAACATAAGCAGAGATAGGAGGCAAAGAGTAGCAGAGAGGAGCGACTGAAGCCATCGAGAGAGGACAGATGACAGACTGGTCATTTCTCTGAAGTAAAGACAGAAGCTTGAGACACCGGCAGCTTTCCATGTCTAGTAACCCTGAGGCTTACCTATACTGCAGTTCCTACCCCCTTAGCATGAATGCCTCCTACTGTTTCCTTGCTTGAGAGGACTTCTGTGATCAAGGAAACATTCTGTGATCAAGGAAACAAGAGGCCTGGGATTTGGGGTAGGGATGACTGTATGGGTGGGTTCAAGGTGTCTGTCTCCACCCTGTGCCTTTGAATCAAGCTGATCCCCCAAATCACATGACCAAGGATGTGTTGGTGGAAATTATCCAGGACCCAAGAGTTCTTCTAAATGTCTTTGCTTTGATGTTCTTGAATTGCATCAGTTTTTGATCCTTGTGGCCTTGACTTTCATTTTGGCCCCCACTCATCCTTTGGAATTGCTCCCAGATCTAACTTCTCTGCATTTTGACTCTGGGACATTTTTCTTGTGTGTGTGTGTGTGTGTGTGTGTGTGTGTGTGTGTGTGTGTGGCAGAGACAGAGAGAGTCAGAGAGAGGGACAGATAGGGACAGACAGACAGGAAGGGAGAGAGATGAGAAACATCAATTCTTCGTTGCAGTTCCTTAGTTGTTCATTAATTTCTCATATGTGCCTTGACTGGGGGGCTACAGCAGACCAAATGACCCCTTGCTCAAGCCAGCGACCTTGGGCTCAAGCTGGTGAGCCTTGCTCAAACCCGATGAGCTTGCACTCCAGCTGGCAACCTTGGGGTCTTGAACCTGGGTCCTTCGCGTCCCAGCCTGATACTCTATCCACTGCGCCACCGCCTGGTCAGGCTCTGGGACATTTCTTACCCTGCTGCTTGGGCTTTTCCTGCCCCCACTTGCCAGGCCCAGTTTTCCAGGATGTGAGCTTATGCTGGCCCTCCCAACAGTGCCCCCACTGGGCATGGCCTCCACCCCACCCTGGACAATGAGTAGCTAGAGTTTCCTGGAGGTCTCCTTGGGGACCCAGACTTTGAAATGACTTCACTGGTTCGTCCTCCCTGCCTCCTTCGTGGTCCATCATCTCAATGCCACTATCTGAGTAACACCTCCCCTGCCTGCTCAGCCTCACCTGCCAGGTGTGACCTCAGGGGTCCCTTCCGCTCCAGCCCTTGACATGCCCCACACCCTGCTCAAGGTGGAGAGCTATCTTCTACTGTGTGTTTCTCTCCCCTACTAGAGACAAGCCCCCTTAGGACAAGGCCTTCTTCACCCACCTCAGTGCCCAGCACACTCAGGTGTTTGTGAGAAGGAGGGAGCCCACACCATGGGTGGTTGAGGAAAAGATGAGGGCCTTGTGCGGTGGCCCCAATTAGGGTTGTTCCCATTCTTCCACTTTACTGTTCGCTTCCCCTACAAAGAACCCTGTGAAGGTTCATTTTACGTACCAACTTGACTGGGCCACGGGATGCCCAGATATCTGGTTAAACACTATTTCCAAGTGTGTCTGATGGTGTTTCTGGAAGAAATTAGCATTTGAATAAGTGGACTGAGTAAAAATCGCCCCTCCACCAATGCTGGTGGTTATCATCCAATCTGTTGAGGGACTGACTAGAACAAAAAAGTGAGGAGGGAGGAATTCTATCTCTCTGCCTGACTACATGAGCTGTGACATGAATCTTCTCTTGCCCTTGGGCTAGAATTTAAGCCTTTGCCTCTCTTTGATCTTAGCTTGCAGATGGCAGATCATGGGACTTCTCAGTCTGTCACCATGTGTACTACTGGTTCCGTTTCTCTGGAGAGCCCTGATTAATGCATACTCCTCCCCACTAAAGCAATTCTGGCATATGGCTTGCATTAGGCCATGTTTTGCTAGTGAATAAAGTTTTGTGCTGCCATAGACTGTCCCCCCAAAATTTGTATGTTAAAGTCTAACCCCCAATGTTAGGAGGTGTTGACTTTGGAATGTGATTAGGTCATGAGAATAAACTCTTATGAATTGGATTAGTGCCTTTATAAGAGACCCCAGAGAGCTCCCGTGACCCTTTTGCCATGTGAGGACAAAGCCAAAAGATGGAGGCCTCTGAACCAGGAAGCGGGCTCTCGCCACTGAACCATGATACCTTGGTCTTGGACTGCCCAGCTTCCAGACCTGTGAGAAATAAACTTGTTTGTAAGCCCCCAGTCTATGGTATTCTGTTAGAGCAGCCCCAACACACTAAGACATATGCCTTAAAAGCTGACTCCTAGGGACAGAGCTCCCCACACACCCCTGCTTCCTGGAGCAGCCAGCTGATTCACAGGGGACCCACCTGTCCTTTGTTTCCTGTGCACCCCGGAGAGCCAGACCCTTCAGGGCAGGTCTGGCCTGATCTCCTCTTCTGTTTTAGCTCCTTGACTTAGAGATAAAAAGGGGAAGCAGGAGGTGTCTCGCAGGGGCCTGGGCCTGTCTTATTTCTCAGTCTCATTTTACCCACATTGCTCTAGGACCCTGCTGCCCGATTAATAAAGTCGACCTTGCTCGCCACTGGGTTCCTGCTCTTCACGGGTAATTCCCTCAGATACTTTTGGTCCCTGGTCCCAATGGGACCACTGTGACCTCCCAGCAGAGTGAGGGGCCAGGTGTTTAGACCCAGACTCCACAGTGGGACTGAACACCTAGGGGACCCTTTGTCCACTGGTTCACCTTCACCCCTTCAAATGCCGCCTGAGGCAGAACCCTGAAGGCATCGTGCCTGCAGTTGGGCAGAAAGGATCAGAAGACATCTCCTTCTTGGAAACAGCTCTTTACTGAGTCAGTAACACTATGTTGCATGATATCATATGTAGACAGGAGAATTACATGGTAGTGGAGATGGGCAGGAGTGCAAACCAGTTGCACATCTATTACAAGAAGGAAGGTGGCATCAAGGGTATTGGAAAGGGGAGAGCGGTTTGGGAAGGAGACGGCTCCGTGCCCCACCTCAGGAGTGGTTGGCTCTGCTGGAATACAAAGGCGGGGCCACTTCGCAGCGAGGGAGCCAATGGGCGGCCTTCTCCCTGCTGGGGGAATTTCCCCTCGCTCCTTTCTGCCCGGTGTGCAGAAAGTTGGGGGTGGGCGAGGGGTGATGTCCAAATGAGCCTCTGCTGATGCTCCGGCCCTTCCCTCCTGGTTCAGTTGTGCTACTCATCATACAGACGGGGCCATGGGCCCTTCTGGGTCACGGTGGGGTGAGGTCAGTGGGCCTCTGTGGGCAGGAGAGCTGCATGGAGGAGAGCTGCCCTGTTACTCGGGGTTGGTCCTCCCGCAGCCACCACACAGGGGCGCACCCTAGGATGAACAGCAAGGGGGACGGCTTTCTAGGCAGCCCAGTGATCACAGCCTTGGCCTCCATCTCCCGAGTGCGGGGCGCCGCTCCAGTGCCTGGAGAGGGTCCCCGCACTCCTGTTTAGATTTCTTCTGGAAAGCCCCTGTCAGGTGGGGGTGAGGATGAAGCAAGGACTTTTCTGGAGTTGTGGGAAACAACTGCCGAGCTCCGGGAGGCACGGTGCACAGGGCCCAAGATGAGGGAGTGGTGGATTTCTCTGTCCTGTGCCACACGGGGTGGGCCCTAGGACTCTGCTCCTGTGGTTACAGGGAGGGTCTGCTAGTTGCCAAATCCACCTTGTCCCTAGGATTTGTGCCATATCTCCTATAAAGGTTTACCTGGGTCTTTTTAGCCACTGGGAAGCCAGGAAACTCCTGGCTGGGGTAGGTGTGAGGATGCTGGAGGGAATGAAGTTGGTCGCAATTCAGAGACAGATTCAAGACCTTTCTCCCGAGGTAGCCGCCTCCCTGGCTGGCTCAGTCACAGGAGAGGCAGGTCTTCTGCCCTCTCCTCCTGCCCAGCCAGGGAAACCCAGCTGGCTCCCTGGCCAGCAGGGAGATGCATGTGTGCGTGCGTGTCTGTGAGGGCTGCTTTCCATGGTACAGGAACTACTGGGGAGCCCAAAGGTGTGGGGAAGCCTGGGGGCAGCCCCCTTTGGGATCCAAGGAGCACAATTGTCTGTATGGGAGGCTTTCTGGGGACTCACCCTGCCCTGAGCCTCTGTCCTGGCATTTTATGTGGCAGTGTCTGGGACTGGGCACCCTCCTCAGTAGCGGATCTGGCTTCCTGGTGGGCCTGGGGGCCCAGGAAGACCAGGGGGACCCTGGATCCCTGGCTCACCCTTAGGCCCCACAGCTCCCCGCTGACCGGGCAAACCTGTCTTCCCAGCAATCCCTGGTTTTCCCTGAGGCCCTGAGGGCCCTGGAGACCCTGGGGGCCCCTCTGGTCCTGGGGGCCCCACATCCCCTTTGGGGCCTGGCTGTCCTCTTGGGCCTCCAGTTCCAAAACTGCCTTTTGAGCCTTTGAGGCCTGGGAAACCTCGCAGGCCAACTGGCCCCCTTTCTCCTACGGGTCCAATTTCCCCAGGTTGCCCCTGAGGACCCTGGGGTCCCGGGGGGCCCAAGCTGCCAGGGTCTCCTTTTGGTCCTCTGCCACCAACAGGTCCTTTCATGCCCACATCTCCTTTGAGTCCTCTTGGTCCTGGAGGGCCGGGGGCACCTAGGGTTAGAGAGAAGAGGGGAGAAGTCAGTCCACAAGGGATAGGTCTCATGGAGTCGATGCACGAGGGCTCGACAGATGCAAAGCCCAGGTCTGCCAACTGCAGGTTTGGGGAGTTCAGGCCTGTGACTTGCCTTCTGTAAGTTGGCTTAACCATCTGTGAAGTAGGAATGAGAATATTCATGATTCTGAGATAACACGTGTAAGTATCCAGCATGAGGCCCGGTGCATGGTGGGCACTTACTGTTCAGACTTCAGGGCTGTCCATAGTTCTACACATGCACTCAAGTTGGGGATAGCTGGACAGCTCTGGGAAATGGCCAAGCCTGTCCAGGATTGTCTGTCCTGCTCCAGAGTCTGGCCTGGCCTTCTACAACTCCTCATGGTCTTTGTTTGCTATGCTCACCCTGCCACGCCCCACTCCCCACCCCAGGCTGTGCTAATGACCTGCTAGGCATCTGAGACCAGGAATGAAGTCAGGTGTTATGGAGGAGAAGACCAAGACAGTGAGGCATAAGAAGCAGATGCCTCCCAGTGTGAGTGGGCCCAGCAACCACCCAGAACAGGGGCTGCTCCTCCAGGAAGCACACACTGATCACTCCAGTCTCTTCTCTGAGCTATTGGGGCTACTGCTTTCTGAATCTTTTAGTTGGCATGTAGAAGGAGAAGTCTCAGGTCAGAGAATACAGCCTTGGAGCCTATCTGGTGGACTCTGCTGGACTGTGGGGTCCCAGGACGATGGTGAGGGCCATGGCTTACATCTTCCACCCTGGGCCAGGAGCCTGGCACATGGCAGGGGGCAACTCAGTATACACTTGAAGAGGGCGATTCACCAAACAGCTGTGGACACCTATTCCATCTGCCTAGGGCCTAGGGGAGAAGCCAACGTGAAGATATACCCCTTCCTTAAGGAGCCCAGTCTAGTGCCCAAGCCAGGGCTCAGACGACCTGAAAATCCTTCTGGCTGCATAGGCCTGCAAGTCATCACCTCTCAGAGCTGTGCTGACTGAGGACACAAAGCAGAGTGTAGCCATCACTCTGCCCAAGGCACATCAGAATGCTTGGGAGCACAGAGGACAGACAACCATCTGGCCTCGCTTGGATAGCAGCTGTGGAGAAGAGCTTTAGCCCCCAGGGGGCCAGGGCACAGTGAAGAAGGTGTGGCTTTCTTCAGCAGTGTGGGCATAGAAGTGGTGGGAAGAGAGAGCCTCGGGGCTGGCCCGGGGGATGAAGTCCTGTGCCACAGTCAGCTCTGTCTGAGAACTCTGCTGTTACATCATCCTCTTGGCAAGAAAATTCTAGCATGTTTGAGCTGGGTAGGAGCCAGTCCAATTCCTTCATTTCACAGAGGAGGCAACCAAAGCCCAGAGAGGGGAAGTGATATACCCAGAGGTCCCTGAGTGGAAACCAAAACCCAGGTGACTTCTCAGAGAGAAGGGGTCCTGCCTGCTGGGAGTTGGGAGCCTGCCCAGTGGCTGTGGTCCAGGTCTGTGTCAGGGCTCCTTCCTTGGCCGATGCTACCTGCTGCCACCCCACCCTCCCGCATGCTCCCCACCCCTGCTGTTCCTCTCTGTCTCCTTCCAAGAGTGTGTCTAAATGGGACAGAGTGTCTGTGAATACTGTCCTCTATTGCCATCTAAACTGGAAACGGGAACCCAGACAGAGTCAGCCCCATGAGGGCCAATAAAAACCTTCCAACAGTTCCTGCCACTGCCGGCCACGCCCACTGCTTGCACACCGTGGGGATGTGACCCTGCGTGGGCTCGGCTCACGTGGCCTGCCAGCAGCACCAGCAGGGACTCCACTATCAGGCTGGGGGTAGGGTGGGCATGGCCCTGTCTTGGGGGCAGCTTGAGATAGAACTTGCCCTTTGCTCCACAGCGATCCCCCCCCCCCCCGCCCCAACAAAACAGCCAGACAAGAGAACATGGGCACAGGGAGGTGCCCGAGCAGGGTCTTTTCCCTGCCTGGCAGGACAAGCTGGGAACTGGCAAAGCCACCACCCTGTCTCACCCCAACTCTGCTCCTGGCACCTAGGCCAGCTGAGGATGGAAAAAGCAGAGCCATTCAGAGGAGGTGCAACCCTGAGGCTGTGAAGATGGATGAGAGTCAGGCCACGGACGGACACTGGGCAAGTCCTTGCTCATTCAAAAAAATTGAGAGTTGCATTCAACAGTTCCTCATGGCCTCCATGGCTCCATGACCATCCTTGCTTCTTGGCCTGCTTTTTTTTGTTTTGTTTCCTTTTTTAAATTGATTGGAGAGAGGGGGAGGGGGGGGGGAGAGAGAGAGAAAGAGAAAGAGAAACAGAGAGAGAGAAAGGAGGTGAGGAAAGAGAGATCAATTTGTTGTTTTGCATTCACTGGTTGATTCTTGTATGTACCCTGACCGGGAATCAAACCCACAACCTTGGCATATTGGGATGATGCTTAACTAACTGAGCCACCTGGCCCGGGACTCAGCCTGATTCTTTGGGCTCCTCGGGCTTGCCCCCAGATCCCTGCTTCTTCACTCTCTCCTCTTACCATCACTCTGTGGCTTCCATTCTCGTCCCCTGGATGAATGGCTCACAATCCCCATCCCTAGTCTCGACTCAGGAAAAGCCAGAGCAGTTTCATCTCGACCAGGAAACCCTGCCCTGCGTGGCCCCCAGGTCCAGCTAGAGCCTCCTCACTCTCAACTATTTCTTCCCATGCGACCATCTTTGGTGGGTGCTCTCTCCTCCCTGGCCCCTGGAGCTGGATGCAAGGATTTCTAAGGGTTTCTATGCCAACAGCAGAGAGCTCTCTCTCCCCCTCTGACTCACCTGCTCCCCCAGTCCTCTTCCTGGGGAAGCTCTCAGTGTAGCCCCTAGATGGGGAAGGCTGGGTGCCCACATGCCCTGGGTTACAGTTTGTGGAGAAGCCCAGGCCACACCTCCACCTCATTTTCCCAGAGGCTGCAGTCCCCAGCACGAGTGATGAGTAGCAGGAGGATGACAAGGAAGGGGTTACCTCCTTCTCTATACCCCCACTGACCTCACCTCTGAGAACCCAGACAGGGTTCCCAGGCAGTAAATAGCCTTGAGCACATCAAGCAGGGTGGCCTCATCCAGGGCCATTGCTGGGTGCCCGTGTTGCAGACTGTGGCCTTCACTGCTGCCTGTGTCACGGGCGGTGGATGGAGCCTGCACCATGTCGCTGCCCCTATGGTTGCCCCGCAGTATTCAGCCCCGACTCAGCCTCTGAACTCTCTGTGACCTGCCTGCTCTCGGAGAAGGGAAGACTGATGAAAGAAGTGAACATTTGTCCACAGAGTCTCTACTCTGTCCCCAGCACTGCACACTGAGACCATGGTCTCATTGTATGGAGGAGAAGCCATGGAGCATAGAGGGGCAACTTGCCCAAGATCACCACCCACTGAGGGGCAGGGACAGGGTTCAAACCCAGGCCCGAGAAGCTCTGAAACCTGTGCTCCTTCATCCCCACCCTGCTGCCCGTGCGGCTCATCACATGGTGGCTGGGCTCCTGGCCCTGTCCCTATCCCTGCCCTCCCTCTGCCAGGGCCTCCTCTCCTGGTGCTGCCCACAGAGCAGGGAAGGGGTAACCAGAAGGCCTGTCTTCTTCAGGTGAGCCAAGCTCCTGCCTGTCCTCCCGGGCCAGCCATGACTCATGCGGTCAGAGAGTGGAGAGCTGTCAGGACCTGGGTCTGGCCAGGGAGGAAGTCAACAACCTCAGTTTAGTGGTGAGCACAGGACGGAGACTGACCGAGGCACTGTCCAGGACAGGGTGCCCCTGACATCGCCAGGAATAGGATCTTGGTATCTATAGTGTATCAGGGGACAGGACGGGAGCACTACGTGCTACTCTGAGCAGTGGGGCACGTTTCAGGCACAGGAGGCATTGTGGGCGGCAGCAGCTGCAGTGTGGTGTTGGGAGCAGGGAACTGAGGACTCGGGAGTCCTGGGGAGGCCCGTAATCACTCAGGAAGCCAGAGGCTGTAATTAGGCCATCCTGGCCCATTAGGGCAGAGCCACAACTGACTGAATGTCTGGGACAAGTAGGTGGTCGGCTCCTGGTCTGCACTGGGAACAGGGAGGGGGAGGGCGATGAGCAGAAGTACCAAGACTTTCAGGGCACCAACACTGCCAGCCAGCGGTGGGTGCTGCAAGGGCAGGGGCGCCCCAAGTCCATCCTCCAAAGGAACAAGCCAGCCTATAAGGGTAGAAGGACAGAGAGACAGAAGGGGTGCCTCTTGGTGAACTGGCCTGGTGCCATGGAAGGCACACTGGCCTGGAGCTTTGGGGATTTGGGTTTGAGTCTCAGCCCTGGTACTGACACACTGGGGGCTGGGTGAAGCTCTGTCCCTCTCTGGACTTCAGGCTTCCCTCTGTTCAATGAGAGTATCGGCGTAGGTCTGCAACTCTCTATCCTGGCTTTTGTCACTCAAGGAGCAATGAAGAAAATACTAATGGACTTCCACTTCTATCTACAACGGACTAGTTTGTAACAGGCTGAACTCTCACCAAGTACAACCAGCATCATTAGATAAAATACCAACCCAGTTTTCTGAAGGCGTTGGAGAGAATTCAAGGGCCAAAAATCTCAGGGAGAAAGGAGACTCGTTGAACTAAGCGTGACATTTGTTGATTAGTAATGGGTTTGGGCAGAGAGGCCAAGAAGCCGAATAGAAGACCACAGCTGTCAGGCTGAGAAGCTGAGTAGGGTTTTCAGCAGCTTCAGTGGGGTGAGAGTTCAGGGCTGCTCAAGTTCACAGTCACAAGTCAGGAGAAAAGGAAACTGGGTGCATTTGCTATAAGGACCTCAGGGCAGAGCAGCTGAGCAGAACATTCAGCTTCATGTATTCAGTCTTGTGGCGCTGATGAGATGGTAGTTCAAGGCCGGCACAGTGGCAGGGACTGAGAGGACCAGGTATCAGAAATCAGCCACCTGTCATGGCGAGGTCTCCTGCAGGATGGAAGCTTGCCTGGTCCTTCTCATCAATCACTTTTTTTGCTGTTCAGCAGCAAGGAATCATCACTGCAGGCATTTTCCTTACTGCCACCTCCCCAGGTGCCCCCTCTGCCCTAAACAACAAAATAATGCGACATTCTCCACATTTCCCTTTTTAACATGTAAACTCTTGAACCCTTTGGATGTGGGAGAAGAATGGAGGGTGGTGCTCATGGAACAAGACTGAATATTTACTTCCTCTCTACCTCCCTTTCCTGCCCATCCTCAGCTTCGACCCTTTGGTCACGCTTTCATTTATGCATTCAAGGAGCAAACGTTTACTGAGTGCCTTCCAAGGGCTAGGCACTCTGCTGGGTGCTTCATGAGTAAGACAAGGAGCCCACCATCAAGCAAACTGGATTCAGAATGATCCCTTCCATTAAGACACCTTTTATAGTTTACAAAAACTTATTCACACTGATACTCACAACTACAGGTAGGGCAGGTTTTTTGTTTTTTTTTTAAGACTTTATTCATTTTAGAGAGAGACAGAGAGAGAGGAAGGAGGGAGGAGCAGGAAGCATCAACTCCCATATGTGCCTTGACTGGGCAAACCCAGGCTTTCGAACCAGTGACCTCAGTGTTCCAAGTCAACGTTTAATTCACTGCACCACCACAGGTCAGGCAAGGGCAGGTGTTTTATTTGTGGATGAGGAACCTGACTGGAAAGTAGCCAAGAACTTTGTCCAAGGTCATTCAGCTAATAAGCAATGATAGACGGTTTCCCGTCTCCAATTCCCATAAACACTATCTAGCATAGACACAGAAATCATCCTACAGAGTAGGAAGAGAGAAATCTTCTGAGAGGCACAAACACAATAGAAATACCACAGGCTTTCTGTTGAGCAAATGGAGATTCAGAATTAATCACAGAGCTAAAAGAAGTCTTTGAGAACAGCTGGTCTTATCCCTTCAGCTACAGATTAAAAAAACAAAAAACAAATCAACCAAACAAATAAAAAAAACAGAGGCTCCGAAAGGTTAAGTGATTTTCCTAAGGACCCAGAGCAAGTCAGAAGCCAGGCTTCTTTCCCATGCAGTTCAAGAGTCCCAGCCTGGCCATCAGCACTTGGCACCTCCCACATTGGCTGTGGCCATTGCTGTCCTTGCTCTCCTTAGTCTAGAGAGCAGCTCAGCTGCAGCCAGAGGGAGACTTCATTGCCAGTTCCAACATCAGTGCCTGTCAGCACCTATCTATGCATCAATAAGTGAACGACAAGTTCCTGTAGGAAAGCATGTACATTTTGTCCCTAAAATTTTCTTTCTGATATGAGACATTTTTCATGTGGTGATTTAACAACCAAGAGGAATGTTGGCCAATAAAAAACTATAAGCAGAGGTTGAACTAAGAATCAGATGTAGCTCACACAGATATCCCACCTTATTCTCCAGCTAAGATGAGGTCCTTTGGCAAGAACACTGCTTGTTATTAGCACACCAGCAAGTATAATTTCCTGTGACTATGGTTAGGTTATATTTAGAATAAGGTTCTCAAACAGTTCCCCTGCCAACACTTTTGGTCTCTCATCTCCTCCTTCTCCTCCCCTCTCTGCCCCCACCCTACACCTACCTAACAGGAAGGACTGAGCAGAAACGCCTTGTTGATATTTGTATGCTCATGCTCTCAGTGCCTCCTCTTCTGGCTGGGCACTAGGTATGTGCATCTCAGAGCCATGGCAAGGGGTCAGGATTTTAATTACAGTGTGCCCTTGAGCTCATTTCTTAACCTTTTCTTATGTCAGGTCACCTTCCTGTAACATCTTGGCCACTGTACAAAGTTGCTGGGAAGTTAAAATGAAAAAAAGTGTGTGAATGTGCTTTGTCCTGAGGAAGCTTTATATTTCAATTGCAACAAAGATACAAATTACTAGAGGATGAACCAAAGGAACTATCCACTAATGCCTTGATTGGAACACTGTATTCTAGAGGCCACACAGATAGGCTTCTTAGAAGAATACTGTGAAAAGATTTCCGTTACCAAGGAAATACTCAGAAACTGGCATTTTAGGAGAATAGTGTAGGAAGATTTCTGTTACCAAGGAAATACTCAGAAACTGGCTTTGCTACAAAAATAGGACAACAGGCAAACAAAATCTACTCTCCCATGAGCCCCCAAACCACCAATTTTGATGAAAGAGAAAATGACCCTTAGTGGCAGTAGAAATGCTCAATGATACAAAATGAAGGCAACATACGTTTGAGACGAAATGGCTAAAGAGTACCAGAGAATCAGAGAGGTAAGTTCTAAGTCTGAGCTCTGTGGAGAGTACAGAGCTGCCTGGGATAGTGGGGGTCCCTGGAGCTCCCTGGATAACTGGGCCCAGATATTGTCCCCCCAAATGTCAACTATATGTTCTGGAACTACCAGATCTCTGTGGCTAACTATTCTGTTCTCTAGAGCCAAACAAGAGCTGCTATATTTTTAGATTCAACATTCTTCCCACAAAGACGCAGACTTTATGGGGGATGGTCCAGGGAATCTGGGTATATCTATACAAGTTCTTTGTGAAAAGAAACCCTGATTAGCAGTCTTTGGGATCCTTTTCCAGAGAAAAACCTGTTGGCATTATTGCTGTGAAGGACTAGAATGGAAAAAAACACAACCCAATAATGATCAAGGGTTGAATTGTGTCCCCTCAAAATTCAAATGCTGAAGTACTAACCCCCAGTACTTGGAAATAGGGTCTTTGGAGGTAATCATGTTTTAATGCAATCATTAAGGTGGCCCTAATCCAGTATGCCTGGTGTTCCTATAAAAAGGGTTAATTTGGACACAAAGACTGACACACAGAGGGAAGATGACATGCCTCCAGAGTTGTATCTTGGGGAGTCAGGAAGGGAAGGCTCTAACAGGGTGGTTGGCTGGTTGGCTGAAACATGGGCCAAAAGGAGACCCACAGAGAATGGGTTAGAAGTGCTGGACCAGCTTCGGTTTAACGTAGAGGAAGAGATTCAAAGACTTAGGGAGATTGAAATGTTGGGGTGGATTTGTCATTTCAGACCAGTCACCCAGAAGACGTGCCTTTCACCACGGCTGTGTGAAATAAGTTTGTGAGGGGCGCCCAGCACCCTAGGAGAGAGCTCTGTGATTGCTCTCCTCTGCAGGCCACACCTCTCAGGAGGAACTGCAGTCACTGAATTCGGAAACCTGAACGGGGGTGTGTGTGTGAGTGGATCCCATTCCAAGGAGGCAGCGGCCAACTAGCAGCACTCAACCACCAGAGGCACGGTGGGTGTGGTTACTGACTGGACAGTCACAGCAGCAATCAGACTAGTCGGATGTGCTAGGCTGTTAGTTCGCTGAGCATGGTGTTCCTAGAACTAAAATGGAAAGGAAGCCTACTAAATTCTTATTTACTCTGTGTAAGCAAAAAAGTTCTAGGTCAAGTGAATAAAGTCTAATCTGAATCATTAAAACAAGGATCATGGCCCCTCAATCAGTCCCCAGACTTGAGCCAGTTTACAGACCCAACGCCCCTTGAATGAAAGGAAGACTGGGTCCACTTGATAAGGGACTCCAGCACACTATCAAATATTTATACTGTTAAGCTTTGTCCCAGCCTTCTCCAAAAGGACCTAGGCCCTTTCATTGGGTACCTGCACTGGAGAAAAGGAAACAATCAGACCTTTGAGGACTACTGGACACAGGGTCTGAACTGACACTGACCCTAGGAGACCCAATGTCACCAACGAGCACCTGCACAGGTGCTCATGAAAGCCAGGTGATCAACGGAGTTTTAACTCAAGTCCATCTCACGTGAGCCTAGTGAATAGTTATTTCCTCGGGTCTGGAATGTAGAATTAGAATAGACATACTGAAAAAAAAAGAAAAAAGAACAGACATACCGAGCAGCTGGCAGCCCCCCACATTGGTCCCCAGGCCTGAGGAGAGAGGGATATTAGGAAAAAAGTGAAGCAAAGCAATACCACGTTCCTGGAAGGACTGCAGAGATTAGTGCCACCATCAGGATTTACAGGATTCTCACCACATCCCCATCCATATCTCCTACCTGGTCGGCAGAGGAGTGAGAAGAGGATTATGTAAACTTAACCAGGCAGTGACTCCAGATGTGGCTTCATTGTTGAGAAAATTAATACATTCCGTGGTATGCAAATACATTTAACAAATGCCTTTGGGTCCATCCCTGTACAGAAGGCCCACCAGAAGCGTGTGCTTTCTGCAGGTAAGGCCAGCATTACAGCTTCACTGTTCTCCCTTGGGCATCTATCAACTCTCCAGGCTGGTGTCAGAATTTAGTTTTCAGAGATCTTGATAACAGGGTCCCTTCCCCTTCCACAGGATACCTCACTGGGCTACTGAGAACATTGTGCTGATTGCACCTAGTGAGCAGGCAGATAGCTCACTCTGATACAGCCCTATTTGTAAGACATCTGTGTGTCACAGGGTGGGAAACAAGTCTGACAAATTTTAGGGTCCTTCCACATTGGTGAAATTTCTAGGGTTCCTGTGGATGGGGCATGTTCAGGTATCCCTTCAAAGGTGAAGAATACAGGCCCTGGCCGGCTGGCTCAGTGGTAGAGCATCAGCCTGGCGTGCAGCAGTCCCGGGTTCGATTCCCGGCCAGGGCACACAGGAGAAGCGCCCATCTGCTTCTCCACCCTTCCCCTCTCCTTCCTCTCTGTCTCTCTCTTCCCCTCCTGCAGCCAAGGCTCTATTGGAGCAAAGCTGGCCCTGGCGCTGAGGATAACTCCATGGCCTCTGCCTCAGGCGCTAGAATGGCTCTGGTTGCGGCAGAGCACGCCCCAGATGGGCAGAGCATTGCCCCCTGGTGGGCATGCCGGGTGGCGCATGCGGGAGTCTATCTGACTGCCTCCCCGTTTCCAACTTCAGAAAAAATACAAAAAAAAAAAAGGTGAAGGATACATGTCATATCTGGTCCCTCCTACAACCAAAAGGAGGCACCACACCTGGTGGGACTGTTTGGGTTTTGGAGGCAACATATTCCTCATCTGAGTGTGCTACTCCTGGCCCATTTACTGAGTGACCCAAAAAGCTGCTGGTTTTGAGAGGGCTCTGCAGCAGGTTCAGGCTGTCATACAAACAGCTCTGTCACTTGAGTCATCTGATCCAGCAGGTCCAACGGTGCCAGAAGTGGCAGTGACAACAGGGACACTGTCTGGAGCCTTTGGAGGGTCCGCACAAGTAAATGGCTCAGCAGGCCCTTAGGATTGGGGGCCACAGCCTCGCTACCCTCTGCAGTTAACTGCTCCCCTTATGAAAATAGTTCTTGGCCTGCTATTGGGCCTGAGGAGAGAATGAAAGCGTAGCCATGGGCCAGCAAGTTACCATGCAACCTGAGCTGACCATTGTGAACCGAGTGTCCTCTGACCCCCCACTCCATACGGCTGGGCATGTAGAGCCGCACTCCATCATCAAATAGACAAGGAATATAGGTGATTAGGCCTGAGCAGGCCCTGAAGACCCAAGAAAGAAGTGGCCCAAATGCCTATGGCCCCTATTCCTGTGACACTGCCTTCCTCTATGGCTTCATGGGGAGTGCCCTATGATCAATCAGTAAATAGGGGAAGAGACTAGGTCCGGGTTCTGCACAACATGTGGGCCTCCGCTGAAGGTGGACAGCTGCAGCACCGCAGCCCCTCTCTGGGACATCCCTGAAGGACAGTGATGAAAGGCCATCCTCCCAGTGGGCGGAACTTCAGACCGTGTACTTGGCTGTTCTGTTTGCTTGGAAGGAGGAATAATCAGACAGGTCTTCAAATCATGTCGTTTCATTCAATGTCATTTCGTTATAACGTTGATGAGAAAAACAAAAGGTCAATTCCCAGCCAAGGCCACAGTGTGGAGTTTGTACGTTCTGCTCATGTTTTCAGGGATTCCCTTCAGAGGCTCCGGTTTCCTCCCGCACCCTGAGGATGTGCACATTAGGTGATTGGCATTTCTACATTGTCCCAGTCTGGGGGAGTGTGGATGCGTGACTGGCCCTGCTATGGAAGGGTGTCCTGTCCAGGGTGGGGTGCTACCTTGCACCCTCAGCTTCTGGGAGAGGCTCCAGCACCTGAGACCCTGAACTGGAATAAGCAGGTTGGAAAATTATTTTCTCATTTGTTTTTATTCATCTTTCCCAGTGTATGTATAGCTTGCATTTCTTTCAATGTTTAATATTAGAAGTGTTTTGGGTCTCTGTTTGTTAGTTTGGTGATGTTTTTGTAACCAGAAATATGCTGTGAGAACCTAACTTTGTTTATATCAACTAACTTATGGTAAAATTGGGTTTGTTTTATATTGTTTCATTTTTAGTCACAGTTTCCAAGAACCTGTTGACAACATTAAATGAGAATTTATTGTGTACCAATTCATAAGCTGTGGCCAATGATTTGGCTGGATGTTTAGGGACTTGGAAAGAAGACAATTAGAAAATTAGTGTCACACTGTAGTCACACTGTGACTACAATTGTGTGACAAAATTGTTGGAGAAGAAGTATGTGAATAGTTCTCTCTGCATGGGTAAACCATGTGCAGACTTGTGTCCTATGTGAACACTTACCAAAGGGTGACCTCAGCAGAGGAGGATTTTTAATAGTCAAGTGGATAGGAGGGCCTATCTGTGGAAGCCAGTCAGCCTCTTTCCCCAGCCCCTTGTCATCCAGTGGGCTCATGAACCCCGGGGCCATGGTGACTGTGTTGGAAGTTATTCATGGTTTTAGCAACATGCACAAAGGCTGACCTGGTTAGAGCCACTGCTGGGAGCCCAACCTGTCAACAGAAAAGACCAACAGCAAATCCCTCATGTGGCATCGTTCCCCAGGGGAATCAGCCAGCTGCCTGGTGGCAGGTAGGTTACCTTGGACCACTTTCCTCATGGAACAGACAGTGCTTTTTTCTTATGGGAAGAGACACTCACTCTGGATATGGACATGCCTTCCTGCATGCAATGCTTCTGCCAAAACTACCACCATGTGCTTCCAGAATGCATCCATGTGCATGGTATTCCACACAGCATTGCTTCTGACCAAGGAACTCACTTCACAGTGACTACAGTGTGACAATGGGCCTGTGATCACAGGATTAATCGGTGTTACCATGTTTCCTACCACCTTGAAGTAGCTGGCTTGCTGGAAGGGTGGGATGGCCTTTGAAGACTGTTCCAGTACCAGTCAGGGGTCAAACACCCTCAGGGCTACGTATGCTCTGAGTCAGTGTCTAATATGTAGTGCTGTTTCTTTGATAGCCAGGATTCACAGGTCCAGCGTTCAGGGGGGAAATGGAAGTGTGCCACTCACTGTTACCCTTAGTGACCCACTAGCAAAAGTTTTGCTTCTTGTTCCCACAATCTTATGCTCTGTTGGCTTAGAGATCTTAATTCCAAAGGGAAGAATGTTTCTGCCAGTAGACACAACAATGATTCCATTGAACAGGAAGTTAAGATAGCTTCCCAGAGACTGTGGGCTCCTCATGCCTCCATCTTAACAGGTGAAGAAGCTATGATGCTGACTGGGTGACTGATCCCGACTACCACAGAGAAACTGGACTACTACTCCACAATGGAAGGGTATGTCTGGAATATAGGCGATCACTTAGTATGACCTGTGATTAAAGTCAATGGAAAACTACAACCCAATCCAGGCAGGACTACTAATGGGCCTTCAACAATGAAGGTTTGGATCACCCTGCCAAGTAAAGAATGGTGACCAGCAGAGTTGCTTGCTGGGGGCAAAGGGACTATGGAAAGGATAGTGGAAGAAGATAGTTACAAGTATCAGCTATGCCCATGTGGCCAGTTATAGAAATAAAGACTATAGTTATTAAGAGTATTTCCTCCTTATTGTGTTATTAGTATATATAAACATTTATATCTTTGTTTCTTTCCTCTCTTACCCCTTTATCATGTAACATAAAATATAAAATGTACTGATTTTAATTCACAGTATTTAAGTATTGTAAACTTTATGTCATAGTATTTAAGTTATGAGATATCAAGGACAAGAGTCAACATCATTGAAGGACTCTGCCTCCTCTTTTGGGGAAGAGGTTACTGTGTTTTTGGTTGTACAGAGGACAGTTACATCATGTACATTAGGTGAAATTATGACCTTGTCATTATCTTCATTTGGGGATTAAGTATGATTTAAGGAGATATCTGTGAGTGTCAAGTTGAAAAGGGGTAGATTTGTGATGGTTAATTTTATGTGTCAACTTGACTGGACCACTTGGTAGCCAGATATTTGATCAAACACTATTCTGGATATGTCTGTAGGTGTAGTTATGGATGAGATTAACACTTAAATAAATACTGAGTAAAGTAGATTGCCCTCTCAATGTGGGTGGGCTTCATCTAATCAGTTGAAGGTCTGAATAGAACAAAAGGCCGACTCTCTCCCAAATAAGAGAATTCTCCTGCCTGACCTAATGGTCTTCCAGCAGCTCCCAGTCTTTGGCTATGACCTGAGATGTCAGCGGTACAGATTTTGGACTTACCAGCCACCATAATCATATGAGCCAATTCCTTATAACCTCTCTCTTTCTCTCTCTCTTTTTCTCCTATTGGTTATGTTCCTATGGAGAACCTGACTGAGCAAGAGTGAGACAGGAGAAGATAACATCGTAGTGATGGGCATCTAATGGGCAGGTGAGAGAGTGAGAAGGAAAAAAACAAGAGGAGACAGAATTTCCAAAGGACGATGTCTGCCTATGTCTTTCTGTGGAGCAATTAAACAAATCCACATCTAAAAAATAAACAAACAAACAAACAAACAAACAAACACATCTAAAAATCCAGATGTGTACGACAGGCAACGTTAGGAGCCACAACATCTTTACAAAAGAGGTTCACGAGTGCGTTAAAACTGCCAGCTGCCCTACGCATTTGCTACAGGGTTATATTAGCCCACTAGGATTTCTGCCTGAAAGTAGGTACCTCTGGGTCCAGCAAGATGTCCAAGGCCCCCTGGGAGCTTTGTAGCAGCCTGGCCCATATCTCACTCTCACCTCGTAGAATGGTGACATTGCGAAGGATTTCTCCATGTTGCGTGTCCACGGCCTTCATCTCCTCCACGATCATGGACAGGTTGCGGACGTTGAAGTCCAGGCGGGCGCTGAGCAGGCTGAAGCGCTCCCGGAGCAGGTCCGTGGTGCCCAGCATGAGGGAGACGGACTTGTTCAGGTAGTAGAGCTCCTCGGCGTGAGTGTGGAAGCCCAGCGTGCAGGACAGCCGCACGTCGTCCAGGTACTTGAGCATGCTGTGCACGTGGCTGTCGGTGGCGTTGATGTTGGTGAAGATGGTGCCAATCTCGATCTCATGAGAGGCCATGCGTCCTTCCAATGTCTCGAACCTCTCCACCGTGCGGTTCTGGGCATAGCGGGTGTGGTACTGCAGGTCGTGCATGTTCTCTTCATGGTCGTCCAGGAAGGACGAGATGTTATCCAGCTGCAGCTGTAAGCCCATGACCTGCATCACCAGGTCATGCATGCTCTCGGCATTCTGGCTGATGCGCTGTGATGAGGCCCCCAGTGTGGCCTGGATGTTCTTGACTGCTTCTCCGGTCTTGGCCGAGGTGGTGCGCAGGCTGCTAAAGAGCCGGGTATAGTTCTGCCAGTCGGTGACAATCTTCTGGAGGGTCAGGGTTTCCTCGTCTGTCTTCCGGCGGATCCCATGGATCCACTCTGAAGTCTGCCCCACGGTGAAGTTGATCTGGTGCACTGCAGCCCTGACGTCATAGCAGTCCTGGGTGAGGTCCTTCAGAGAGAGGTCCAGGCCAGCTGTGGTGGCCTGCCAGCCTCTCACCTGAGTCAGGAAGAGCCCCAAAGATTGGTTGACCTGGTGGATGGAGAAGGAACAATTGCCCATCTCCTGGGAGATTTGACTGCTGGTGGTGGAGAGCAGTTCATGAGTCTGAGAGGTCTGGTCCAGCTGGACCTCCTGAGCCAGAAGCATCTTCTGAATTCCCTCCAGCTCTTCCTGCATTTTTCTGATCTCTTGCCCCAGTTGCCCAGCCTCATGGCAGAAAGAGCAGTTGTTCGGAGCTTTTACATCTTTAAGAGAAAGAGATAACATTTTAGTTGTTGAAAGATCATAGGAAAAAGGTTGCTTCTTGAAGCAAAATATTTCAGAGCATAATAATTAGCAAGTGACTTTCTCATTCCCCTTCCTTTCCTAAGTCCTGCTATGAAATCTTATTTTGGAAGAGCCTTGTCATCTCTGTGAAATCTTATTTTTATCAAATGTCTTTGCTAGAACCTGAGATGTAGGATTAGAATATTTTCTCTGTCTTGCCATCAAATCTCGAGAATATACCTTCCTAACTTTTCTGAGGTTGCCAAGAACCTCCTCTCATTTACATTTGACTTTAAAATTTCTCCATATATTTTTATAAGTTATCTTATTTGATCCTCTCACAATGCACTTACAGAGGAGATGGTGCAAGGATTCCCCCTCCCCCCCCCCCGTGACTGATAAGAAATGAGGCCCAAAGGGGTGACTGGACAAATGTCATTCATTGAGATGGGCCAGAACAGGACTTTCTCTTTCCGTGACAGCAGACCACCTCCAACCCCTTCTATTATTTCTTTTTCTGGATCACTGTCAACATGAGAATGTCCTTTGTTAAAGCAGGAGATAAAGAGCATCATGCAACGTGCACAATTTAAAGCAGTGATGAGGAAAGGACTTATCAGGAGGCTTTGGAAGGTCTTAAAAATAATTTCAGACACATGAGGACATTGGGGGAATGAACCATCTTTGGTTTCCTTTCCCACCCATAGGCTCTGGCTCTGCACACACAACCTCCAGCCCCAGGATAGCAGCCCTCCTTCAATGGGTGGCTCTGCAGCAGACAGGGAGCAAGGAGCCATGCTGTCCTTCCTCCTTTAAGCCTAGGCTGGTGGAGGCTGCCCTGTCCAGGTACCACGCCATGGAGGACACATAGCATGGGGAGGGGACCCTCACCCTACCTCAATTAATATCAGTCTTTCAACATAGCCATTAGCACAGCTGGACACTGGACACTTACCTAGCCCCTGGAGATTTTCCTGCACAGACATAAGCTTCTTGTCATACGTGGCCTGGGCCAGGGAGATGTCTTCTGAGAGAGAGTCTACTTTCCTGAAAACTGTAGGGCAAATACAGATGAGAAATTGGGGCAGGGTGTTGGATCAGAGAAAGGCATTTTTATCAGCTTTTCTGCAACCAGAACCATCCAGCCTTCTTCTACAGGGCTTCCCAAAGGTGCAGACAGAAAATTCTTCTTATGAGTTTGTCACACATCTCTTAAAAAAATACATATCTAGCCTGACCAGGCGGTGGCGCAGTGGATAGAGCATTGGACTGGGATGTGGAGGATACAGGTTCGAAATCCAGAGGTCACCAGCTTGAGTGCAGCCTCATCCAGCTTGAGCAGGGGCTCGCCGCTTGAGTGCAGGGTCGCTGGCTTGAGCAAGAGATCATAGACATGACCCCCTGGTCACTGGCTTGAGCCCAAGTCACTGGCTTGAGAAAAGGGTCACTCGCTCTGCTGTAGCCACCTCCCCCACCTCCCCATCAAGGCCCATATGAGAAAGCAATCATTTAACAACTAAGGTGCCGCAATAAAGAATTGATGTTTCTCATCTCTCTCCCTTCCTGTCTGTTTGTCCCTCTCTCTGACTCTCTGTATCTGTAAAAAAAACCCCAAAAAACAAACTAAACTAAACAAAAAAACCTATGTGACTATGTCTACCTCTAGACATAGATAGATATGTATAACATCTTTTCTCCCCAGATTTCAGAACTAGGGCCTGACCACAGGATAGAATAGGGAAAAATCGGGAAAAAAATATAAAAAGAAAAGCAATATTCTTACTCCTGTCACTGAGCCATAACTACAATCTTATTTATCCCCACAACCATTCTACAGCTAAATAAATAGATACATTTTTAGAAAAACAACAGAAAATTGGGATGTTCCAAATACCTCTTCTATTTCACTTTCCTTTATTAATATCATATCATGGAAATTTTCCCATTGATGTTTAAATCATTTAAAAATCATTACTTTTAATGTCTGTTAACATACTCTATAAAAATGATTCAACAATGATATAAAACTTCCATAATATTGGGGACATTTAGGGCACCTCCCCTTCTGAGCCTACAAATGAAACTCAATATGTAGATCAGAGTAATTCTTGATCCTAAAAATAATCCCTGGATATGATGGTTGTGTGTACATGGTTTATCTCTTAGGATAAATTGCTAGAATTAGAATGAATGAGTCAGAGGGTGTTAATATTTTTGCAGCCCTTGATACATGTCGCCAAGTCACCCTCTGGGAAGAGTTATCCCAGGTTACCCTGTATGGCAGCCTCGTACCTCCTAAGGAGTCAGTGCTGGCCAGAGGCTAGAGTGCCTGGGCAGCATCAGGACCCCTGGCTTTCTTCATCACATGCCTGGCTGGACACACAGTGAGAGAAGGGCACAGATGGGATGGAGGGTGAACAAGTGATTTCCCACAGATCCTATGAAGGTCAAATGTTGGGGGATGAAGTCAGCGTCAGCAAGAGAGTTGAAGAATTCGACTTCTAGTTTCAATTTGCCTCAAATGTGTTGGGTGACTTCAGGCAAGACAATTAATCTTTCTGGAGTTCAATTGGATCATCCCTACAAAGACAGTCTGAAGCTAAATGACTTCTAAGGTTCTTATCAGCTCCAAAATGCTATGATTCCAAAAATTCTGGAATCAAAATTGGGCTCTAATTAACATTGTATAGGTCAGAGATGCCAAGATTTAATTAGTAGCAGTGATTCGGTGAGAGAACCTGGGCGCTCTGAGTTACCGTGCATGTGTGTGATGCGCCTGGGATGGAGGGGGGTCCTGTCCAGGGTGGGTTCCCTCCTTGTACCCCGAGCCGCTGGGGTAGGCTTGGGCCACCCGCCACCCCAAACTGGAATCGGCAGGTTGGAAAATATTCTTAGTTATTCTTATTCATCTTTCTTAAATGTACAGATAGATCATATTTATTTTAATGTTCAATATTAGAAGTATTTTGGGTCTTTATTTAGAAGTTTGGCGATATTTCTGTGACCAGAAATGTAATATAGGAACTTAACTCTTATTTATATCAATTAGTCTATGGTAAAACTGGTTTCAGTATATGTCACTTTCCTTAAAGTCACAGCTTCCAAAAACCTATTGTTGATGTTAATTGATGATTTACTATATCTCTAACCAGGGCCAGAACCAGGTACCCTCTTAAGGATCAGATGGACAAGTGCAGGGTTAACACCTAGAGTGAGGTACCCTCCACCCCTCTTTTGTCTCAACCTAGTCCCTGTCTTGTCTCTGATGTCTAGGCCATTAGGGCAAGCAAACTGACTGCTTCCTTTAGTAAAGAAGCCTGGATTTTTAAAAATCTGAAGCTAGGAATGGAATGTGATTACAGTGAGAAGTCATCAAATTTGTTTTCATCAGTTTACCATGAACTGTTTAGCATCCAGAAGGCAGAAGTTAACCTGAATCTAGCTGTAGGCCGTCGCCTGGGTCAGCTACCACTCACATGAACTACAGTGTCTAAGAGAAGCACCAAGCTTCAGCTCCCTGGGCTTTTACCTGCATGGCTCTGACTCAGCAAGTCTGGGTGACACTCAGGAATCTGCACTTGAACAAACACTGAGGTGACCCCGACTCAGGTAGGCATCCCACCTCACCTCACCCTGAGAAACATTCTCAGAGACCCCAGAAGGGGCTTAGAAATTGTCCGATCTAGTGACCTCAACCCTGCCCGTACCACAGAATCATCCGGAAAGCTTAAAGATAGGAATGAATTCCATTATTCAGGGCCCCGCCAGCAATATTTTTTTAAAGCTCCCAGGGTGATTCTAACATGGAGTTAAAACTGAGAATCGCTGATCTCGTCCCAGCCTCTCATTTCATCCCTAGGAAAACAGAGGTCCTGAGAGGCGAAGGGCCTTGCCCAAGGCGCACAGCCAACTGTGGACCAGAAATCAGGAGCCAGTCTTTGCCGTTTGAATCAGGCATTGAGATTCCCCGGCCAGGAAGATACTGGCTCTGGGCCCTGCCGCATAGCTCTGTGCTTGTCTGTGCGGGAGTTCCGGTGCTGGACGCCTGACCAGACAAGCCCTGAAGCCCGGGGAGGACGCAGGCTTGGGGGAGAGCCCCAGGTCTGCCGGACGCTGCTGTGAGTCTGTACTCACCCAGAGAGGCCAGCACGACCACGGCCACCAGGAGCAGGGCCAGGAAGAGGTAAAGAATTCGCACGGATGTGTGCAAAGACAAGTTCTTCTGGCAGCGGCTACAGTGGGGCCCCAGCCGGCCTGTGGGGGGGGGGGGGCGGGGAAGAGAAGGAGGATGGCGGCTTAGAACAGCGGGTGATGCTGCAGCTGAAAGCCAGTTCCATGTTCCCGCTCTGGCCTGTCTCATCGCATTTCACATTCTAGATCCTCATTCTTTACGCATCTCACTGCCTTTCCTCTAGGCCCTGGAGCTTTCAGGAACAGAAGAGACCGGAGTCAGGGTCTTCAAAGTATACTCATCGCTACCATCGTTCTATGGCATCGTCGTTCAGCCTGGGCTGTGAGCAAACACATCTTCCCGATACATTGCCCTCACTGGTGACCCACAGCACGGGGCAGCCAGCAAACGTTTCACTGCTGTGTGACCAACTCGTCCCGGTTTGCCTAGGACTTTCCTGGTTTCAGCACTGAAGGCTCATGTCACAGGAACTCCTCAGTAAGGGGTTGCCCAGGATGGTTTACCAAGATTGAAAGTCACAAACCCTGGGTAACCCTCTTAGTCCCAGGCAAACCAGAGGATTGATCACGAGTCCCCAAACTTCACAGCAATTCTTATGGAAACCAAATGAATTGTTCCAGTCCACCAGGAGGTCCCTGGTACAGAAGAAGGAGAGAACCAGGTATTCCTGGCTACTCTGGCAGATGGTGAATGCCCAGTGAGAAGGCAGTGATATTCCCATCTGTGACATCTCTGGGGTTAGTGCCATTTCAGCTGCACATTAGGAGTGCCAGGAACGTTTGAAAATCTTGATGCCCTGTTCACACTCCAGACCAAAAGCCATCAGCATCCCTGAGGGCTGGTCTCAGGCATCGCTGGGTGGTTACAAGGTGCATGCAGCCAAGGACGAGAAGAGCTGCTCCAATCTCTCCTGAAACCCACCAAGAAGCCCGACTCCAAGTACTGGCTCAGAGGAACCAAATGCCACGCTGGCTCCTGTGGGCCTGAAGAAGGATATGCTACTAGGGTGGCATGGGATACAGTGAAGGGGACAATTCGAGGCCAGGTGAAAGACAGGCCCTGGGGGAGAGGGCAGAGGTCCCTGACAGGTCTCGCCAGGAGCCCTGGAGACAGATGGCACTGTGTCAAACTCTGACTTCATCCATACCACATAACCCAGGACCATGCCTTTTTACCCCTCAGGAAGCAGATGGGGGAAAGACAGCCAGGATTCTGGCACCATGTGACCAGCCTGAGGATGGGAGCAAGGAGGGACCCCCGGCACAGAGAACAGACCAGAGGGCAGCACCCAGAGCCCTTACCTTTCTGTGTGCACGGGAAGGACGGCATGTCCTCGTCACCAGCCAGCTCCTCTTCTGAAACACACAACGCATCCCCGTCGCCGCCGGCCGACCTCACTGTGAGGAAGCCAAGTGCCATCAGATGCTGTCAGATGGGCCCCCGAGCCACACCCACCACTCTCCAGCTGCCCCATTCATTAACAGTCCCCACATTCTGAGCCCACCTCCTCCTGCCCCTGGGTCCAAGTCAGCCCACTTGAGCTCCAGGTGACCTGATGGTAAGCAGAGAAAACAAGGACAAAGAAAAGAATCAAGTGGCTGAGGAACTAGGGTATCCCAACAGGCCTGGATAAAGACTCCATGATCTCCCACAAGCTGGAAAAGACATACAGGCCAGTTCAGCTGCCTATTCTATATGTGCCTTGTTCATTCCTCTTCAGGTGAAGTAAAAAGAAGTAAGAGCCAGTTGCTTGACCCAGTGTCCTTCCACTCCTGGACACACGTGACTGAAGCAGGTGTATCCTCCTCCCACCCCTAGCCTCTGGCCCTCGCTCCTGTTTTTCCAAGGAGCAGACTAGCTGACCTGAGACTCAGAATCTCCCGCCATAAGCAGAGGTGCTGACCAGTCATGCAGTGTGGCGGGACCGGAGGCAGTGCCTTCTAGGGTGGGGGCTTTGTGCTGGGGTTGTCAGTCCAGCTGCCCTCCTCTCCTCGTGCCATTCTCAGCCTAGACTCCTCCTGCACCCAAGACTCGAGGTTCCTGGCATCCAGCTTCTCTAGTTGTTGACCCATCTTGTTTCACCTCCTAATTTTATTTTTTTTCTTAGCTTGGTCTTTGGGGATTTCCTCTGTTTCCTTTCAAATTTAGCTATGCATTTGGCAGTTTGCCTAAAGTTTATCTAGTACCTAAGTTTCATAGTCTCAGGACATTTTAAGCTAGTAACGCTAGAAGTAGAAGCTCCAAGTTTGGCTTTCCTTTGTTCCGCTTTTTAATGCTGCAAAGGGCTGGGTCTTGTCTCAAGGCATTCACAACAACGCTATAAGCTTTATAGTCTAAAGCAGTGGTAGTCAACCTGGTCCCTACCGCCCACTAGTGGGCATTCCAGCTTTCATGGTGGGCAGTAGTGGAGCAACCAAAGTATAAATAAAACAATAGATTTAACTATACTAAGTTGTTTTATAATGATTTATTCTGCCAAACTTAGCGAAAATCTGACATAAAGTACTTGGTAAGTAATTATTATTATATGCTTTAACTTGCTGTAACTCTGCTTTATAAATTTTATAAAGTTACTTCCCTACTTTATAAATCACCATTACTGTGGAACTGGTGGGCGGTTAGAAAATTTTACTGCTAACAGAGATACAAAAGTGGGCAGTAGGTATAAAAAAGTTGACTACCCCTAGTCTAAAGTATCACTTTTAGGGCCAAAAAGACAAAGGTTCAGAGATGTTAAGAATGTTGCTTAACAACACCCAGAGTATGGGGTGAAGCCAAGATTTGAACTCAGAAATCTCTGCTATCATACCTACCACTTCCACAAACTGGTGAACAAAGGTTCTACAAGTGCTAAGAAACTGGGTAGACATGCAGGGGGTTGGGCCCATGACTGAGGTTGTGATGGAGCCTCAGGGGCCCTGACAAGGACCAGGAAGTAACTGGAGTAGCATCTGTGACCTCATTTCCCACATGTTGCGACCATTGTAATCAAAGCTGAAGCCAAGAGGCAAAGTAGGCAAGGGACCCTCAGTAAGTGAAGGCAGCCCCGAGTAGGCTCCGGAGGGAAGGAGCTGTGGGTGACCCGAAATTCACGATGCCACCACCATCCTCGGGAATGCCCTTGGTTTTGTCTCCAGGTCACAGCTTATATGTCGCTCCCTCAGCAGTATTCTGGGAGCTCCTGGACTGAAGTCAGTCTTTTGTTGAATGTATTTCCAAGTGCTGCATTTATCCTTTAGAATGCAAGACTCCTTTTATTACTTATCCAAACAGCTCTCTTCCCCAGTGTTTAAAATCTGAGGTTGGGGAAGCGTGTCTGTCTTGTCTACTCTTTCCTAAGCCCCCAACACAGTCATCGACACAGAGAAATGCCCAACAAACATAATTTAGAATAAATCTAAAAATGATGTGTATTATGCTTTCCGGAAGTAGGTCTATACCTGTATATGGATCGTTGGGGAGCTTGAGACCAAGGTCAGTGCTTTGCCCCCAGAGATTCTGAGTTAACTGGAGGGAGGATGGAGTCCTGGGCTCACATCCATTATCCCTTTTGACCCCGACAACTAGCCTGATAGGCAGAGTGAGAAATGATTCACCCAATTTTACCGGTAAGGAAGCTGACCTGGGGGAGAGGGTTAACTTTTAATATCTGGCTATGGTCACATAGCCAGCTAGTGGCAAAACCTCCTGAATCCTGGCTGAGTTTTCCTTTTTTACAGTAACAGACTCCAGGTAGCCTCTGATAGAGTTAGTATGTTCTTATGTGTGTGCATGTATACATGTGCATGTATACTTTGGAGTATGGTGTGTACAAAGGCAGAAGAAAGGCTGACATGGTGGGCGTGACTGATCCCTGTATAGTGTATGTATTCTGAGAAATCAACCATTTCGGCCCTGCTTTGTGTCTTGCGCTGCTATTCTATTATCAATCTGCCAACAGTTTACGGGATAACTTTGCCTGGGAGGTTACCATGATTACCATGCCTCGGGCGGGGCCTATAGGACTCGTTGGTGCCTTCTGTGCTCTGTCTCACTCCAACCTTAGGCCCTCTCACCCCAGATGATGTTGCGTGCTGTCGGATTTACCGCCATCACGGGCCCCCTCAGGGAGGTATCCCTTCCACTTATTGGAGCAGAAATCCTTCCAGGCCTTCCTGTCGTGTTCCTCATTTCTCCCCACGCCTTGATGGTGCTTCTCTGCCCTCCCTTGGGACTAGGCCTCCTCCCTGTTCTGGCTCCAGGGCTCATTTCATCACTTCACTGTTTACAGCTTTTGCAGGGAATCTGGGAAGACTTAAATCAAGCAAGGCTGACATGGCCCTTCAGCAAACACCCCCCTGAAAGGCACACAGCTTTGTCATAACTTTGCTCTCTCTTTGAGAGCCCCTCAAGTTGGCAATCATTAGCAAGTGGGAAGTAATCAAGACCCCCTTCCGGCACTGTGTGGAGCAGCCCATGGGAAGGGAAGTGGCAGCTGCCAGCAAGGATCTCAGCCCTCTCTGGATGAGGGCTTCGCAAGGATTTGGCCCTATTCCCTCAGCTGACATCTTGGTCCATAACTCACGGCCTCCCCAACCCCCAGAGCTCTCTTCTCTTTCTAATCCTTTGGACTTCCTGTTCACCAGGGCTGAGCCTTGAATCTTGGGGACCCCTGACTTACCTGTGTCTGGAATGCTATAGCAACTCTCCACTTATGCCGTGCTCATTGTAATGAGAACACAATCCAAAGCATTTGTGAGGCTTTTATAAGCCAAGCCCTTTGCAAGCATGGGCTCATTATATTCACATTATCCCAAGATTGTTCCAGTCGGAGGATGGAGGAAGAAACAGACATAAAGAATTAAGAAAAGGTTGGCTTGAGGACACAGAGTGATTGATGGGAAGATGATTGATTAGACAGGAATCTGAACTCCTTCCTTGCACTGGGCCAAGCAGGCTTGACAGAGTCAGGAAAAGAATGTTCCCCCTCCTCTCAGTCTCCCAGGCCTTCTGGGCTGATCTGATTTAGTGTTGGGTGTCCCAGCTTTCGGAAGTGTTTTCAGAGATAGGTAGTGTGGACAAGAAAGGGGCCACATACTAAACCTGACACACTTAGAGACCAAAAGCAATCACACAGGATGGTCTGAACATAAACATTCTTAACTAAAAGCAAGTCATGGCCGGTAGCACATCCTAGGCCTATAGCTTCCTCAACAATCTTTGCCTTCATTGAGCCTGTCTGTTGTCCGTTTGCATCTACAATAATACACACTTGGGATGTCAGAGTAATCAGGGCACCACTACACCAGAGAGGAGACCATAGGCCCCTCACTGTTACCTTGTTCCCCACACACCATCTCCTTGTGTTGTGAATGTTCATTGTTAACCATCCTGTGCCCACCAATGCAAAAGAAGTATGCGTCTCTCTTTATCCAATCTGAGATTTCCTCACTTTGCTTTCTAAATCCACCACCAGTGATTTTCCTATAAACCCTTAAGCTTCTTCCTTTGACTTTAGTGTATAAAATAAGCTGTAAAACTAACATTCACTGGAGAATTTTCTCAAACTGTTGAGATTTTGTTTCCCCGCAACTGTCATCAGTTTGGTTCAAATAAACCAATAAAAACATCCCTGCAGGTTTGGATGTTTCTTATGTAAATGGGAGTGGGAATTGTAAGTCACAGCACCCATCTGTCATGTTACAAAGGCTCAGAGAGGTTCAGGGACCTGCCAGCTAGTTGGTGGTTCGTAAATGTCCCGGAATCTGAGGCAAGATGCAAACAGACATACAGAGTGCTTGCAGAATTGCATACACGCAGCTCAGACAGGCTACAGGGCTGGGCAAAGTCTTTGCAACCAGGCCTGCCATCTGTTTCCATGTCTGGCCTCCCAGCAATTCGTCATCTCCTTGAGGTCAGGAAATCTTCCCTCAGCACAGGGCCAATCACAGAGTGGGTGTTCAAAACAGATGGGTTCACTGACCCTTTGAGAAGCCCTGCATAATACTTAATTATTAACTTCTGCTCTTTTAATTAGGGGCTCATTTTTATTCAAAAATAAAGATGGATGACTGGAAATGTGGTTTAAATATGGCTTACTGTTAGAGTTCTCCGTGGTAAGGGAGTGTTGGTGCATTGAAGAGGCAAAGGCTTAAAGTGGTAGAGATTTAAAATGAACACACATAGGCCCAATGTTTCAACTGAAAAGGAGTGAATGGGGGAACAGCATTTCCCTCCCTCTCTCAGAACTGGAACAGGGCTATCATATTCCTCTCCTAAAGCTCAAAAGCCTCTCTTGTGGTTTTTTGGGGGGAGGGTTTTTTTCCCTTTAGTCTCCCACTTAATTACCTTTAAAAAAACCCTGGCATTTTTATGGCCCTCCAAAATAAGGCCCTGGTCTTTCCCTCTGTCACACATACATGACCCATGGATAACTGAGGACTTCTGACATGTTGAGAACTGAGAAGCACCCGAGTATCAAAAATGATGGGTAGCCAGGTGTCTGAAATAATTGGAGAAGCCACCATATTGTAGGCCACGGGTGTCCGAAAAGAGGCTAAATTTCCTCTGTTGCCTTCTCTCTCTCTTTCTTGCTTTTTTTCACTTGGCTCATCCTGCTTAAAGGCTATTGTGACAGGAGGGGGTGAGTTTAGGAAAGGACACTGGAGAAGATGTGGTAATGCCTGGACTTTGGGGAAGAAAGTCCCTTTCTTGGGACAACGGGAGGACAAGCTTGGGACAGCATGCTGCTCTGGGTAGCAAATATCTGAGTCTCCATAGCCAGCTTCTGCTTCCCCTATTCCAGAGGCCCCAAGAGATGGGGACTGTCATGAGAGAGCATCCTGGACCCGGTACTAAAGAAGCCAGGCCCACGACTTACCTAGCCAAGACAGCCAGGGCCCACTCTTCACCTAGCAATCTC
Organism: Saccopteryx leptura; assembly: GCF_036850995.1. NCBI lineage: Eukaryota > Metazoa > Chordata > Mammalia > Chiroptera > Emballonuridae > Saccopteryx > Saccopteryx leptura. Next base: position 242,835,945 of record NC_089503.1, read on the forward strand.
TACTGCAATTACAGACGGTGTCGTTTTTTAAAAAGTCAGTGTTGAAGCCAGTGTTGTAAGCTCAGACTCGTAAAGCAATTGCAACCTTGGAGGTTTGAAAGAGCCTCTGTTCCTCTCATACCTAAGGTCATAATAGCCAACTCAAACACTGGGACAGCCACAAGAGGTACTCCTTTTTTTTTTTTTTAAGCCTCTGCTCCCACAGAGCCACGTGGAAGATTCGATGGAAGGTGCATGTGTTGGCACACCGCGAGGCACGACTGCTGAGTCGGCAGGGTTCAGCTTGGTTCCCTTCTCCTTCTGGAGGCGGAAAGTAGCCCAGACCTGGTAACCAACCGCTAACTCCACTGCGGTTGCCGACCCCAGCTTTCTTTTGGTTGACCAAAAAATGTGGAGTTCATTCACTCGTTAACCTTTTTGCAATCTTCCATCAGAGTCAGCAAGGGGGAGAGATTCGAGGAATAGAATAAAAGGTCTTTCTTTGGGAAATTCAAGGAACACATTTTGATGATTATCTCTTCTACAAAGTTCACAGAGTGGGTTTTCAAAACAGCCAATTGGGTCAGTAAAAATAAAGATTTGAGAGTCTTCTCAAGAGCCAATGCTATATTTAAAATTGCAGACTAGCTATAGCCTAAGGTTGGAGAATGCTATAATTAAGGTTGCAAAATTGTTTTCATTAGAAGCCTCCTGCTCTTACCCCCTCCCCAGAGGCTTCCTCTGTGGATGTGCCTATATTCGGACAGGAATCAGTCTGTCTGACGCAGCTCTAGTGAACCTGGTCCTTCCCTTTCAGGTCCTCCTGCCCGAATGCTCACGATCTGCACCCCTGGAATCCCACGTCTTTTCTGCCCCTTCATTCCTAAAATCCACACTCAGTGCTCAGGGACAGGCTCTTCCCCTCCCCCTGCCACCTCTGTCTGAAGCCAGGCCGGCCCACAGCCTGCCACTGTCTGCCTTCCACTGCGCTCCCGGGATCACAGAGCTTGTGGGCAAATTCCCCCTTCTTCCCAAGCCCTCTTTATCCTAAATGACTCTCCTCCCTTTTCTTGCCCTCAGTGCTTCTAACTGGGGTACTCGTGGCCTTTGGGTGGCACAATTCTTCACGAGACAGGATTTTCCCACACTGCACTGACACGTGGGATCCTGGCCTGGTAGCTGCTAGTAGCAATCTCTGGTCCTTGGGAAAACTCTAAGTGGCCACTCCTTTTCTAAATACCCTTTCAAGGGGCGGCATGACTGCTCGTCGGAAGAGAACCCAGTCCAGTCACCAGTACAAAAGACCCCAACTCTGCCCCTCCACATTACACACTGGCTTCCTCTGTGCAGAGAGCAGCTCCTCGGCCCCCCTAAACCCCACAAGTCCAGTGGGATGGGACAGATCCTGATGTCTGTTGTCACCTCTTGGCCTTCAAACCCCACTTGGGGTCCATGCTATCTCTCACATGGGGGCTTTCCTTCCCTTCTCTGAGTTTTATGTACAAAAATAGTGGAAATACCATCTACTTTACAGGTGCTGGGAAAATTCAATAATGTGGTATACAAGCAGTATCTGGCCCATAGTGAATACCCGATCAGTGGTAGTAACATCGTTTTCATCAGGACTGGTCTTCTTTGTCTCCCTTTCTTCCCCAAGCCTGTCACTTTCAGGACCAATTTCCAACTTTGAGCAAATCCATTTTCTAAAACATGTCCTATAGAACACTGGATTCAAACTACTCTTGGTGAAAAAGAACCCTTTGACCGAGTAAGTCTAGAAAATGCTGCATCTCCTTTCACCATCTGAGACACTCACAGCAATCCACCAAAACTTTTTTAGTCCCTCAAAAAAAAAAAAAAAAAAAAAAAAAAAAGAAGACGCCTGTTTCAATCTGATTGATTCAATGTTTCTCAAATTAATTTGACAATAGAACTTCCTGCCATTCTTGAAAAAAAGTGAACTATGAAAGCCCATGGAAATGGTGCTCAGAGGTACACTGACGTCGGGGAACACTGTTCTGGATAAGGATCTCACCTGGACTGGATCAGTTCTTCATCTTGTCTCCCACCATCAACATTATGTTGAGAGCCCACTGGACCTCTGGACCTCAGGGCCCCATGACCTGGAATCTATAGGTCTCATCTCAGGGGCCATAGCTCAGCCTGACCACCCTCTGGAGCCTAAAGTTTACAGCTATTCTATCTGCATGATCAACTCCTTTCTTATACCTCTTCTGATGTCTCCTCCTAATCCCTGCTGCACTAAACCTTTACACCCCGCACTTCATCCGGGCTCTGGGCGAGCCCCCGGTATCAGCGGCAGCTCCCTGGAGCCTTCAGCGTACTCTCCTGCCCCTGTGCCCTTCCCTGCTCGGCCTGTTTGCTCTGCTCTGAGCTGGGAAAGCCCAGCCAGATGAAAGCATGTCAGAGATCGGTGTGGGTCCCCCGCCCCCAGCCAAGTGCTGCCATCTGGATCCTCCCTCCCTATTCCTCCTCTTCTTAGCCCACCCCATTCTCCAAAGATGAGCTCACCTCCTCCCTTTTAGAAAAGAACAAACCCATTTGGTTTAAGATCTTCATCTTCCCCTAACTCCCTCCAGCTGTTTTGCTGCAAACCCACTATAGGAGAAGGTGTGTGGGAACGGGCCTCTGTGCGTTTGGAGCACAACGAGGCCCTCATTTCCACACTTCAAGTGGGCATTGCCTTGTGATGCACAATCCCCCTTCTAAGAAGTCTTCCCCTCAGTGGATACACATTCAACTAGGCTAAAATGAGTGTGTCAAGATGATCGCTAGAGGCTCCCATAAATCTGAGGGAAAAAGTGGATAACTCAAATGCCCATTGATAAGGGATTGGTTAAATAAATTATTGTAAATTTGTACTATGGAATATAATGCAGCCATTGAAAAGATAACACAGCTCTCTAATTATTGCCCAGGAAGAATATATATGTTCTACTATTAAACTTATAAACACAGGCCCTGGCCGGTTGGCTCAGCGGTAGAGCGTCGGCCTGGCGTGTGGGGGACACGGGTTCAATTCCCGGCCAGGGCACATAGGAGAAGTGCCCATTTGCTTCTCCAACCCCCCCCCCTCCTTCTTCTCTGTCTCTCTCTTCCCCTCCCGCAGCTGAGGCTCCATTCGAGCAAAGATGGCCCGGGCGCTGGGGATGGCTCCTCGGCCTCTGCCCCAGGCGCTAGAGTGGCTCTGGTCATGGCAGAGCGACGCCCCAGAGGGGCAGAGCATTGCCCCCTGGTGGGCAGAGCGTCGCCCCTGGTGGGCGTGCCGGGTGGATCCCGGTGGGGCGCATGCGGGAGTCTGTCTGACTGTCTCTCTCCGTTTCCAGCTTCAGAAAAATAAAAAAAAACCCCAAAAAACAACAACAAAAAAAAAAAACTTATAAACACAAACGGATAGTATAATCTTACCTATGTGAAAACAATCTGTGTGCAAATATACAGAGAAGGACTTCTGGAAGAAAGCACAAGCCAGATCTTGTCAATAACCTCTGAGGGCTAAGGGTCCATGTGGATGCTGCTATTTTTTCCTCTCTGAATTTTTCAAAAGTTTTCATGAGTATGTATCATAAAGATTAAATGCAACTGGTAATGCAGCAAGTCTATTTCCATAGCCTTTTCTCGGGACTCCATAGCCTTTTCTCAGGAGAGCCCTTCTTCCTTCCACGGCTGAGGTCACCCACTCCTGCCTTCTCCTCCACCCCACCCCCATTTCTCCCTTCCCTTCCCCTCTGCCTTCCAGTGAGCACTGGACAATGCCGCCCTGAAGAACCCGTCATGCCTGGCCTTGCCTCTTACTTTAATTATTCAGTTCCCTTTTCCAGAGACTTCTCTGACACGAGGCCTCCCCGCGCCTTTGCTTCAGTGCTCTCCACCCCCTTCCCAGCCTGTGCAGCCTGGCTTTCTTGGGTGAGATGATCCTGTGCAAGCTCTGTTGAGTATCAGTCAACTTTTTGACACTGTTGCCCTCTTTCTTGGAACTTTCTCCTCTCGATTTCAACATTACCATCATACGTCTCTGCTGGAGTCCCTGACCACTCTTCTTGGCTCCTTCACAAGCGTTTTCTTCCTCTCATTCTCTAAAAGCAGAGATTTCCCAACGTCTCGAGGGAGAAGTAGCAACCAAGCCATCTCCTGACAAGCCCGTTCAAATCCTCTCCAATGTCAACAGCACACAGTTGGAAGTCCTTAGTACAGCACTCAAGGCCTCCTGCTCTTGTGATTCCCTGTGTCTCTCAACCAACTCTCAACTCCAGACAAATTTTTACCCATCACACCTAAATATATTACCAATGACCGGCTTTCACCAACACTGTGTCCTATCTTTACTGACTATCCCTTGAATAACCAGATCCAAATATCGCCAACCTTCAACTCCCCCCTCATGTTTTCCTGAACTACCCCAACTTGAAACGCTCTCTTTATCTCAGGTGATTCCTGTTGAATCTACTATACATACCACTCATTTTTCTTTTGCAGCATCTCCCTTGATTATCTTGTTTTCTTAAGGGGGCATGTCTAGTCTCTGCCTGAGGAAGGAATCATCCTTGTTTCCCTTTAAACTTGCATGCCTCCTCCCCCAAAGCAGGTACTCAGTACATGTTTGCTGACTGAAAAGGGTGGGACAACATCCAAAATAGCCACTATTTTAGCTTGGGTTCAGGGAGCTATAAAGGCATCTCCTCTGAGCCTCAAAGGAAGTGTCTGCAGGGCTGCATCTGGAGATGTTCAGGACACTGTTGGAAAGAGGAGCCTGGAGCTCAGAGAGGTACCTCCGGTAACATCAACCTATTCCCAGGTCAAATCTATGAAACTTGGAAAGGCTGTTCAAAGAATAGAGGCCCAGCCTGACCAGGTGGTGGTGCATTGGATAGCGTTGGCCTGGAATGCGGAGGACCGAGGTTTGAAACCATGAGGTTGCCGGCTTGAGCATGGGCTCATCTGACTTGAGCATGGGATGTGTGGGATCATAGACATGACCCCATGGTCACTGGCTTGAGCCCAAAGGTCACTGGCTTAAGCAAGGGGCAGTGACTTGGCTGGAGCCCCCTGGTCAAGGCACATATGAGAAAAGCAATTAGTGAACAACTAAGGTGCTGCAACTATAAGCTGATGCTTCTCATCTCTCTCCCTTCCTGTCTGTCCTTCTCTCTCTCTTTCAATAAAAAAGAAAATAAAAGGAAAAAAGTGGATGCCTAGTAAGAACCAAGGAGTCTATGGCTGAAACCACAGACTCATCACAAGAGGAGCAGCAAAGGAGAAGAGACAGGAAAAGAACCAATACCAGCTAAACTGCCTCCTGGGACCGCTCTTAGGACACTTCCTACTCTCAGTCTTTTTTCAATGATCTGGGCATAGATCTTAAGTGTCTTAGCAAAGGGTAAGCTCCTTGACAGAAACAGCAGGGTCTGAGATCTTCTTTGCATCTTTCTTGGACATTAGACATATGTGGATATACAAGCCCTGGCATTTATCAGTTGGTCAATAAATGTTTGTTAAACAGAAGCATAAATCTCCACTGAAAACCTACATTAGGTTCGGGGGATGCCATGGTGTGATACTTGCCTTTAAGGATTCCAGCCCGGTGGGGGACTCAAATGTACTCACTGAACGAATATAGTGGACACCATCTATGTGCCAGGTACAGTGTGTGAGTGAGACTGGAAAGAGGCAGACAGGGACCCCATGCTCATGAAAGTCACATTCTGATACTACTCTGTAGGCAGTGGTGGGATTCAGCTGCTTCGCACCAGTTTGGTAAAACTGATACCTAATTTTTTGTTGAGTTCAGCAAACCTGTTGTTAAAACGGCACTTGTAATCAGGGTTCTCCCTGAGGTGGGTACCTGGGCAGCTGCCCAATGTGGAAATCACAAATTTACATTCCTTACTCTCTAACCTTCATCTGTGCGACAGCATATTGTGTATCTCTTTTATTATTCTTATTTAAGTATTAAATGCATGAAATAATAAACTACCTTCCATATATTGTTTTCTTATACTTAAAACGGTCATTAGGGCAGAGAACTGGTTGTTAAATTATTTGAATCCCACCACTGCCTGTAGGCGTTACAGTTCTATTTTGTGTGTGTGTGTGTGTGTGTGTGTGTGTGTGTGTGTGTGTGTGAAGGAAAAACAATCCAGTAGAAAGTTAGTGCTGGAAAGAACCTCAAAGATCATCATCCAGTCTACTTGCAGATGAGGAGACTGAGGGATAGGAAGTATCAATGACTTCATCATGGTTATATAGTTATAAAGCTAGTTTATAACAGAGGTAGGCCTAGCCTTGGGCTTCAGTGCTCACGACACATACACACACACACACACACACTTGCTAAAATGACTGGCAGTCTGTCGTGCTGCTATACGTGCCAATTCTAACACCCAGCACAGCTGCCTGTCCTTCATGTAAACGGCCAAGCTATCCACCAACATCTACTGAGGAAAAGAATTCTTATTCCTCTCCAAAATCAGCTGTGGAATATAAGTCTTCAGTTATTAAAGTCACCCCAGCTGGTGACAAGGTGACGTGTGTGTGTGTGTGTGTGTGTGTGTGTGTGTGTGTGTGTGTGTGTGAGAGAGAGAGAGAGAGAGAGAGTGTTTGAAGCTGATCCCAACATCTCAGACCCTACCACCTCCCTGATTTGGGTCATTTAGTGCAGTGGACCCCAACCCCCGGGCCGCGGACCGGTACCGGTCCGCAGAGAAAGAATAAATAACTTACATTATTTCCATTTTATTTATATTTAAGTCTGAACGATGTTTTATTTTTAAAAAATGACCAGATTCCCTCTGTTACATCCGTCTAAGACTCACTCTTGACGCTTGTCTCAGTCACGTGATACATTTATCCGTCCCACCCTAAAGGCTGGTCTTGTGAATATATTTTCTGACATTAAACCGGTCCGTGGCCCAAAAAAGGTTGGGGACCACTGATTTAGTGGGTCTCCTCACCTTTGCCACATCAGCTCTGTTTGTTCTAGCACCCCGAGGTCTGGGGATGGAGGTCAGGCTTCCCATGTGGACCCAGTCTGCCTGCTCATGAGTGGCTATAATCTCCCCTCACCCAGCTGTGGGAGGTGGAGTTTCCTGGGATCGCACTGCTGTACTCTGCAGCCCCCTCCTCCTCCTGCCTGCCCTTTGCCCACAGGGAGTGGGCACTGCTCTCTGATTCTTTTGGGGAGGGGCTGTTCCTCCCACACTTGGGGAATAGCAGGGTGTGTCTCTGCCTTGTCTGTGGCAGCTGAGGACAAGTCTCCCAGGGGCAAAGAGTGGCCAGTGCAGCAGGCCTGCTTCCAACCAGCTCTCCACCAAGTCACTTCCGCTTCCCAACGCCCAGAGCTGCTGGCCCGAATCACTTGCATCAGAGCAGGACAGCCTCAGGGACATCCAGGAGACCAGGACCCAGAGAGGGGAACACTTGGCCTACAGGGCTAGGGATGGGGGTGGGGCTCATATTGCTGGGAGGCCTCCCATGATGGGACCCTCATTGGAGCTGGAAAGAATCCCACAGGTGGCTCCTAAGGGCTCAGACAGGCCAGTGGGAAGCTCCAAGTGGGTCTAGTAGGAGACAGCTGTGTGGCCCTCAGGTGTGAAAGGGGCTGCACCTGGGGCCAGGGGCCAGCTTGCATCAAAGATGCGACTGCCTGGGAGGCCCGGCTGGCGGCTGGCGGGCAGGCAGGAGGGGCCTCGGGGTGGAAACAGCTTGGCTGGCAGAGCTGGCCCTGGCGCCTGGCCACTGGTGGCAGCGCTCCTCAGAGAATGTGTTTTCTTGTTAAAGTACTGTCCCCGCCAACATCCCTCTCCCCCACAAAACATAACATCACAGTGTTTTGCTTTGAGTGGGGATGGTGAATCTTTGTCAACAGATGTAATTCTCAGATTGGCGGGGCCTTTGGAGAAACATCTGAAGCCAGCTCCCTCTCCAGGAAGGGTTGCCCTGGAAGGGGCTGCCCTGCTCTGCTGGGCACTTTACTTTTTCCATGTGGGGGAAAAAAGTCTTGATGTTTCACACTCCACAGATCCCAAAGGCCAAATATTTGCTGTCTGTTCTGCCTTTTCCATCTCAGGCAGAGGTGCCGGCAATTCCTGGCTCCTGGGGAGAACGAGGGGAGACCCTGCAGGGAGGTGCGCTGGGCATCACCACTCACCCTCCCCAGAGGCTCTGCGGCCTGGGTTCCCCACATGTTACGGGAGAGCACGGAGACGGGAAATACATGAGAGCTGGCCTGAGGCCTCACAGGCCAGGACGCAAGCCCCACGTGGTGGTGAGGCTGTCGGCTGAAACAAGAAAAGGAGGTAAGGGCAGGCCTTGGCCTTCTTTCTCGGTCTCCCAGCCTCCAGGCCAGCAGGCCAGGAGGACCCTGAGACCTGATAACATGATGACACATTTCTGCTAGTCCTCCTCAGGAGCCTCCTCTAAACACTGTCACACCAGCTCTTTCCCCCTCCATTTGGAGGAGAAGAATCGCCTCATCAAGTTTCAGAAAGACGTTTCGTGTGCTCCTGACTACCTCTTCCTTGGAGCGGGGTGTCTCCTCCATTTTGGAGGACTTAGGCCCTCCCTGTGCTTTCCGCACTGGGTTTTGTTTCACAGTGCTTCTCTGGATGGCTGGTGGAGCCAAACCACTCTGAGAATGTGCAGCATCATTGAGGCTGAGAGCCGCGTGGGCTTCGGGCCTGTGGTGAGATGTGGTCTAAGACCTTTCCAGAGGCTTCTGGGTAATGACCTGCCCCCGCCGGCTGACTAGGGAGGATATGGCTGCCTAGATGCTGTAGCCCAGAGCAGAAACTTCCTGGGTGAGGCTCCTCGCTGCTGCCACTCGAGCTTCCTGGGTTTGATTATAACTTGCTTGCCTCATCCCAGACAGTCCAAGACAAGGTGAGGCCCTCAGGAAGGATAGAAGGGCCAGAGGCCACGGGAGGAAGCATTCTGGCCTGGAAGTCAGGAGCCCTGGGCTGTACTCCCTTGACTAGCTGGAAATCTTAAGCAAGTCCTTTTCTCTTGTCCATAGGACTAGCAACCTAATTTGGGGGGCCCAGTGTAAAATTAAAGTGCAGGGGTCTCTTATTTTAAAAAATTAAGAATTTCAAAAATATATATATAAGAATTAAAAAATTTTTTTTCAAGACAGCGACAGCAGAGCATTAACCTAGTGCAAGGCCTTCCAAGCGCATGGCCCTGTGGGAATGCACAGGTTGCAAACTCGTGAAACTGGTCCTATCTGTTTGGGCCTTAGTTTCCTCAACTAAAAAGTCTTTATTCAATCAGAGTAACCCTCAGACCTTTATATGTAAAAGAGACAAAAGGAGTCACTTCTTCAGCACCACTACTCTCAGTCTCAAGCCCTGCGGGTGACCTCAAAGGTCCTTTTTGGTGTCAACATTCAGTAAGCCAAAGAGGTGGTGAGGTTCTCACTTCTAAGTGAGAAGTGAGTGCCATGGGAGGATTAATGGGAAGCACAGGGAGATGGCACAGATACCCACCCATGGTTCCCCCTCACAGCCTGCCTCTCCCTCAGGCTGAAAATTAGCCTGAAGACCAAGCCTGCTCTTGCCCAGGCCCCAAGAAAGCCAGGCCCAGGGAGGAGCACCTGGGACCAAGTCTAGTACTTGTTTCCATCCCAGGAACTGGCTGCAAAGGCCGTCATCTGATGACCCACTGTCCTAGGGACAGCTCAGGCCTGGACCACTGGTTTTCTTCAGCTGCTCTGTTCCCAGGAGATGAGAGGGCAGGCAGGTCAGGAAGGATTCAGAGGTTGGGAAGGGCAGGGCTCTCCTGAGATGAGGCTGAAGTCCCTGGAGGAGAATCCCTGGCCTGGCGCTGGGCAGAAGGCTAGGGTGGGGGCGGGGTTCTGCAGGAGCCTCTGAGATGGGTCCCCTGAGTGGAGAGTTGCACTGCTAGAAAGTTGTGCTGGTGACATCTTTCTGTGCTTGCTGACCAGTTAAAGAGATTATTAGAAACTTCTCTGTTATTTAAAATCCTTTTTTTTCTTTTTAGGGTTAGAGCAATGACAGGACAGGGCTGTATGAACTTTCTCCATGTTCCTTCTTCTCTCCCCTTCCTCTGGACTTCAGGGCTCCGCGCCGTCCTCCCAACACCCTCCGCAAGGGTCGGTCGAAGGGGCAGGGAGAAGACCCCCGAACTCCTGCCCTGGGGAGTCCTATCCTCAGCCCCGCCTGGGTAGGGTGGTCCCGCAGGGTCTCGCCTGGGAACTCGAGCACGCGGGGCTTACCTTTCATGGTCCCTTGTGCCGGGGCCTCGGGAGGGCCTCGCTGCGGGCGGCTCGAGTTGACCGGGGTGAAGCCGGCGGCTCCTCGAGGGATACCCGATCGCCGCCCTACGCGCCGCCCGCAGGAGCCAGGCTGGGCGTCGGAGTTGCACTGGAGCGCGGGACTGCGGAGGCGGCGCGCCGAGAGGAGGGTCCGCGGGGTCGCAGCCTAGGGGCGCCGAGCCCGCCGCCCATCCCGCTGCCCGCCGCCCGCGCGCTCCTCGCTGGAGGCCGGCGAGCTCTGCGGCCGCCGATCCCCGCGCTCCCGCCCTCGCTCCCTCCCTCTTCGTCACTTCTTGGGCCCTGGCCCAGATCAACTTCCTTGGTATTTTCAAAACTGCCGCGGCCAGGCCTCTTTGTGCCGCCGCGGGTCCCTACGCCCGCGCCCCCGCCCGGGCGCAGGACCTCGAACCCGCCTGCCGCCCTCCCTCCCCGCCCTCCCCCGCCGCGGCTGCGCGAGGGGAGCGCGCGGAGCAGCCGCTTCCAGTGCCGCGGTTTGCCTGTGGGAGACCCCTGGGGGCCGAGGCGAGGTGGGGGGAGAGGGGCGGGGCGGCTGGAGTTTCGCCCTGGACACTTTTCTCACCCGTGTAAGGGGTAAAGGCACTGGGAACAAGAAGGATCCCTAGGTTCCAGTCCCAGCCCTCACCGCTCCGGTTTGCCTGGGACCGTCCCTGTGTTAGCGCTGAAAGCCCCGCATTCTTAGAAAACCCCTCAGTTCTGGACAGACCTGACAGTTGGTCATTCTATCTCCGCCACCCCTCGGTGAGTGACTTCATGTCTGCAAACCTTGGTTTTATACATGATAGAACTGGTTCCCCCGGGACCACCAAATTCTGTGATTTTGTTGCTGGAGTGACCTCTGACATCTAGGGGAAACTGACCTCAAGCAGAGTTGTGACTCTTGTCACAGACACTCTTCTGAGATCTTCACATGCCATTCTTCATTGGAGGGACAAACATTTAATTTACTACGCACCTACCTACCATGTACCAAACTCTGCCCCAAACTCTAGGCATGTGAGGAACACTTCACAGCACTGTCTCCATGAGAAGCATCTGGTGGAGAAAGCGAAGTTAAACAAGTAATGGTGCTGAAGTGTGTGAACGCCATGGTTCAGTGGGTGAGAGAAGGGACCACAGAGTGGGGACAACCCTGCCTGGTATCTTCCGATTTCTACAGTCAGAGCTTTTCCCCACACCCCCACACCTCCATGCCCACCCCTCATTTGGCATTTGGAGTAAAGTAGGTGAGGCCAGTGAGGCAGAGAAACTTTCTCCACCCAATCAGAAAGGGTGATGTTCAGCTATCCTTAACCTCCTTTACTTTGGCAAATGAAAAGTTGCGGTTCACAAAGTGCTTTCTTACCATTATCTCAACAGAACCTCAAGACAACCTTGAGAGAAGGAGCAAGGAACCGTGCTACCATTTGAGGAAACTGAGGTTCAGAGATGTGGACAAAAAATGAACACTGTAATAAAACTGACCAAAAGTGATCTCACACATTGACCTGATCATAAGTTCCTAAATGGGCAGGCCATGGTGGGTAGTCATGCCTCAGATATGTAGCTGCCCTAGGAAAAGGCATATCTTTGCTTTATGCAAGCCCTTTTCATTATTTCTGTGCATCTACACCTTCGAAATGCTTCTTTTTCAGACCCCTTAGAAGCATAACCACCCTCAAGAGAGCACATAAGCTTGTAAACTCTTATAATCTAACCTCTGCCTTATTTCTTCCCACCTTCATATAACCCTCCTTCCTTCCTGCCTTCATTCCAAATGTGTTAAGGAAACTGCAAACCGTCATTCACTGGAGCATTTGAGATCTTACTTCCCAGCAATTATTGGTTTGGCTCAGATAAACTCATAAAAATCCTCTACAGGTTTGGATGATTCTTATGTTGCCTACCTTGTAGTCATGATGTACTCCTGGAGCCCTGGATTCTGAATCTGCCATGTGAGCCTCCCAGGATTTGAGGTGTTGCTATGATAGTGCAGATGCATCAGCAAAGAGATGAAAGATGCCAGTGTCTGGTTGTAGATGGGCCCTGGATGAGCAGAGCTGGACCCCAACCTGAAGAGGTTCAGAGGATGAACTCCAGTTCTAAAAGGGCTCTGGGCATGGATCAGAAGAACTGCTTTGTAAACACCAAGGAGATATTCATAGCAAAGGAATCTTTACCTAGGCTGTTACCTGTATATAAACTTAATAACCCTCACAGCAGCCCTATGAGATAAACACTATTGCAGTTCTCATTTTTCAGAGGAGGAAACTGAGGTATGGGGAAGATAAATAATATGCTAGTGAGTGGAGATCTTGGGATTTTGAACCCAGGCAGGCTAAACCCAGCACCTGTGGGCTTAGCCACAGTACACCACACTGCTTCTCATAGAAGGCACTCAAAAGTTTGTTCACAGAAAGAACAAACACAAAGTCTTTGGTTTTCTCCAAGCTTTCTTTAGTGGCCCATCCAAGATGTTTGGTTAAAAAAGGGTCTAACCCTCTTCCATCCCCCTTCCCCTTTGGGATTGGGCAGTATATGTACCTTGTGCTGCTGCTATGATAATGCAGATGAATCAGCAAAGAATGAAGAATCAATGTCTGGTTGTAGATGGGCCCTGGATAAGCAGAGCTGGACCCAGCCCTGCAGAGGTTCAGAGAATGAACTCCAGTTCCAAAAGGTCTCTGGGGAGAGGGGACCCAGAACTGTGGATTGGCTGCAAAGAGCTGGAGCCAAGTTGGCAGACACCAGGAGCCAAAGCACCAGAATAGTTCAGAGAGGGAAGAAGCCAGAGGAGGAGCATAAAGGATCATCACAGATCAAGAGCACACATCCCAGATCAAGAAGGGAGGAGACAGGACTTTCTAGAGATTACACCAGCCTTTGCGTAAAAGTTTTCAGCTGCAATTTCTACCAATAACCAGAGAGATGGACCCAAGATAAACTGGACCCACTCTCCCCGAAGGACCAAATTATGGGACTATTTGGATGTAGCTCAGCTGGGCCTACAATGCAGAGAAACAGACAGCACCAGACAGGGTGGAGTTGGGTAGGATGGGGCAGGGGGAACAGCTTAATACAGTTCTTAACTTGAGCTGGAGTGGGGGTGGGTGGGGGCTGTTGATTGAGGTACATATGCCAGACTTACATTGAAAGTCAAAAGAAATAGCTAAAGAGCAGAGGTCAGTTAGGAAGAAAAAACAAAATCACTATTGGTGGAACCTTCTATGTACTAATGAAGGGAGAAACTCCCACCTGAGTTTTTGAGACATGCTGTAATTTGCTCAGAATAAAACCTCCCAGGGAGCACCCCAGACTTTATCTTTTCAGGCAAACAAACAAACAACCATCTTCCTCCTGACCTGTGGTGGCGCAGTGGAAAGGTGTCGACCTGGAGCACTGTGGTTGCTGGCTTGAGGACCCAGGCTTGCCGGGTCAAGGCACATACAAGGAGCAATTCTGAGTTGATGCTTCCTGATCCTCCCCCTCTTTCTCTCTTCTCTCTAAAAATCAATCAATAAAAATCTCCTTTTCTCCTAAAGCTCAATGCTCCCACCTCTGCCTTTCACACTTCTCCCCACCGCCATGCTCCTCTCCAGTATTGGGAGAGTACTTCCATTTTCCTTCTTAGAATGTAGCTCCAGCCCTCAGTGCTCAGTGAAATCACTCCCTTCATTCTAGTTGCCAATTATGATAGCCTTTTCAAAATTTGTATTGTCTTCAACCATTTTATAAATTTCACAGTGTATCAGTCAGGTTTCTACAGAGAAACAGAAGCAATAACCAGTGGGCTCCATATTCAGGGAAGTGCTGGTACTGCAGCTAAAGCACAAAGCCAGTCTACCTGCACAATTCTTTCTTTCTCTGGGGAGGTCAGCCTTTTTTTTCTGTTAAGGTTTTTGACTGATTGGACAAGGCCCACCATAGGACAGAGGCTAATCTGCTTGACTCAGAATCTATTGATTCAAATGTTAATCTCATCTAAAACATACCTTTACATCTAAAACATCTAGAATAATGGTTGACCAAATACCTGGGTACCATGGACTAGCCAAGTTGACACACAAAATTAACCATCACAAACACCGTTGGCAGCTCCTTCTTGAGCCTCTTCTCTGGTTTATGAGATATTATGTGCTTCTGTTTCTCTAAAACTTCTTTGGCTTCTTTTTCTCAAACAGCTTCTCCTATTTGGTATATTTTATAAATATAGGTATCTCCTACCTTTATATTAATTCATGAAAGTAACACACGCTAATGTGGCAACAACTCCTACACATCCCAGTATCTTAACACAACAAAAGTTTATTTCCCATTCACATGACAGTCAAATGTGGGTTGGGCAGTTCTCTTCCAAATGGTGACTTGGGGAACCAGGGCTCTTCCATCTTCTATCACCACCATCTTCCACATATGTCTTAAAGTTGTTGCAAAATGAAAGAGAGAATGGATCAAGGTCCATGTCCAAGGCTACAGGGTTCTCCCTGTGATTCTGTTTTCCATCAGGTTTGGAAGGAATTCCAGTCTCAAATGGAGGAGCCTAGGTCAGATTTGACAATCAACACGCTCATTCAGAAAAGAAAAAAATGAATGACAAAGAAGCTTTCTGTCTGTGGAAATTTTGAGATCCCCTCAGACAACGTAAAGGGCCCTGAAGTATAAAGATTTTCAGGTTTCTCACATCCTGCTACCCACATGCTAAGCTCATGTCATATATTTATGTTTTCATTACAGTAGCATCCCATTTCAAGAAAATAATTTCTACCATAGTTAGAGTAAGTAGCACTAACTCTAATAAATAAGTGCAAGATTCTCAAGACAATATAATAATAGTTTATTTCTCATTCAAATCACAATCCACTGCAGACTGGGTGTTTTCTTACAAATGTTGACTCAGGGATCCAGGTTCTTCCCCCCTATGATGCCGCCATCTTCAGTAAGTAGCCTCTAGGTTTGTTGTAGAAAAGGAAGAGAGACTGGAGGATTGCAGGTTGAAGATTATCCTGGGACAGGCCTCGAAGCAGCATATGATGACAATCAGCCACACTGTCTGGGCCAGAAGAGTGCCACACGGCCCCAACCAAAGGCAAGGGGGCTGGGAAATATCCTTTAGCTGTGTAACCATGAGGAAAGGGGGAAACAGGGACACTGGTGAGCCCTACCATTCATTAACAACCCCCTCTCCAACCCAGACCTTTGCAAGGGTTTTTTGTCTCTCTCCCTCAATAAGCTCTCTGATGCCATGGATTCAAACCCAATGCAGTGTTACAGCCTTGTGAATGTCAGTGCTTCCCCTTTTTGCAAGTGAAAGAGCAAAATATTTTGGAAGGCAGCTATGCTCACCACTCTATCATCAACACTGCACAGGAGTAAAATAGTTTTGAAAGGACTCAGATTGCCAATCTAGGGTATTTCAAAGCACTTTCCAGCAAAGTTGGCTATAAAGAAAAATCTAAATCCCATTTTCCTATTGGCGTCCATTTAAAATATATAAATAACAGAATTCCCTGGGAAAGAATCCATCAACATTCTCAATTGAAGAAGTTTGTCCAGAGAAGTGCTAAGTTGGCAGAGTTTTTTTTGCTCATTCTCTGAATTATGTAACATTTTCACAATTCTTAAGTTTCCTATCTTTTATTGCTTCCTCCCAGAAATTCATCTGAAGCTTCTCCTAGGCCTATAGATTCTCACCTCACTTTAGCTGTACTAATATTGGAATTTTTAGTCAGTAGTTTGCCCTGCTCTGTGGGGAATACGTTCCAAGACCCCCAAGTGGATGCCTAAAAACATGGATAGTTCTGAACTTTATATATGCTACGTTTGTAAAGTTTAGTTGATAAATTAGGCACAGTGAGAGATAAACAACAGTAACTAATAAAATATGACAATTATAACAATATACTGTAATAAGTTATGTGAATGTGGACTCTGTCTCTCTCACTTGCTCTAATTATCTTATTGTACTATATGTATAGTGTGAATATGCTACTCAGAACAAAGTGCAATAAAAAACTTATGAATTGTTTATTTCTAAAATTTTTCATTTAATATTTTTGGATCCTGGTTGACCACAGGTAACTAAAACCATAAAAGCAAAATTGTGGTTAAGGGGGTGACTAGCATACCAATGGCCAAGAGGTGCATTGCATACCACTCTTTACCATGGGTGATGTTATATAATATGATGTCTAGCCTGAGGAATCATTAAAGGGGGGGGGGCTTCATATTGTCAAATAACAAAATTAGCTTATTTTATGTACTCCGTAAGGGTGAAGTTCTGAGAAAAGCAGTACAATTCTTCTTGATTAATATAACGACGTCTTGGCAAAGACAAACTACTTAGATCAGTGGTTCTCAAAGTGTGTGCCCTAGAAGATTTCCAGGTGCACCCTATGGTATTCTAGAGAAATATGTGCCTGTTGGGGACCAAAAAACCAACAGGAGTTTTGGAGTTTAGATTTTTGGGGGACAGAGGTGTGGGGAATTGGCTGTAAGCTGACAGTCTGCCCAACCCCCCACCTCGCTTGCCTGATTAGGTTGCAAAGGCTGCTAAGCTGTGGTGCTGGATTGTTTACACCAGGGGTCCCCAAACTTTTTACACAGGGAGCCAGTTCACTGTCCCTCAGACTGTTGGAGGGCCGTACTATAAAAAAAAACTATGAACAAATCCCTATGCACACTGCACATATCTTATTTTAAAGTAAAAAAACAAAACGGGAACAAATACAATATTTAAAATAAAGAACAAGTAAATTTAAATCAACAAACTGACCAGTATTTCAATGGGAACTATGCTCCTCTCACTGGCCACCAATGAAAGAGGTGCCCCTTCCAGAAGTGCAGTGGGAGCCGGATAAATGGCCTCAGGGGACCACATGTGGCCCGCGGGCCGTAGTTTGGGGACCCCTGGTTTACACTAACTCCCATGTTCCTCAGAAAGACTGGAGGTAAGTTTCTTTATCCTTTGTTTGGTGTAAAGTTAAGATTTGCTAATGGCCTCACTTTGCCCTATAAATAAAGCAAGATGCGGTTTTGGGGTGCACTTTTTCTTGCCAGCAGCAATTATAGGGTGCTCTTGACTCTGTATTTTCTTAACTCCACGTATTTTCTTAATTCTTCACCATTCCTACTTGGGACCTGGAATTACTAGCTGTGCTGCTTTGCAGCATGTCCCTAGATATAAAAATAAATATAGTCACTTTATTATACAATTTCATCATGGAAATATTGCTCTTTTTGTTAACACATCATTATTATATTTATTATTAACATATCATTATATTATTTTAAAATAAACACACCCAAATAACATGGATAGATTTCTCAAAAAGAAGCGTGATATTGAAGAATCTGATTCTGGAAGTGAGCAAAAGTTAAGTGTAAATAAATAGGACTTGAAGGCTGATGGGAAAAATTTAATTTATAGCATTTTCCATCACTTAACACTGAACAATACGATTGGATTAGAAACCCATTCATGGAAGCTTCAAGTGATTTTGGTTTAACAGTAACAGAAGAAGAACTGGCAGCTATATCCACTGATTGTGGATTGATGATTAAACATAAGGAATTGTCTCTTGAAGTCTTTTGGATTTCTATAAAAGAAGAATATATGGCAATATCTAAAAAAGCTTTGAACATTTTACTAGAATTTTCAACATCCTATTTATGTGAATTAGGATTTTCTACCCTCAACACTATTAAGAGTAAAAAGAAAGAAATTCTTCAATGTATTGACAAGGAAATAAGAGTTTGCCTTTCAAATATATGCCCAAACATTGAAGAAATCACTAGGACACATCAAGCTCACGTTTCTCATAAACACAAGAATGAAAAAACTTAACATATCCGCACCAGGATGTGCCAAATTTACTAAATCTTATTAAGAATGTATCTATCTATATATAAAAAGATAACTTTTGGGGGCGGCAAGATGGCAATGGAGTAGGCAGACATATCAACTTCCATTTCCCAGAACCAAAGTGGATTACAACTTAATTTTAAGAACCATCATCTGGAAAAACCAACTTTGGACTAAGCTAAGAGGACTCTTTGGAACACTGAAGAAGCCACACTGAGACTGGTAGGAAAAGCAGAAACGCAGAGGGGGCTGCCCAGATCCCCGGAGCAAATGGCAGCCTGGAGGGATTCACGTGGCAGGAAGTGAGTTTAGCAGAGAGGGGAGGGTCCTGAGTCCCAGCAACAAAGCCCTAGCCTACAGCCCCAGAGCCTAAAAGAAGCATATGGACAATATTTAGCTGCAAAACAAATCAGGATACTGTTTGTGAGAAAGAGACAGATTTCTCAGACCCAGGATTCTTCTTAAAGGGACTGCACAGAAAACCTCTTTCACAACCACCCACCGGGGGCTCCAGGGGACGGGAGAGAGGAGAGGACCGGAGTAGCAGGAAGAGAGTGTGACCTAGGAGGCACAGGGAGAAACACTTTGAGGGACAGCCACCCTAAGCCCTGGGCTGAGTTACCCCCCAAATCTGAAGTGAATATTTCCCCTGGAACCAGCAATACCAGCAAAGGGAAGCTGGACACGAGCCAAACAAGCTCTCCCATGGCATTCAGAGCAGAGTCACTTAGAAGGAGGGAGCCTTCAGGACTACAGTATGGAGTGTTAGGATCTGACCTGCAGCACCCCCACCCACACTGCCGAGGGCGGGCAGGGGCGGGACATAGAAACGAGGTCCCATTGGCGGGGGTGGAAGCCGGCCCGCCACAACTGAGGCCCGGTGTGAGCTCAGTCTCACCCGGTGGGGGTGGAAGGGACACATGAAAGTGGTCCGACCTGGCTGCGGGCCGGATGAGCAAGAGCGGTCCCACCTGCAATCCTGCCCTCAGGGAAAAGGCAAAAGCTGGGAAACTGCGGAGACCCACAGCAAAGTGCGGGCACACAGCCCGTTCGGCCTGCAGAGCCAGGGCTTGTGGCCCAGCACCTGAGTGCAGCTCTGCCCGCAGGGTGGGGGGAAGCCAGGGAACAGGCAGAGACCAGCAGCTGAGCATAGGTGCTGTGCACAGCCCCACCCGTGGGGGTGGGGTGGAGGCTTGTAGACCTGGGCATGTGAACATAGCCCCTCCTGTGGAGGAGAGGCAGAAACTGCAGCAATTGCCGCAGCGCAGCAACTGCCACAGTGGGCTGGCCCTGGAAACACCCATACCCAAACACCAGAGGGAGGGGCAGAGGGGGTGGTAGGCCTGCAGACAGACCACATGTAGGGAACACAGAGGCCACACCCACTGGACTCCAGTGGCCACATCCTTCTTACACACAGAAAAAATGGGAAGGCAGAGAAATGCAACCCAAATGAATTAAGAGAAATTCCCAGAAAAGGACTTGAATGAATCAGATATAACCAAATTACCGGATGCAGAGTTTAAAATAATGATTATTAGGATGCTCAAAGATCTTAAAATAACAATAGATGGACATAACAAACACCTAAATAAAGAGATATCAAGTATAAAAAAAGACATTGAAATAATAAAAAAGAATTAGTCAGAAAGGACAAATACAATATCAGAAATGAAGACCACAATGGAAGGAATTAAAAGCAGGATGGATGAAGCTGAGGATCAAATCAGCGAGTTAGAGGACTTCCCAACAGAATCACTTGAGGCCAGATGGGAATGGCAAGAAATATTCAAAGTAATGCAGGACAAGAGCCTACAACCAAGACTACTTTATCCAGCAAGGCTATCATTTAAAATTGAAGAGAGAAATAAAAAGCTTCCCAGACCAAAAAAAAAAAAAAAAAAACTCAAGGAATTCATTACAACCAAATTAATGCTGCAAGAAATGTTAAGGGGCCTATTGTAAACAGATCAAATGGGGAAAAATACGGTAAAAGAGGATTATAGCTTTAAAGAATAAAATGGCAATAAACAACTACATATCAATAATAACCTTAAATGTAAATGGATTAAATGATCCAGTCAAAAGACATAGGGTAGCTCTGTGGATAAGAAAACAGGACCCATACATATGCTGTCTACAAGAGACACGCCTCAAAACAAAAGATGCATATAGACTGAAGGTAAAAAGGTGGAAAAAATATTTCATGCAAATAGAAATGAAAAAAAAGCTGGAGTAGCAATTCTTATATCAGACAAAATGAACTTTAAAACAAAGGCTATGGTAACAGATAAAGAAGGTCACTACATAATAATAAAGGGAGCAATCCAACAGAAAGATATAACCATTATAAATATCTATGCACCTAATATAGAAGTACCTAAATATATAAAGCAGACTTTGATGGATATAAAGGGTGAGATCAACAGCAATCCCCTACTATAATAGTAGGGGATTTCAATACCCCACTAACATCATTAGATAGATCCTCAAGATAGAAAGTTAACCAAAAAAAAGCAGACTTAAAGAACACACTAGATCAACTTGATTTAATAGATATCTTCAGAACCTTTCACCCTAAAGCAGCAGACTATACTATACATTCTTTTCAAGTGCTAATGGTACATTCTCTAGGACAGACCACATGTTAGGGCACAAAAGTGGTCTCAACAAATTTAAGAAGATTGAAATCATATCAAGCATTTTCTCTGATCATGATAGCATGAAACTAGAAGTCAACCACAACAGAAAAATTGAAAAATACTCAAACACTTGGATACTAAATATCATGTTATTAAAATACCCAAATAGCGCTTAACCCAACAAATTGAGATTCTAACGAAGAAATAAAAAAAAATCCTAGAGGAAGCAACGAATGATAATGAGCATACATCAACTCAAAATTTATGAGACACACAGCAAAAGCCAAGTACTGAGAGGCAAAGTTCATTAGCATTACAGGCATATCTTAGAAGCTAAGAAAAGCTCAAATAACTATTAAACCCTTGCAATCTAAAAGACCAACTAGGCAAAAAGACCCAGCAAGTATAAGCCAGCGGTAGTATGAGGGGAAGGAAATAATAAAGATCAGAGAAAAAGTAAATGATATAGAGGCTAAAAAAACAATACAGAGGATCAATGAAACCAGGAGCTGGTTCTTTGAAAAGGTAATCAAGATCGATGAACCTTTAACCAAACTCATCAAGAAAAAAGAGAGAGGATTCAAATAAATAAAATTAGAAATGAGAGTAGAGATATAACAACTGACACAACAGAAATACAGAGGATTGTAAGAAAATACTATGAAAAACTGTATGCCAACAAATTAGACAACTTAGATGAAATGGACAAATTCCTTGAAACATATGATCTTTTAAAAATCAATCTGGAAGAATCAGAAAACCTAAACAGACCAATTACAACAAATGAGGTTGAAACAGTTATCAAAAAACTCCCAACAAACAAAAGCCCTGGGCCTGATAGCTTCACAGGCGAATTCTACCAAATATTCAAAGAAGAACTAACTCCTATTATTCTCAAGCTATTTCAAAAAATTCAAGAGGAAGGAAGACTTCCAAGCTCCTTATATGAGGCGAGCATAATTCTGATTCCAAAACCAGGCAAAGACAACACAAAAAAAGAAAATTATAGGTCTATATCCCTGATGAATTCAGATGCTAAAATATGCAACAAAATATTAGCAAACTGGATCTAGCAATATATGAAAAAAAATCATACACCATGATCAAGTGGGACTTATTCTGGGGAGGAAAGGCTGGTACAATATTCGCAAATCAATCAATGTGATTCATTACATAAACAAAAGGAAGGAGAAAAACCACATGATAATTTCAATAGATGCAGAAAAAGCATTTGATAAAATCTAGCACCCATTCATGAACAAAACTCTCAGCAAAGTGGGAATTCAGGGAATATACCTCAACATGATAAAGGCCATCTATGACAAACCCACAGCCAACATCATACTCAATGGGCAAAAATTAAAAACAATCCCCTTAAGATCAGGAGCAAGGCAGGGGTGCCCCCTTTCACCACTCTTATTCAACATAGTTCTGGAAGTCCTAGCCACAGTAATCAGACAAGAAGAAGAAATAAAAGGCATCCAAATTGGAAAAGAAGAAGTAAAACTATCAATTATTTGCAAATGATATGATATTGTATATAGAAAACCCTAAAGTCTCAGTCAAAAAACTACTGGACCTGATAAATTCAGCAAGGTGGCAGGATATAAAATTAATACACAGAAATCAGAGGCATTTTATACACCAACAATGAACTATCAGAAAGAGAAATTAAGGAAACAATCCTCTTTACTATTGCAACCAAAAAAATAAAGTACCTAGGAGTAAATTTAACCAAGGAGATTAAAGACTTGTACTCGGAAAATTATAAAACATTGATGAAATCAAGGAAGATACAAACAAGTGGAATCATATACCGTGTTCAAGGATAGGAAGAATAAACATCATTAAAATGTCTATATTGCCTGACCTGTGGTGGCGCAGTGGATAAAGCGTCGACCTGGAAATGCTGAGGTCACCGGTTCGAAACCCTGGGCTTGCCTGGTCAAGGCACATATGGGAGTTGATGCTTCCAGCTCCTCCCCACCTTCTCTCTCTCTCTCTCTCCTCTCTCTCTCCTTCTCTGTCTCTCTCCTCTCTAAAATGAATTTTTTAAAAAAGTAAAAAAATGTTATATTACCCAAAGCAATTTATAAATTCAATGCAATACCAATTAAAATACCAATGACATACATCAAAGATATAGAACACATATTCCAAAAATTTATATAGAACCAAGAAAGAACATGAATAGCCTTAGCAATCTTGAAAAGGAAGAATAAAGTGGGAGGTATCACACTTCCTGATATCAAGTTATATTATAAGGTCATTGTACTCAGAACAGCTTGGTACTGGCATACAAACAGACATATAGATCAATGGAACAGAACAGAGAACCCAGAAATAAACCCACACCTTTATGGACAATTGATATTTGACAAAGGAGGTAAGAGCATACAATGGAGTAAAGACAGTCTCTTTAACAAATGGTGTTGGGAAAATTGGACAGCTACCTGCAAAAAAATGAAACTAGACCGCCAACTTACACCATTCACAAAGATAAACTCAAAATGGATAAAAGACTTAAATGGAAGCCATGAAACCATAAGCATCTTAGAATAAAACATAGGCAGTAAACTCTCTGACATCTCTCGCAGCGATATATTTGCTGACTTATCTCCATGGGCAAGTGAAATAAAAGGCAGAATAAACAAATGGGACTATATCAAACTAAAAAGCTTTTGCACAGCAGAAGACAATATGAACAGAATAAAAAGACAAACCACACAATGGGAGAACATATTCGACAATATATCTGATAAGAAATTAATAACCAAAATTTATAAAGAACTTGTAAAACTCAACACCAGAAAGATAAACAATCCAATCAAAAAATAGGCAAAAGAAATGAATAGACACTTCTCCAAAGAGAACATACAGATGGCCAATAGGCATATAAAAAAATGCTGAACATCACTATTCATTAGAGAAATGCAAATTAAAACCACAATGAGATATCACCTCACACCAGTCAGAATGGCGCTCATCAACAAAACAACACAGAATAAGTGCTGGCGAGGATGTGGAGAAAAGGGAACACTCCCGCACTGCTGGTGGGAATGCAGACTGGTGCAGCCACTGTGGAAAACAGTATGGAGATTCCTCAAAAAATTAAAAATCGAACTGCCTTTTGACCCAGCCATCCCACTTTTTGAAATATATCCCAAGAATGCCATAGCACTGTTTCAAAAGGAGAAATTCACCCCCATGTTTATGGCAGCATTGTTCCCAATAGCGAAGATTTGGAAACAGCCCAAGTGTCCATCAGTGGACGAGTGGATTAAAAAGCAATGGTATAAAAAGTTAAAAAAAAAAAAAAAAAGCAATGGTACATATATACAATGGAATACTATGGGGTTATGGAAAAGAAGGAAATCTTACCTTTTGCGACAACATGGATGGACCTGGAAACCATTATGTTAAGTGAAATAAGCCAGGCAGAAAGAGAAAAATATCATATGACCTCATTCATTTGAGGAATCCAATGAACAATGTGAACTGAAGAACGGAATTGAGACAGAGGAGAGATCAAAGGGACCAGAGGAAAAGAGGACAGAGGGAAAGGGGATGATAGGATGGGATAAAGCTGAAGGGAAGGGGGGAGGGTGCTATGGGGATGGGGGCAAGGGAGTTGTTGAGGAGAATACCTGGGAGAGGGGAATGCATTCAGGGCAACTCTAGAATCTATGTAAACACAATAAATTTTAAAAAATAAAAATAAAATAAAATAAATAAAAAGATAACTTTTTTGTCTTTTTTATTTTTTAACCCCTCTTATTTACAAATTCTAAAAAGCATAACTCAAAAAATGTAACATAAAAATGTTTTTTAATGTCAGAATAAATTTAATTTTGTCATATTTATTTTGTTTAATTACCATAAAAGCACTCTTGGACTTTATATTTTTTCTTTGATATTTGACTTAATTATTATAACATATTTCTCAGGAATTTGTAAATAGTGCACCTACAATTAATTGTAAGATTTTAAATGCACCCCGACTTCAAAAAATCTGAGGACCACTTAGATTGTTCCTCTGAATGAGTTACATATTCAGGAAGAAAGTGGTTGATTTTATTTGGGGCTGGATGTAGATGAAAAAAGAAGGAGCCTTGATGATTGCAGGAAGGCGAGACTCTTTTAGCCAAATCATCCCCTGGACAATGAGAAGTTCTCCCTGCAGGAATCCCACAACTTAGAGGACTGCAAATAGGACTGGAAAATCCCTGTGTCCAGGTGGCCAGCAAGTATATGTATTAAAGTAAAAAGACCAGAGCTGAAGGGGCATGAGTGCTTTTGAGGAAGATATTCTCCAAACAAATTTGGTACATAGAAATTTTTTTAGCAGGCCTTCAAGAGGTTGGGATTTTAAATTGATAAGAAGGGCCCTAATGGACATTTCTATCTATATTCTGAACAGATACCCAGAAGCCATACTTGTTTCTTTTCAAGATTTTGTTTCTCATTCAAAACTGGAAGTACAAAATTCGGAACAATCCG
This sequence comes from Saccopteryx leptura, assembly GCF_036850995.1. Taxonomy (NCBI): domain Eukaryota; kingdom Metazoa; phylum Chordata; class Mammalia; order Chiroptera; family Emballonuridae; genus Saccopteryx; species Saccopteryx leptura. The sequence goes on from NC_089503.1 coordinate 242,861,215, forward strand.
GACAGATGTATACCATGCATTTATAAGATCAAATTCCAAAGAAATAAATTTAAACCCTATATTTGGATTCACCATCAGTTACAAAGAATGAAGCTTAGTAATTCAGAGAGAAAGATCCAGTTGATATTGGGCTATGCATAACTTTCATTCATTTATTAAACAAATATGTAGCCAAGAGCTGTGCTTGTGCTGGGGATATGTTCCCTAGCCTCATGGACATTATAGTTTTTACACAAATCAAATATAAGGTGTGCTCTTAGATTATAGTAATTGAAAAATTAATTCAGGTAATTTATCAAGTAATTATTAAGCACCTATTAGACTATATCTTAGAGCAGGGGTCGGGAACCTTTTTGGCTGAGAGAGCCATGAACACCACATATTTTAAAATGTAATTCCGTGAGAGCCATACAACAACCCATGCACGTTACATATTATCCAATAAAAATTTGGTGTTGTCCCGAAGGGCAGCTGTGATTGGCTCCAGCCAACCGCAACCATGAACATGAGCGGTAGGAAATGAATGGATTGTAATACATGAAAATGTTTTATATTATTAACATTATTATTTTTTTTATTAAAGATTTGTCTGCGAGCCAGATGTAGACATCAAAAGAGCCACATCTGGCTCGCGAGCTATAGGTTCCCGACCCCTGTCTTAGAGAATAGGAGTACAAAGCTGAATAAAAGGAGACATGTTTGAACTATAATCTGAAAACTCTCAGAATAATATGTTTGGTCAGGATTTCTCTCATTTTTCCACTGTCATAATGACAGAAGTAGCAAAAAAAACCCTGAAGTCTTTCCATTTATTTATTTATTTAAATTGTGAAAAAAATGTTTAAAAAGTTTAGTTGCTTGTTACTGTTTGAACTGTGAAATACAATTCCACAATGATGACACTGACACAAAATGGTAGTGAGGAATCCATGCTAGCCTACCAAAAACTAACTTAACATTAGTAAAATGATCATATACACATACATGAACCTGTATTATTACTTGAATTGCCTTCTCACTCTCCATGATTTAACTTCCAGTGTCAACCATTTGATGTTGAAGTCCAAAGTACCCTTATGGGTTAAATGTGCACAGCCTAACACAGAGAAATATATAGACAGTCTAGCAAGGTTTTGTTTTTTTTATTTGATGGTAACCACCAACACTGCAGTTTAGAACCTAAACCTGCAGTTAATGGTGACCCTTGTAACTAGGTAGAGTCACTAAAAACAGCTATGAAATCTGTAAAGAAAACTAGCAGGACCTGGAACAAAGAGGCAGCCTGCACCTGGCTACTGCAAGATAGCGTGCAAGCCTCTATTTCAGCAAGGGCAGGCAAGCCAGAATTACTGACTCCTTTCCTTATTGACTTGAACCAGCAGAGTTTCTTCTGATGATCTTGTACACAGTTGCATTCCACTGCATCTAGTTAAATACCAAAAGAAAGATCAGCCCTCATAATAAAATTACATTTTCCACAAATATTATACATAATATATTCAATTATCACTGATTGCTTTTTCTTATCTTTTTTTCCCCTTGAAGTGTAGGTGTTTTAGTCTCTTCTGCGTCTTCTTTTATGCCAGATAAAGGCTGTTTGAAAATGGTTATCTTAATCATCATTCATTTCAGTCACTTCAGGTTTTTGCTTCTCCAAAAATGTCACGAGGCCCTGGCTATCCATAGACTTCTCAGGAGCATTTGGAGCAATGGTGGGATTCAATTTATTTACTGGTAACAACCAGTTCTCTGCCCTAATGACCGATTTTTTTTTTTTTGGTTTGTTTTTTTTCTATTGACCGTTTTGAGTATAAAAAAACACCATACCAAAAGATATTTTATTATTTCATGCATTTAAATACTTAAATAAGAACAATAAAAGAGGTACACAAAACTAGATTATGTTATAAGAAAGAGTTCTAAAATATGTTTTACAAGAGTTATGTAGATTTATTTGTCTTTTAAATTGTTTTTGCTATTGCCTTCTTTTTTAAATATGAAATTTATTTTAATTTATTGTGTTTACATAGATTCTAGTGTCCCCTCGAATACATCTTCCCCCCTCCCGTGTTCCTCAGTACATCCTCCTTGACCCCTCCCTGAAACGCCCTCCCTGCTTCCCTCCAGGATTTGCTTTTCTGCTCTCGCCCCATCCTCTCATCCCATCATCCCCTTTCTCTCTGTCCGCTTTCCCTCTGGATCCTTTGATCCCGCTTCTGTCTATTCCATTCCTCAGTTCACATCGTTTGTCGATTCCTCAAATGAGTGAGGTCATATGATATTTTTCTTTCTCTGCTTGGCTTATTTCACTTAACATAATAGTTTCCAGGTCCATCCATGTTGTCGCAAAAAGTAATATTTCCTTCTTTTTCATGGCCCCACAGTAGAGTTTTAAAATATTAATGAAAAAATATTCAATCATTCCTGACAAAAAACAATAAAACTGTTATTTAAGGTATTTCTGTTTTGCTTCTTTTTTAAAAAAGATTTTTTATTTATTGATTTTACAGGGATGGGGTGGGGGCAGAGAATGAGAAGTAGTTGCTTCACTCTAGCTGCTCATTGTTTGCTTGTCATATGTGCCTTGACCTGGCAAGCTCAGGGTTTGTTTGTTTTTTTTATTTTTTATTTTTATTTTTCTGAAGTTGGAAACGGGGAGGCAGTCAGACAGACTCCTGCATGCACCCGACCGGGATCCACCTGGCACGCCCACCAGGGGGCAATGCTCTGCCCATCTGGGGCATTGCTCTGTTGCGACCAGAGCCATTCTAGTGCTTGAGGCAGAGACCATGGAGCCATCCTCAGCGCTCGGGCCAACTTTGCTCCAAAGGAACCTTGGCTGTGGGAAGGGAAGAGAGAGACAGAGAGGAAGGAGAGGGGGAGGGTGGAGAAGCAGATGGGTGCTTCTCCTGTGTGCCCTGGCTGGGAATCGAATCCAGGACTCCTGCACGCCAGGCCGATGCTCTACCACTGAGCCAACTGGCCAGGGCCAAGCTCAGGGTTTTGAACCAGAGACTTCAGCATTCCAGGTACAGAGCTCTATGCACTACGCTACCACACTGTGCCAGGCCATATTGCTTTCTGATTGATTGGCGTCCTCACTTGCAATTTTTTTCACCTATGGACATGGAATGAACATTACTACGGGTGCTTAGAATACTCTGTTGTGCAGATGAATGTTAAAAAAGAGTAAGGAATGTAAATTTGTGATTTCCACATTGGGCAGCTGCCCAGGTGCCTCGACTACCTTAGAGAGAACCCTGATTACAAGTGCCATTTTAACAACCAGTTCACTGAACTCATCCAAAAATTAGGTATTGCTTCTACTGAACCGGTGCAAACTGACTGAATCCCACCACTGGTTAGGAGTGATGAAAGCCATTTTCTTCTTCTTCTTAGGTAAAGTCTGGCTATTTATGGATTTCCGAAGATCAGTGTTTGAAGCATTGTTTTTCTCCTTTTTATGTAAAATCAATGAAGGAAAATTATAATCAATTCCTTTCTTAGCTAATCTCTTCCTGAGTAATTTTTCTTTCTTTTTGAATTGCTCCTCCATTCACAGCTTTAGAAAAAGTGTCTGGTTCTGATTATACCCTTTCACTGATGGACATGCTGTCTTCTTAAATGGAATACAGAACACCCCTCTTTGAAAAGCTCCTCATGTATTTTCTTGGGCGGCACAAAATGACACTTCAAGCATCTTTCATCAAAAAGGTAGTTGTTCATTGTTTCAGCAACTGTCTTGGCAACATCTTCAGATTCAAACTCCACGAAGCCATAGCCTTTGCTATTTCTAGTTTCTCTTTCTTTCTTTCTTTCTTTCTTTCTTTCTTTCTTTCTTTCTTTCTTTCTTTCTTTCTTTCTTTCTTTCTTTCTTCTCCTTCTTTCTTATTTTCTTTCTTTTTTCTTTTCTTTCTTTTTCTTTCTTTCTTTCTTTCTTCTTCTTCTTCTTCTTTCTTTCTTTCTTTCTTTCTTTCTTTCTTTCTTTCTTTCTTCCTTCCTTCCTTCCTTCCTTCCTTCCTTCCTTCCTTCCTTCCTTCCTTCCTTCCTTCCTTCCTTCCTTTCCTTTTTTCCTTTCTTTTTTTTCTTTTACTTCTGGACAGTCTGAAGCTCATAACAATGCCAAACTGGAAGAAATATGTTTGGATCTGGGTTTTGTAAAGAGCTGGAAGTAGGTGGCCCACATAAATTATGAGTAAGTTTTTCTTTTTTCTTGCTTTTGTTGCTTACTTGCGTGCTGCCAAACCTGAGCCACCTCCTTGGGAAACTTGGCCTTCTTCTGCAGGTTCAGGGACAGGCCCAGGCGTGGCTTGGCTGGGCCTGCAGAGACTGCGATGCAGAAAGCATCCAAGTCAAGTGCTCCACGCGGCAATCTCGGAAATTCCGAGCCTGCAGCTCCTCCAAAGTGGAACTCTTTTGTCTAAAAAAATGATGTAAAAGTTGCATGCTATGTCATAAAGAAACAGTATTTGTTTTAATATAAAACTAATATTTACTGGATTGGGGAAGGGGGAAGTGGCAGGGTAGAGAAATGGTGAAGCACGTGGTAGAGGACTGCGGTGTTGGAACTTTTTGTACAATTTGATTTATTAATCAATTTGATTATTTGATATTTTAAAATTATATGCAGAACTTACTTCAATAAAAGAAAAATTTATTTAGAAATAAAAATACTGTATTTTTCACTCCATAAGACACACCTGACCATAAGACACACCTAGGGTTTTAAGGATAAAAGTGAGAAAAAAAAAAATCTGAACCAAATGGTGTGTTAAAATATTTAATAAAATACTGTATTTTTCGCTCCATAAGATGCACGGGTATTTTCCCCTCCACTTTTTTGGGAAATAAAGTGCGTCTTATGAAGTGAAAAATACAGTAATAGTTTAAATTATTTCTAGACAAGAAGGAATATAAAAAATGTGAATTCTTCCAAAACGAATATGTGCATTTAGTGCAACTATAATTACAATTTTTTTTCAACTTGACAAAATTAACTTAAATTTCATAAGGAAGAATTAATGTCCTTTCATAGTAAAAAAAAAACTTGCAAAGGACAAGTGAGAGTGAGAGTGACTACCTTCTCAAAATTAAATATTGTTTTAAAGCTAGATAATGAAAATATTGTTACACATGAGCAAAGATATAAATCAGAGGAATAAACTAGAAAGTCTTGAAACAGATCCAAGTTTACTTGGGAAACTTCATAGATAATAAACTGGCATTTCAGGTCAGCATGAATAGGATGGTCTAATTGATAAATTATGCTGACATAATTGACTATATATCTGGAAGTAATGAAGGTAGATCAGTGGTGTGATTCAGCCAATTCGCACCAGTTTGACAGAACTGATACCTAATTTTTTGCTGAGTTTGGCGAACTGGTTGTTAAAATGCCACTTGTAATCAGGGTTCTCTCTAAGGTGGAAATTGCAAATTTACATTTCTTACTCTTTTTTAACATTCATCTGCACAACAGCATATTCTAAGCACCTATAGTAATGTTCATCTGTCCATAGATGAAAATAATTTGATGGAACTACACTTATAATATTTATTTATTCATTTCATAAAACTCATTATAACTTTGATGAAATACTACAGATGGTTAAGAATAAATCACACAACCTATGATTCTTGGATAAAAGTGAAGAAAATCGCAAGTGAGTACGCCAGTCAAGAAGCAATATGGAAATATCTTAAATAACAGTTTTATTGTTGTTGTTGTTGTTTTTACAGAGACAGAGAGACAGTCAGAGAGAGGGATAGATAGGGACAGACAGACAAAAACGAAAAGAGATGAGAAGCATCAATCATCGGTTTTTTTGTTGCAACACCTTAGTTGTTCATTGATTGCTTTCTCATATGCGCCTTGACTGTGGGCCTTCAGCAGACCGAGTAATCCCTTGCTCGAGCCAGCGACCTTGGGTCCAAGCTGGTGAACTTTTTGCTCAAACCAGATGAGCCCATGCTCAAGCTGGCAACCTCGGTGTCTCGAACTTGGGTCCTCTGCATCCCAGCCCGATGCTCTATCCACTGCGCCACCACCTGGTCAGGCAGTTTTATTGTTTTTTGTCAGATATGATTGAATATTTTTTAATTAATATTTTAAAACTCTTTCTTATAACATAATCTAGTTTTGTGTACCTCTTTTATTGTTCTTATTTAAGTATTAAATGCATGAAACAATAAACTACCTTTTGGTATGGTTTTTTTTATACATAAAACGGTCATTAGGGAAGAGAACCGGTTGTTAAATTATTTGAATCCCAGCACTGAGGTAGATCCTTGCTTCACATCCCTCCTTCACAAACTCACACATGTGAGGACTTGTGTGCACGCATGCACGCACACACACTCATCACACACACACACTCCATTTGGATTATCTAAATATAAAAGTAAAGTAAACACAACAGAAAAGTGAAGGAAAATTAGGAGAATAACTGTTCATGTTTTACTTACAAAGGAAGCAAACTTAAACAAGACAGGAGACCTAGAAACTATAAAGGAAAGCTAAACAAATTTCACTACATATAAAAATTTTAAAGCCTTCCTGGTTAAAAAAGCAAGACACATGCTAGCTTGGTAAAAACATTTGCAACACACATAGGGTTACTCTATTTATTTAAAATGCTCCTATAAATTGATTAAAAAAAGACGAATAACAATAAAACAAGCAAACAACATGAATAGGCAGATCACAGAAGAGGTGTTTTGGGGGGGCAAAATTATGCTCAGAGACTGAGGTGATCTTTGTCAATAGTTTAACATAACTTCACACAGGAATTATAATAATTTCACAAGCCAAAAGCATACAGGAAAATGTCTCTTAATAAGCCAATAAAGAAATAACATATTCCAGAGCAATGACAGATTAATCACACTATACATATTTCCAGGCAAGGGGAGATGAAGTCTGAATTTAGTTGAGGTGTGCCTTTATATGAGATGGTACTTGGGAGAGATGGCTTAGCCAACCGAGAGCTGCCCTTCAGCTGTGAGCACAAAAGTAAAAGTCCCCTGTTGCTAGAACACCTACTAAGCAACAAAGGGTTTCAGTTTTGACAGACAAGCTGTGGGTCTACTGCATGGTTTTCACCACTGCTGGTAAGAGTCTCTTTTATCCAGACAGCAGTTAATGCCCCAGAAGTCTTTGGAGAACTATATATTTAGATCAGCAAAGCATAGCCTTGCCCAGACTGAATACTCTCAGGGAGATCTCACAAACTCTTGATATTTAAAGTCTAAATGTCCTCTTGCCATAGCTGCTTCTCCACGTGTTCCTATAGATAAGCCCCAGCAGCGTGGCCATCATTTGGGTTATAGAATGCTTATCAATGACAACAAATGTCATGACAATATCCTGACACAACCTCCTCAGTAAACTACTTCACTTAAGTCACAGATAGATCAAAACAACTTCCCCTATATCACAAATAAGTGGATTTGAAATCACATCAAATCAATACACAATAAGAAGAATGTAAAAACGAATCATTGAAAACAGTAATCAGGGAAGAGATTAAGAAGGCAGCAAAATATCATTTTACCCACTAGATTGGCAAAAATTCAAAAGGACAACAATATCCAGCAATCTCACTTGAGATTTGAGACTCTACTTTATACCAATAAAGGCACCAACATACTAGGATACATGCAGACAGCTGTTTATTATGGCCAGTGTACAGTGACAGAAAAGCTGTAATAAGGGAATGGCTGAATAAAATATGTAGCTACTAAAAAGTGTGGGTTAGAACCATGCATTGACTGGGAGGGATATTCATAATCTTTTATTAAATGGAAAAGAACAAATTGCAAAGCAATATGTATAATATGATTTTATGTTTCTTTTTTTTTTTTAATTTTATTTATTCATTTTAGAGAGGAGAGAGAAAGGGAGAGAGAGAGAGAGACAGAGAGAGAAGGTGGGGAGGAGCTGGAAGCATCAACTCCCATATGTGCCTTGACCAGGCAAGCCCAGGGTTTCGAACCGGCAACCTCAGCATTTCCAGGTCGACACTTTTATCTACTGCGCCACCACAGGTCAGGCCTATGTTTCTTTTTAAAAAGAAAAAAAAAGGCAAGATCTCCTGTAGGTTCATATAAGTAATATATATTGTGTACATACATATTATATACACATGTTCTAAATATAAATGTATGTATAAATAGATACCCATTACTTTAGAAGCATGAGATTTAGAGAGGATGCAAAAAAAAAAAAAAAAAAAAAAAAAAAAAAAAAAAAAAAGACAGATGAAAGAGGAAAGAGAGAAAGAGAGAAGGAAGATTGATTCCTCATTAAATATTAACTTTTCTCCCTAAATCTTTGAGTGAAACTGCAGCCGGTTGCTTCCTGTGTCTCTGTGTACTCTCAGCACACCATAGCCTGCCCCAAGGCCAAGGTAAATCAATTTGGGAAGCACAGTGTGCTGTAACAATGTAAAATGAAGTCGACAGTGCCTGAGGGGGTGGTGGGGGAGGGCTCGGGAATTTTCTCATCAAATCACACGTAGTAAAGTGTCTCGCCACCCTCTCACCTGGCCAGTCCAGGCTGGAGCCTTGTGTTTGTTTCTAAAGCTAAGCAAGAGAGACAAGACAAAATGGAGAAGCTGAGGGGCAGGCTTGAGGTCATCGCCAGCCTTACTCTACAAGGAGAGGGCAGAGGACCCGTGAAAAGAAATACATTTAAGTTGAGATGGAAAGTGTTTGTTTTCAGATGTTTGAAGGAGCAGATTTCAGCTCAGTGTAAGCAATAACCTGCTAACTAAGACTCCCTTGACCTCCAATTTTCTCTTCTCTAAAATAAAAAGAATACCACATACTTTTAAAAGGGACCTAGGAGATGCATTGAGGATCGAATGGGCAAACTTTAAGCCAACAATGAATCAACTGGAAAGCAATGGTTCTCAACTCTGGCTGCACATTAATATTAATTGAAAAAATAAAAAATAAAAAATAAAATAAAATTACCTGGAGAGCTGAAAAAGTCTGATGCTCTATTTGGCTGCACCCCAGATTAAGTCAATCATAACGTCTGGAGATGGGGCTCAGGCATTAGTAACTTTTAAGGTTGGTGGGTTGCTGCGTGGATCCTGGTCGGGTCGCATGCAAGAGTTTATCTCCCTGCCTCTCACTTAAAAAATTAAAATTAAAAAAGCTCTTTTCAGGCAATTTCATTGAGAACCTTGATCTAAATAATTAGTTGCATTCCAAATGGTTGTGGAAAAAGTAGATTTGATCTGAGACAGATTCTAGGGGCCAATTTTTAAAAATGCCCATTAACCTTGGCCAGATCACTCGGTTAGTTAGTGTTGTCCTGAAGCACAGAGGTTGCTGGTTTGATCCCCAGTCAGGGCACAGACAGGAACAGATCGATGTTTCTGTCTCTCTTGCTCTCCCATCTTCTCTTAATAAAATCAATCAATAAAAAATATTTTTAATGAAAATGCCTATTAATCTATGAATTGGAGCAAAAGGTTAGAGCTGACCAACCCAGGGGTGCAATACAGACCACATAGCCAGTTAATAGCATGATTAATAGTGAAGATAGTTTAAGTCAGTGGTAGTCAACCTGGTCCCTACCGCCCACTAGTGGGCGTTCCAGCTTTCATGGTGGGACATGGGCAGTAGTGGAGCAACCAAAGTATAAATAAAAAGATAGATTTAACTATAGTAAGTTGTTTTATAAAGATTTATTCTGCCAAACAGCGAAAATCTGACATAATGTACTTGGTAATTATTATTATATGCTTTAACTTGCTGTAACTCTGCTTTATAAATTTTATAAAGTTACTTCCCTACTTTATAAATCACCATTACTGTGGAACAGGTGGGTGATTAGAAAATTTTACTACTAACAGAGATACAAAAGTGGGTGGTAGGTATAAAAAGGTTGACTACCTCTGGTTTAAGTCATATTTTTCTCCATACAGGTCTATGATAAGCAACTCAGGAGAGGCCAACTTCCCCTCTTTTCCCAAAAAGATCCGAGCTGGGAAGATAAGGGAAACACAACTGATGATGTGAATGTTTGTGGATTTAGGGAGGTCCCCCCATAAAACACTTGGGATTCCTCTGCATCAGCTGGGGCTGATTTTATTGTATATAATTTTATTATCCATAATTTTTTTCATGACCCATAATTGACAGAATACACCCATTAAATAATAAGAGCCTAGAGAGTGATTCTTAATTACAGGCCACAGAGTACCGGTCTTATTCATTTCTAGCTTCTTCCAGCTATATTAGCGATGGTTAAGCTGTCATGCTGGTGGCCCTGAGCCCGACACCAGTAGGCGTGGAGACACATAACAAGGGTATATTAGAGTAGGGAAGAGGTGGTGGGCCAAGCATAAGGAGACTAATAACATAAAGCTCTTTACTCTCCCCCTCTCTCCTGCCTGATGTTTCCCCATTTCACCCCCTGAGAAAATAAATTAAGCTAAAAACTCAAACCTGACTGCCTAAGTGCACGTGGGAGAAGAACGATTCAAAAGCAGCATCACCAAGATGATAAATTGTGATGAATCAGCCAAGTGATTCAGCAGCTAAGAGCTGATCTAGAGGGTTTGGGCAAGGGACCGGTGGTCCTGCTCTGCGCTGTGGTCAGTCCCCTCTGGTATGGGCAGGCCCAGGGCTGAGCCCAAGGCTTCAGGAGAGGCAAGGTCCAGAAGGCCAAAGGGCAAGCAATGACAGGGGTGGGGTGGGGGGTTAGGAATTAAGTATCATATGAGGGCCGAACCAACTGACGTCTATGGTTTACTTAGAATAGTCATAATCCAGCGATGCATTTATGGTACTTACAAAATTTGCACTTCTCCCTTTAAAATTAAATCTTCTGAGCCTTGTTTGCTTAGTAGCGGGAGTAATCAAGTCATCATTCCCTGCAGACCACAGTCTTGACTGTGAATCATGTTATTTTCTCCTCGTCTCTCCTTGCTCTCCTCCCTTCCCTTCCTTCGGCTGACTAAGGCAGATCTTCCTGCCTCTCCTCCAAAGTTTGATTTTTTAAAACACAGTTATCACAGATTTATGCCTCCTATGCCAGATGCTGGGGGAGCCAGAGAACAGAAAAGTTACAAGGAGCGTGCTCAAAAACAATTCTTCTGACCTCAGGCATTGATAAAATAAGGAGGAGGCAGTGTCCACAGAAAATGTAGCTGTTACTGATAATTAGATTTTTTTTTAAAAGGAAAATAAAGCCCCCAGGAAGAAATACTGCTCCAAATTTTCACTGGATTTTTCTTTTCTTCTGGGCTGATGATCTTCTCACACTTAACTTCATCTCCTGGTAGGCTGAAGGGAGGCCCTTAGAGATGATATAAAGCAGATTCTTCATTGTCCAGAGGAAGAAACAAAAACCCAGAGGACAAAGTGATTGGTCCAAGGTCACCCGGTCCCTCTGAACACCCAGCCCAGGTTCGTTTATACTTCACAAGCCTAGAAGCTTTCTTTAGGCTCCCTCCTGAAGAAGGGTGGGGACCTAGTTGCCCCTGGACTTTGGGCAACCAGGGCCTGGGCCCTCAAGCTGTACCTTGAAGGTAAGAAACAGGAAATCAATCCCTGACATACAGTTCTTCTCTAAACCCTTTGCTCTCACATGGTTTTCAAGTAGGCCACCCAAACTAGGCTGCCTACACCTGCCCAGCCCACCCATCTTCCCCCAGTGAGAGAGCCATCCTTCAGCCCCTTGACCTTGCTCCTGGCATTCAAACATCCTGGCAATCCACAGTGGGTAGTCTGCTTCTTCTCCAAGACGTAGCTATACCTGATGGGCTTCTGGGTTGGACCTCTCCTTGCCAGGGGGGGGTGCTGTGATGGCTCCCATTCCTTGGTCACATTCAATCCCCTGGACAAAGGGAGTCCAGAACAAAGCTTCCTCCTGGCAGCAGAAGAAACTCGGGGTAGTTGGGGACAAGTGAGCCCCTTTGGAAACAGAAATGATAGTGTCATTTTCTAGGTTCCGTGCAAAACGAAAATGTGGGGCCCCTTGTTCAAGAATTGTTAAGAATGTCAAGGCTGCAATAGTGCGTCAAACCCAGTGTGGGGCTGCACGGCCCATGCAGCCGCACTGCTTGCCTGGGGCCCAAGGGGATGGGACAGTATTTGCTTAACGTCCAGGAATCAACGAGACAGGAAGGCCTGATTCCGGGAATGAATGCTATGTTCATTCTAATAAACATATTTCTGGCTCCTCTTGGCCAGCAGGTCACGGGGATGGTTCGGAAAGTTAGTATTTCAAACTTCATGTTTTCTTCTTTAGCACAATACCCCTCCCCATCCCACTCTCATTATTTTTCTACGTTTCTACTTCAATGAAACCAGAGGAGTGGCGTATGCTCAATAGGCTGAGGTTTAATTTGGACTGGGACCGGCCAGAAACACAGTGGACCCCTCGAACCCTGATGAGAGGGCTACGCAGCTGTGCACGGGAACTCAGGCTCGTCCCTCGTGGGGCGCCGTCCTTCAGCTCCGAACCGGAGGAGCGGTGCCTGTGCCCCGTGCACCCCAGGGCTCGTCTCCCTTGGAGACGGTGTGGCTTCTCGCGGTGCCGCTGCGCCTCCCCGCGCCCCTCGCCAGCGCTGCACCGAATTCCGGCACCACCGTGACCCCTCCCGCGCGGCTTCCAGAAAGCTCCCGGTGCATTCCCCAGCATTCTTTGGGCGTGAGTCAGGCAGGTTTGCAGCCAGCCCCAAAGGGGGTGTATACAAGGCAGAGCGCTATAAATACGTGCGCAGCACGGTGCTCACTACGCCGCGTCGCCAGGAGGAGCGCACGGGCACCACTGACCGGTGAGAGGTTCCTACCATTCCTATGCCTGCGCAGAGCCTCACCAGGACCGATGGGCTGGGGGGTTGGCGGGTTGGCAAGCAGGAGAGGGAAGGACAACCGCTAGTAGTCCTAGAGCCGTCAGAACTGCGCTGTGGATAGATGGGAGGGAGCCTGGGAAGATAGGTGGCCAGAGCCCCATCACCAGGCACCGGAGCAGAGGACCAAATTGGTGGGGGCGGTGCACAGGCTAGGACTCAGCTCATCAGCTGCAACCATAATTCTGTGGGTAAATGGCACAGGTGTAATGATTCTCTTTTCGCAAAGATGGGGTAAACTGAGAGTTGGAGAACTGGTGTCTATTGCCGGAGGTCCAGGCTAATGAATGAGTGGGAGAGTACGCCTGCACTAGGGTCTTTCTGCAGCATCTTCCTTGTAAAGGCACCATCTCCGGTGGTGGTTGTCAGTTTACATGCCTGAGTCATCCTGTTTGCTTCAGGATTTTCTTGTTCTCTGGGTAGTGTGTTGATAAGAATGATGGTTTGATTTAAGTGTATGTTGCAACCACTTAAATCCTACTCTTTCTGCTTCCTAATGCATCAGGGTACATAAGAGGAAAGTCACACAACCTCCCTCAGATGTCAGACGTCTGATTCAACCGTCTGGTTTTATAGATGATAATCTGAGGCCTGGAGCGGTTTAGGACCTTCTCCAAGGATAAACAGCAAATAGGTGTCAGAAATGAGATTAGAACCTTCTAGAATTTCTGGACCTAATGAAAAGAAAAAGCAACTGATTATTATTATTTTTAAAAGAGGAAGGTTAGGAATTTAAGAGTAAGAACAGATACTATAAAAGGATGCTCGTAGCAGTGTTCATTATAATAGTGGGAAATTACTATTTAAATGTCTAGTTTTGTAGGATAGCAAAATAGAGTATATCAGGAAATGGTCTATATTATTAGATCATCACAAAATTGTGCTTTTAAAGAATATTTGCTTTAGTGAATGTAAAGAATCTGTAAACAAATGCATAGCAAATAGAAGGAGCTATACCACAGTGGTAATACTTGTCTCAGGATGGTGTGAATTACTGGTGCATTATTTTCTTATTTTTCTTTTTGGTTTGTTTTTTTACATTTGGGGAGGAAGTAGGTAGAAGCTTGGGCCTTGGGCTTCAATCCCTGCAGTTTATAAGCTGTGTGACTGCTTTGCTTAGGTCCCCGTGTCTTCCCCAGGCTCCCTCTGTGTGGTTTAAGGCCTCCTGGGGGAGAAGGCTGCCTGGTGATGGTGGGGAAAGGAGGGCCTTGGCATGGCTCATCTAATCAGAGCAGTTGCCAGCCAGGCGCCTAGGCCAGGAGATGAGAGGGGAGGCACGTGAGTACAAAAAGGCAGGTAGCCGTGCCGCCGCTGTTCTAGTGCTGTCCTGGGACTAACGGTATCAGTGTCACCTGTGAGCTCGTTAGGAATGCAGATTCTGAATCAGGGTCAGCATTATAACAAGACCCCCTTGCCCCTGGTGAGTCAGAGGAACTTTAAAGTAGCAGGTCATTTCACTAAGGCAAAGCCACACAGTCAAGAAAGGACCAGGGGTGGCCCCGATGTGCCTGCTTTTGTTCCTCTGCCCCTCTCCAAATCTGCCACCTGCGCCCACTTCCCTGAGGGATACTGCCAATGATCACACTTGGTCCTATGTCAAATAGTGAAGTAATCAGAATTCACAGTGATTCTATAAGACCCTGTGTTTACAAAACACCTTCACATCTCTGAGATCTATGCCAGGTCCATTTTATAGATGAAGAAACTGAGACTCAGAGACTTAAGGGGCTTGGTGTCAAGGAAAGAACACTGGACTAGGGGGTTGGGAGAGCTGGATTCTCATTCTGGGGTTGCCATGTGCTTGCTGCGGGCCATGGGGAGCCCCATCCTGTCTCTGGGGTCGGCATCCCTTCTGGAGTGAAGGGATTGAGCAGAAGACTGATCTCCTTCCTGACTCTGAGGTCGATGTCTCCCTGTGAACCCCAGGCTTCTGCTGGGAGACCCTGTACTGTCTGCTGGGTCTCTGGACTCCTCATCCAATGCTCTTGCCTTTGGCTGGCCTCTCTCCCCTTTCTTTAGGGCCCAATACCTTGTCTTCTGGATTTCTCAGAAGTCATTGCTACCAGGGACCTCACCTGGAATGGTGTATATCTCGCTGACTTTCTCTGGTGTGACCAAGGCTGTGTCCCTGCTTGAGGCGTTTCAGGCCTCAGTGAATAGCTAGGGCAGAACTTGATAGACCGGGACCTTCTGGGGGGCCTGAAATAGTGCCCTGGCTCAGCCTCCCACCCGTCTTTGGGGAAGGCACTGGTCCTCTCTTCCCTGCTCTAAATGCACTTTGTGCAGCTGGTTCTGGAACCACAGCCCTGCTGCCTTACTAATTACTTTCACGAAGGGTTTGCCTTATTAATGTTCTACTGAGTCTCCAGATGGGCCTGCTGAGCTGAGAGCAGTTTTTGGAGGTACAGAACTTCAAGAAGGGGGTACCCCGCCTTCCTGTTCTGTTATGAGAAATGGGCGAGTTCAGATAATCATTTTGGAATGAGGGACAGATTATAGGGGAGGGGCTTCTGTTTTATGCAACAACTTCGGCTTCTGGGAAAGGGTCTATTGTGTAAGACCCGGCTGTCCCCAGGCTCAGGGCAGCCAGCCCAGAGTGGTGGCAGGAACACCTTGGCAGGGCACCCTGCTGTGGATTTAGAGGGAATAGACCATGTGAAAGGGACCCAGCAAAGCAGAGGCACATGTCCTCCCAGAGGGACTGCTCCTGGGGAGGCAACAGGGCCCAAGTGCCCCTTTGTCCCAGTGTTAACCCTTTGACTTTGCCCCTCCCTCTCTATTTCCTGAAGACGATTGTCTTTCCTTCCTGGATCTACTCTTTATTTTTACCCTTTATCTATGCATCCTGGTACAAGTCTCACACTAGGGGTGACAAGTGGATTTTTTTTCTTGTGCCCACCAAAGGGTTGTCTGTCTGTCGGTGCTGCAGACTCTTGAAACTAGTTTTAAGTGGTGCTGAGGCTTGTTGGGAGAAGTGCTGTGCAATGCCTGCTGTGGGCAGGATTAGTGATTCTCCTGGGAGGTGGGGAGTTTGAGGTCTGGGATACAGTCCCCACTTGGTGCAGGGACTGGAGAGGGCCAGATGAGTGATCCAAGAGAGATGTTTTCAGGGGTTTTTTGATGTGGACCAGTATGATCAGATAGACGCCTGTCTGGATGCGGAAAGTGTGTGCACCTTGCTCGGGCATATTTAGCTATTATGGAGGAAGAGGAGGGGGAGGGGGAGGAGGAAAGCTTGGACCTGAGCCCAGGGTTCTTATTCCAGAACTCTCGTTTCTTTTGTAGCAGGTCCTGTGGTTCCTCCCTGTACCCAGTGCCTCCCTTTTCTTTTGAAAGTGTCCATTGTCAAGTCTGATATTTTCTCCCAACTTTCCTGGGGATAAAAATGCAGTGATGTCAGCTGAGACCCCCTAGCTAATGGCAAGGACTCTGCAGGGCTCCTGGGAAGCTGCTGCAGGCTGGGCCGGAAACCAGCAGGCTGTCTAGCTGTTACCATGACAGTGTCTTGCTCTCTACAAACAGAAGCGTGCTAAAATTCCAGAGTTGGAGGAGGCAAGATGAAGACTCTACTGCTGTTGGTGGGGCTGCTGATGACCTGGGAGAGTGGGCAGGTGCTGGGCGACCCGGCAGTCTCAGATAGAGAGCTCCAGGGTAAGTAGACCACCACGCCCCTCTGCACATACCTCCTCCCTGTCAGGGCCCCAAAGGTTAAAGGCCATTTTATCTGTGCATGAAATTGTGTTTGCCTGCTGTGCCCTTCTCTGAGCCTCTCCTTCCCGGCCACCGCGGGCCTAGGCTCTTTGTGGTCAGGCCGGCTTCCAAGCACCTGCAGGTGTATCAGAAGCCTTCTCTGGCTGCTGGGTCTCATTCGTTGGTTCCCTTTCTGGTCTGTGCAGCCCAGTGCCCACACCTCCTCCATGACGGCCCCTGAAGTCTGGACCATTTGAGCCTTTGTGGAGCTCCCCTTTTTGAGCTTCCATAGGTACATGCATCCGCACCTTCTCACCCCGAAAACCATAGGGAAGGAAAAAGACTATTCAATATGAGGCTCATCATCCTTCAGAGCCCGGCTGGTGGTCCCGTCTTCGCCAGGCCTTTCTTAAAATCCATCCTCCCCTCCCCTGACTCTTGCCCTACCAGCTGACCAATCCTCTGGGTAGTAGTGAAGACCCCCAGCTTTGAGATCAGACCCAGTATGAGTCTGGCCCTGCCACCCGCGTGCCGTGTAACCCTGGGCAAACGTCTTGATCTCACTGTGCTGCTTTTTCCCCGGTTTGTGCCTGGAAACAAACCGGGATGGTGCCCGGAGTGTTAAAGGAAATGCATGCGAGGTCCAGCTCGTGGCATTGGTCACGTGTTGTTATGTCTTGTCACAGCCCCCTTGAGGAAGAGTGCTAGAAATTCACCTTTGTGTCTCTGTCACTGCGAATTGGAGAGAAGTTCAGATATTTGGTTAAACTGAATTCTAGAAAGACTTGTATCCAAAATAGAATATTCTTATTTTAATGGTTAAGTAGTTACTCTTCGAAGATATTTTTTTTTCCCCTTGAAAATGTTCTTCTGCAGCTGGGTAGGCGCTGCGTCCAGTCTGTAGGGGTGTAGTGCCACCACCCCCACTCTGGGGTGCGCCGGCTCCAATGGCGAGCATTTCTGAACAGCCAGTACAGTCGATTCTCAAACTCTAGGTCCATAGTGAACCCGGTGATGGGAACCAATGTCAGGGCAAAGCCAGGGTCCGAAGGCTGCCAGCCAGAAGTTTACAGCCTTGACAGTCTCCGGACCCACTGCCTTTCTGACCATCACAGCTAGGTCCAGGGTTCTATCGCCAGCGCCATCTCTTCCTCTCACTGTGTTCTACTTCCCTGCCCTCCTCTTGCAGAAATGTCCACTGAGGGGAGTAAGTACATCAATAAGGAAGTGAAAAATGCTTTCAAGGGTGTGAAACAGATAAAGAGCCTAATAGAACATACAAACGATGAGCGCAAATCACTGCTCGTCAGCTTGGAGGAAGCCAAGAAGAAGAAAGAGGTAAGGGAGAGCTGGGTCACCATGCCCACCTCTGCCTCTCTGCTGGAGGGGCGGGGGGGGGGGGGTCCTGGCTCCTTGTGGGGTGTTCTGCTAGGTTGCTGTGTTGACCCTCTCTGTCTTTCCAGGGCTGTCACCTGACAGTGGGACTGTAGTTAAGAAATAGGGAGGGGTTATTTGCTTTTGAAAGCTTCAAAGGGTGAGAACTTGGATCTGCCTTTGTTAAAGGCCTGGCTCAGGGCCCAATATCCACATTCACTTCAATAGATTTTTTCAAACCCTGACTATGGACAAGCTCCAAGGTAGACTTTGAAGAGCGTCTGTCACTGTGTAGGAAGGGAATGGCATCCTACCTTCCGAAAGCTTATCTGGGAGGTGCGATACGTTTGGGATTAAGCAAGCACTCATCGTATTGCCCATGTCTTTCTAGAGTTCTGGGCTACTTCATAAGGAGACATCTAAGTCCAATAGTGAACATAGTGACTCTAATCTGTGCTTGATGATTCAACAAAATGAAAACACTATAATTCAGTGAACGATTTATTTTTAAAATTGGTAGTCTTCTTAAGAGTATCCTAAAAACCGACTTCTGTTGCCACCCTACCCCTAATGAAGGAGGTGTGAAGAGGGGGCCCCCATATTCATGATCCACAATGCATAGCAAAAGCATTTAAAGGCTCTGAGAGGTTCTGCAGTGAGGAAACCTTTGTAACTTCACTTAAACTGGTGTTTTCCAAATCAAATTGACCAGGGAATTCTTTTTTACTTTTCCTGATAGCTTTTAGCACAATTTAATGGAAGCTACTTAAGGAGCTGCTGGCCTGGCTGCAGCTCTAACTCTTAGAAACTTTATGTTCTGTCTCAGCATCAGTATTAGTTCCCACTAGTCTATGAGAATCCCCAAATAGCTCATGAGGGAGGGGCAAGTCGTGTTCCCGAATTTTATGGTTAATGTTGGAGTTTGATATTTGACCATCTGGATTTCATAGTAAAGTTTATCAAGTTTGGAAAACGACTCCATTTACTTCTTAGCTGAGGAATATGTGAACTTGAAAGAAAGGAGTGACCAGCGTAGCTGACGCTTCTGAACTGGCTCAGTAGGAGGTGTGGTGGCTGTTCTCAGCACGGAGCAGGGGACAGAGAGCAGGGTGAAGATCACATAACTTGAACTCCTCATGGTCAGATCTTTATGGTGATTTCATGATCTAATTAATTCTTCTTTGAAGAGTAATACACTCATTCATCAAGATTTTAACAGAGGAAAGTAGAGGTGGAAAAGTTTTTCTGTAATTCTTATACTTAAGGACAATTCACTGTTAACATTTGATTTCTTTCTATTTTTTTTCTCTATGCTTTTTGACAAAATCATGAATTTTTAATATAAAAAATGATTACTCTAATATTAAAACTTATTATAAACATCTCCTATAATGATGTACTTATCTACCCTTTGTATGTACCACAATTCGCTTAACTTGTCCTCTAGTTTGGAGTATCTGAATTAATTCTAATATATATATATATATATATATATATATATATATATATATATATTTGCCATAAATACATATGGGAACAAATGCTTTTAGGCATAAGGATTTGTCTTTTATCACAGGAATTCCTTGGCATAGATTCTTAAAGAATGATTGAGTCAGGTGACATGGGCGTGTTAGAGAGTCTGGGTGGTGGTTGTGACTTTCACTTGGAAGCTTGCCTATTCCTGTGGCATGCCGGGGACCATAGTTCCAGTAGAAAGGTAAGATTCAAGGAGCCTCCAGAAGCTTTGGAAGATGACATTTAAACACCAGAACTTGAGCGTAGGAAGTGAGGTAGAAGTGGGAGGTAAATTCTGGGGTAGAGACTCTAGGTGCAGTGTCAGAGAAGGAGCTGTTCTCAGGGCGTCTAGTGGCTGAGGGGGGCTAAGGAACAGCTGGGTCTTGAAGATGAAAGGATGTTTAAAGCTGGTGGGCAGGGAATTCCACATAGGCCAAAGAGGGAACGAATGAGCCAGAGCGGAGTGGGAATTGGCACTTTGTGTGGCCAGATGTGCAAAGGTCTGCCCGGGGGTGGAGAGCCCGTTCCACTGCGTGCTGGGGAAGGTGAAGCTGTGATTTCTGTGCGGCTAACCTGCTTCGTGTCCTGCTGCAGGATGCCCTAAGTGATACCAGAGATACTGAAACGAAGCTGAAGGCATCTGAAGGGGTGTGCAATGAGACTATGATGACTCTCTGGGAGGAGTGTAAGCCCTGCCTGAAACAGACCTGCATGAAGTTCTACGCGCGTGTCTGCAGAAGTGGCTCGGGGATGGTTGGCCACCAGGTGAGAAGGGGAAGCGCTGCCTCTGTGCAGCCTAGGCTCTGAGAGGAGAATGAGGAGAACCGAATGCAATATACTTCTGTTGTTCTGCACCCAGTTCCGACGTGTGGGAGTTCTCCGACATCAGCTGGGTGTCCTACAATTCAACTCAGTTACGACACTGTCTACCTGAGACAGCGTCAGATCCTGCAGGCGAGGGGCTCAGTTCCACAGAGCTGCTCCCCCGCCCCCTTCAGATGGTAATCGCAAGTCCAGGTTGTCACCTGCGCATCTGACTGTTGGGCTATAGATTGGAGGTTGCAATCCCCCCTCCTTAATTAATTTGCTAGAGTAGCTGATGGAACTCAGGGAGGAACATTTTACTTATTAAATTACAGGTTTATAATGAAAGGATCAGCCAAATGGAAGAGGGGAAAAGTGTGGGAAAGGGACAGGTAGCTTCTATACTCTTCGCCAGGTGCAACACTCTCTCCAAAGCTCCAAGTGTTCAACAAGCCCACAAACTCTCTGAACCTTGTCCTCTTGGGTTTTATGGAGGCTTCATTAACATAAGCATGATTGATGACATCATTGGCCATTGGAGATTGATTTAACCTCTAGCTCCTCCCCCCCCTCCTGAAATCGGGCTGTGGGCCAGGAAGTTCCAACCCCTTGAACCAGGGTTGACCTCCATAGCAGCCAGCCTCCTTTATCCTTAAGTGTTTTCCAAAAGTCACCTCATTAACATAAAAACACCTTTATTCTCGGCACAGGAGATTCCAAGGGTTTTTAAGAACTTTTTGTTAGCAAGGGTCAAAGGCCAAATATATATTTCTTATTAGAAATCACAGTATCCCAGTTTCACTTCATAGATGCAGTTGTTTAGTTCCGGCTGCATTTGGGCCCAGAATGCCACTATCAGTTGGTAATGTCTGCTGTGAGTGCAGAAACAGAGAGTCATGAAAAGCAGCTGCGCTGGTTATTTGCCATCTCTTAGAAGACTCTAATCCAGCAGTTATTCACTGGAATACATAAACTGCTTCATGGTATGGCTGAGCCCTGTGTCCACCTAAGAAGGAGGAATTAAGAATTTATAGTACATTAATGTTCATGCCATCCTTCCCTGTGGGCCTCGATAGTTGGGAAGTTGGGATTCATGAATTTTGCTACTCACTGAAGACATAGCAATTGGTCTTTGGCCAAGCAGAGGTGGGTATCACTGGTGGCTAAAGAAGACAGCAGAAGCAGACTAATCTCAAGTGATGGGCCTTGTGACTCTCACAGCCTCACAGGTTTTTCTAAACTCTTCTCTGTTGGGATGAGTTGAATGGAAGGGCACTGGCCTAACAGTTCAGGAAGCAGAGAGCCAGTCCTAGTGGGGTCTTCAGTCACATGCGGTGAGACTCTGAGGAGACCCAAGTGCATGTAGAGCTGGGCCGGGCCCATCTCAGCAGGAGGTGCAGGAGGTTGGGACTCTAGTGAGCGTCTCCCAACTGTTCCCCACTCTGCCTGTCACAGCTGGAGGAGTTCCTGAACCAGAGCTCTCCCTTCTACTTCTGGATGAACGGTGACCGCATCGACTCCCTGCTGGAGAATGACCGGCAGCAGACCCACATACTGGACACCATGGAAGACAGATTCAGCCAGGCGTCCAGAATTATGGACGAACTTTTCCAGAACAGACTCTTCGCCCGGGAGCCCCTGGATCCCTTCCACTTTTCGCCCTTAGTCTCGTCCCCGAGGAGGCCTTTCTTCTTCCATCCCAAGACCCGCATTGTCCGAAATGTAATGTCTTTCCCCATGTTTGAACCCCGGAACTTCCAGGACATGTTCCAGCCCTTCTTTGACATGATACACCAGGCTCAACAGGCCATGGATGTCCACTTCCAAAGCCCTGCCTTCCAGTTCCCAATGGAGGACTTCACAGCAGGTCAGAAAGGTGTCTCATTCTTCCCTAAGAAGGGATGGGAACTAATGATTTATTGAGAAACCCATAAGGTGCTAAGAACTACTGTAGGGCTTGGCATGTGTCGTCTTGACTTCCCTCCAGCAATGCTGTGAGGGTGGTGCTAACCCCATTTAAGGACATAGTGACAGAGACAGAGGAGCACGTCCAAGTTTTTGCAGCTGGTATAGTGGGACCTGGTCCAATCCAGCCCTGTGGGACTGTGCCCCTTCCAGCAACTGGTGGGCATCACATTGACTCCTCCTTCTTGATCCTTTTCTCTTGGAAGCTCAGGTGGATTTTTCTGGATGCCATGGACACATATAATCTTAAGAAAGCTGTTCATGGCTGTAACTTAGGGCCTCGTAGAGAATGGGCACACAATGAATATATTTTGAATGAATGAAGTCTAATATGGACGTGAAAAGCCAATACTTTCAGAAGTGATTTTCTTCATGGAACCAGTAGACATCACTTGGCCAACACCATCTCCTAAATGGTATAGTTGGACTGGCACCAGAGTTTGGCTTCAAATACATTGAAAATAGAGGAGGTTGTTGAATTGAACCAGCATCTACTGCATATCCATATCGAGGGAGCCCTGTGTTCTAAGGAAGCTGTAAGGAGAATCCCACTCCTGCCTTCCAGGGGCTTGCTGACAGGCCACGGGGGGAGTAATAGGTCAGGTAAAATGCAGAGCAAAATGGGTTTTGGTGCCAAAGAGATGTGCAGATAGTTTGAGGAATGTGGAGGCTGGAGAGGGTTTATCAGGTGGAAATGGTGGGTGGGTGACCATACCCAGCTGGGGAAACCCTAAGAACTACCTTCTGGTCCTTCCTCAGGGACCTCTGACCAGAGACCTGTGTCTTCAGGCCAATTCCAACCTGCTCTGCCTGCAGCACCATCTTGAAGGGCCAGACAGCAGTGTGGAAGGGGTCAGGGAGATCGGGATGGCCTGTCACTCTATTGCTCTGTATGGCCCCTCAGCCTGACTCCCTCTTCCTGTGTGTCTCCAGGCGACAACAATAACCGCTCAGTGTGCAAAGAGATCCGCCACAACTCTACAGGGTGCCTGAGGATGAAGGACCAGTGTGCCAAGTGCCAGGAGATCTTGTCAGTGGGTGAGTCCGGGAGACCTGGGTCCCTGGCACCTCAGTGGGGCTGCCTTTATGGGTTAGCCTTGCTGCTTTCTAGCTGTGGCCCTGGGGGAAGTTCTTTACCTCCCATGGCCTGGGCCCCTTATCTGTAGACAAGGGTTAGGATGCAGAGGTGTCCCTGAAGTTGGGAAATAGTATATAAAGTGCTTATCAAGTCATCCAGCACATGCCCAACAGGAAGTCATGGGAGGGGCTGCTCTACTTTTTTAAAAAGCAATCATTTTTGATTTTCAATGATCTTTTCCCAGGGCCAAAAATAGACATCCTCATTTTTTTTTCTGCAGATGATGACATTTTAAATAGTATGTTTTCCAGTTAGCAGACATGTACCATGTGCCAGGCACTGTTCTAAATGCTTTGCAAACAGTTATTTCCTCAGGATGACCCTGGATTGGGTACAATTAATGTCCCTATCTTACAGAAATAGAAACGCAGTCAAAGAAATGTTAAGTGACTTCTCAAGATTACAGGACACCCATGTGGGAGAGTTAGGTGTTTGGGATGTGTCCTTAACCAGGGCTTTGTGTTCTGTCTCCAGCACACCTGGGTCACTAATGGTGGTCCCTTAGCTTCCCTGCAACATTGTGTTTGGTTGGTTGGTCCCTGAGGCAAAGGAAATAATTTCCCTCAGTTTTATTGGATCTGGACATTGGCTAGTTTCTTCCTACTTTGAGATTCAGCTCTAAAATCATCTAGAATACTTCCTGACCCAAAATAATGTGTGCTTTAAAAGAGTTATTTCCCTCATATATAAAGGATCAATATTGTGGCTTTGCTCTTATTTAATACATTTGGATTTGCCAAGGCAGGTCTTCAGAGTCTGGTTAAATATTCTAGCCTCATTCCTGTAATTTTAGAAGCCACTGCAAAATAAATACAAGTGGTATAGGAGGCTGATGAACGAAAAAGTGATGAGTACCCAGCCAAGCCTCATGGGCTGTTCCCATAAAATATCATCATTAGAATAGCATAAATGACACAGTACCTCACATCAAGAAAGTTAGTCATGTTGAGGCCAGAAGAAAAGACATACAGTTGCCTAGGCTCAGATTGGCACCCCTGGCACTGATCTTAATGGTCACTGGTCACAGCTTACCTAAACAGCCACCTTTTTTTCTATGTTGAGGAACACTTATTACCTCTTATTTAAGGTTCTTGTGACCATATAAGCAGACACTGCCCAGGAACACCAGACTAGAATTTCTGTTTCCTCACTATTGACGTTTTGGACCAGATCATCCTTTGTCTTGTGTGCCATGTGGGATGTTTGGCAGTATCGCTGGCCTCTACCCACTAGATGCCAATAGCTACCTCCTTCCTGAGTGTGATAACTGAAAGTGTTTTCAGACCCTGTCATATATCCCTTGAGGGCAGTAACTGCCCCCCTCTCTAGACTTAGTCTCAATGACTTTTCTAATTATTTCTTAGTACTATAAAAGAGTTAAAGCTATTCATTATCTTTGCCAACCTGGCTTCTTGTCAGTAATTCTATTTCTTGCCCCCCCTAACATTTATTTTATTGCAATACCAATGATTACATGTAATACAATCATTTGATGTAACTGATTACATATAATCATTCAATAGAAATGATGGCCATTCTTTAGTGTGAAAAGACTGTCTTTCCCCTGACTTGCTTGGTTTTGATGTGCTCTCCTTGGAATATTTTGAGAAATTTAGGGAGAGAAAAAAAACAGTAGTTTTTAGAGAGTCTGGGTAGTTGCCAGCTCTTATCAATCTGACAATCCACAGTGGGTGTTCAGGAACCAAAAGGCATGAACACTATCTTCCCTGCCCTCCTGGTGAGCTTGGTGAGCAGCCATGATGGTCAGTGGGAAACCAGGACCCCCAGCCACCAGACTGCTGTGCTTTGTGATCCGAGAGACTGGCCAGCTCTTCTGCTGAATGAATCTTGGGGCCAGAATTTCCAGCTCTACAGCTATGCCCAAAAGACAAGCATGGGGAAGTTTCCAGACACACAGAATCTGAATAGGAAGAGCCTAAGTCCAGGAGTTAGAGCCCTAGGTTCAATCCTGGTTCCACAAGTAGTTTATCACTTCAAGCAAGTGATTGACTTTTGTGGGCCTCAATTTCATCACTGGTGAAAAAAAAATTCACTATTGGTAGTTCTAGAATACATCTGATTATTATAGACAATGGATATCCAAAGCACTTATGTGCTGTCTGTCTGGTATGTAGCGGGTGCCACTCAGACAGTAGCTACAGTAACGTTGCCCCCTCTCTGGAAGTGATTCCTGGAGGAACGAGGCCAGCCGGAGTGGCACGAGGTCTGAGCACACAGACACTGAGAGCTGAGAGCTGTGCTTCTCGGAGTGTGGTCGGCGCTGCTCGCCACAGCCTCCAGCGATGTCCCTAACACACTGTTCATTCAGTTCAGCTGACCCTGTTTTCCAGAGTGAAGCCATGTGTTGAGTTACGGTCTGGGTTGAGCTCTTTATTTCATCACGACGGATGACAGTTTGGGGGACCAGCCCCAGCGCTGTTCAAACACGATTTCCATTCGTGTTTCTTCCTTTCTCGACTTCCCCTTCACATGACCGCCTTCTGTGTTTTCGCGTCTCGGGGCAGACTGTTCGGCCAGCAACCCCGCCCAGAACCTGCTGCGGCAGGAGCTGAACAGTTCCCTCCAGCTGGCGGAGAGGTTCAGCAGGGAGTACGAGGAGCTGCTCCGGTCCTACCAGCAGAAGATGTTCAACACCTCCGCTCTGCTCAAGCAGCTGAACGAGCAGTTCAACTGGGTGTCCCAGCTGGCTAATCTCACTCAAGGCGAAGACCAGTATGCTCTCCAGGTCACCACGGTGAGTCTTGTCCTAAAGCTGGGGGCCCAGGGTGTGGCCTGGAGACAATGTGACCCTCCCTGGGGGTAAAATGGGATGATGATAATAAAAGGGACACTTATGCTTTTCATTGAGCATTTGTCCTATGGCAGGAAACAGAAGGCCTTTGCATACATCATTGTGTGGAAGCCTCACCACGCAGGGTTCCAATGTTATGACTCCATTTTACAGTTGAGGAGAGAGAGAGAGAGAGGTTCAAAAGCTTGCTCAAGGTCAGATAACTGATAGGTGACTCGCCTGGGCATCGGAACTGGTCTGCCTGACTGTGACCCTGAGCTCTTTCCACGCAGCTGCCTTGCTGCCCTGGGCCGAGTGGGAGAGCTCATGGTTGGCGCGCCCTTCTCTACCAATGATAAAAGCCTCCCTCTAGCCCTGGGAACCTTCTTATGTTCTTTCCCTGACTCCTGTTCTACCACAGCCAGGCCAGTGGCTTCCCAAAGAAAACATGGTGGCTTGGAAACCATTTTGCACTCTGTGGGGCTCCCCCTGAGCTGGTCATTTGCGGTGACATTTACACCCACCAAGTGTCTCTGAATGAGGGCATTTCCTTTCAGCGAGTTGTACCCATGTCGAGATTAGTAAAAAGCAAAGGGGTCAATGGTCCAAATGTAAGCCGGCCTTCTGTTGCAAAATGAGTCCAGTGTGGCCGCCTTTCTCTCCCCTTTCTTCCCAGGTGGCTTCCCGCTCTTCCGACTCCAGCGTCCCCTCCGGCTTCACTAAGGTGGTTCTGAAGCTCTTTGATTCCGACCCCATCACCGTGACTGTCCCAGAAGTCTCCAGGAACGACCCTAAATTTATGGAGACCGTGGCAGAGAAAGCCCTGCAGGAGTATCGCCGGAAGTACTCGTGAGTATCCAGGCCTCTGCTGCGGCCCTTCTGGGCCCAGCAGGTCCCTGGGAGCTGGTGAAAGGGCTGAGTTCCCAGGCTGCAAATGACGGCAGAGCCCAGATGGAGCCAGGAGAGCACTGGGACTTTCCGTCTTCCTTCCCAGGCGGTTCCTTCCTGGTTGATAAGAATGCCTGTCGGTTGCCGTCTCTGATCCAATGTAGTGCCCTCACCTTCTTCCGCCTTCCCACTTCTTTTTTCAGGGAGGAGTGAAATGTGAATGTCGCTTTTCCAAGTCTGTGGGTGTCTGAATCCAGCTGTCCTGAGATGAACCACAGACCCCAGAGAGAGCTCTGCATGTCACCAGGTGGCTGGGCCCTGGCCTCGAGGCCCTCCTGACCCTCCCCAGCGCCTGCGCCCGCCGGCTCCCGCCCGCTATTGCTTGCCCTTGCTGATCATGAGATGAACTTCCCTTGCATGTCACTAACTCAATAAAGCTGCCCGTGTGCTCTGGAGTGTTCTCCTTTCCTGCTGGGTTTCTCTACCTCCCATACACCTTCCTTTTGGTCATAGAAAATAAAAGGAAGAAGTGGAAAAGGAAAGGAGTGGCTAACCTGACATGGAGGTATCAGATAGTTGAGAATAAAAGGAGTGTGATGATCAGGTTGATCCAGTTCAAGGATTCTTTCTTTTAGGATGAGAGATGTATTCTGATAACCAACTAAAATATTTTTCTGAAAAGTGAACCTTTTCCTTCTCATGATAAAACTTGACATATTCTGAATGGGTGAGGGGAATCTGCTGAAGGAATACATTGAAAATTAGCGTGAGAAAGGGGTAATAATAACACATACCTAGTATTTTAATACATAATTGGTATTTTTCCTTATGGAAACTGTAGTGCACAAACTACGGCCTGTGGGCCGCATGCAGCCCCCTGAGGCCATTTATCTGGCCCCCGCCACACTTCCGGAAGGGGCACCTCTTTCATTGGTGATTAGTGAGAGGAGCATAGTTCCCATTGAAATACTGGTCAGTTTGTTGATTTAAATTTACTTGTTCTTTATTTTAAATATTGTATTTGTTCCCATTTTGTATTTTTACTTTAAAATAAGATATGTGCAGTGTGCATAGGGATTTGTTCATAGTTTTTTTTATAGTCCGGCCCTCCAACAGTCTGAGGGACAGTGAACTGGCCCCCTGTGTAAAAAGTTTGGGAACCCCTGCTGTAGTCCCTTAAAAAACAAAATGAAGCAGTTTTTGTTTTAGTTCTATGAGCTTGGAATCCCTGTGCCACCTTCTTGACTGTGGCATTGTTTGTCAGCCCATACAACCTTTGACTCTTCCCCCTCAACCACAGGAATTTCTCCTCTACTAGGGTTTTTCCTGGTGATGAATTCACCACTGTCTGAAACGTGGCTGAGCTGCAGTACCCTATGCAGCCAGCAGGTGGCCCTGACTAACCATGGAGTTTACCTCAAAATTAAATCATCAAGCCTTTGGTGGAGGGTTGGTGTTCCTAACCCCCATCTCATTCAAGGATTAACTGTATTCCTTAATTATAGAACTCTGCTCAAAACAACAACAACAACAACAAAAATGTATGCTTGCATCTCAGTTTTGTAGCAAAGACTACATGTAAATTAATAGCTATAATAATTTTAGTTCACTATCCCTTGTCTCTCTCTTTTAAGTTATAAATACCTCTGCCGCCTGACCTGTGGTGGCGCAGTGGATAAAGCGTCAACCTGGAAATGCTGAGGTCGCCGGTTCGAAACCCTGGGCTTGCCTGGTTAAGGCACATATGGGAGTTGATGCTTCCAGCTCCTCCCCCCCTTCTCTCTCTCTCTGTCTTTCTCTCCTCTCTCTCTCTATTCTCTCTAAAATGAATAAATAAAATAAAATAAAAATACCTGTGCCACACAAGCAACAAACTCTAAACTTTAACCTATGTCCAAAGAAGCTAGTAGTTTAATATTTATATCAGTAAAATTCAGAGTAAAGTTAGTATGATTTACTTCATGATACTCATAAACTAGGGCTATGGGTTCAGAAAGCATTAGATAAAATAACCGCAATTGTAAATTATATACTACATTAATGTCACACATCATGTTTCAAAAATTATTTTCTGTTTTCCATTGTGATGTTGCTAGATTCTGCCAGTCATTATATATCTATTTGTTGCTTCTTTTTATGAAACTCCTTAAACTATTCTAGACTAGCACCTGGAGAGACAGAGCCTCCTCTCCCCCCTTTGCACAGTGGCCTGGTTTGGGGGTCTTTGGATGTCCTTCAAATCTGATGGAAGTTCCAGCCTAAAGCAGTAGACAGACTGAGGCAAGACATGAGGTCATCAAGATATGGGAACAAGATATTGGTAATTCTGGCAGGGTGGCTGGATCATGAACCCTTGGTTTCCAGGAGTCTTGTGGCAGAGGGGAAACAGGCCTTGATGTTCCGAGAAGAGTGGACTTGCATCAGCCTCGGTGGCATCGACCTGCTGTGAGCCCCTGTGTTGACACTTGACTGGCCTCTGCCAGAAAATTGTAATAAGAGAGAATCTCTGATGACTAAAGGGTGGAATGCCCCCAGAGTTGTGCAGTGTACAGCTGGTGTAACTGTAGCCAGCAGCAGTAGTAGCACCTGGGCCAATTTCTTCCTGTAATCCATTTAGGTTCCACAAATGCCCTCCAGGGGTTGTTTATCCCAAGTTCCAGAGGCTTCCAGGAGCAGCCTTGATTAGAGAAGTGTCGTGTAACCAGGAAGGACTGGATGGGAAAATACCTAAACCTAATTCCTATGAGAAGAACCTCTGGTTGCCTGCCCTTCGGTGTGAAGTAGCAGCAATGGGAGAACTGGTGGGGCCAGGACGCTGTGCGTGTGTGTGCAGAGCAGAACTCGCCGCCGAGTGGTGGCGTTGGGGGCCATGGAAGGGCCATTGGCCTCAGACTCGACTCTCTTAAAGGGCCTCCAAGAGGCTTTTGATAGCATCTCCCCTGGGGTTAAACCATGATCACAGAGGCAAACTGACAGGGTTGAAGGAAAATGCTCACAGTCATCTTGGGGTGTACACAGGGAATATAGTCAATAATATTACAGCTGCGTATGGTGCCAGGTGGGGACTGGAAATATCTGGGGGGGGGGACACTTTGTAAAGAATGTGATTGCCTAACCATTGGGCTGTACACCTGAAACTAATACACAATAATATTGAGCCTGACCAGGCGGTGGCGCAGTGGATAGAGCGTCGGACTGGGACGCAGAAAACCCAGGTTCAAAACCCTGAGGTCTCTGACTTGAGTGCAGGCTTATCTGGCCTGAGCACGCGCTCACCAGCTTGAGCACGGGGTCACTAGTTTGAGCATGAGATCATAGACGTGACCCCATGGTCACTGGCTTGAGCCCAAAGATTGCTGGCTTGAAGCCCAAGGTCGCTGGCTTGAGCAAGGGGTCACTCGCTCTGCTGTAGGCCCCCCCTCTGCTGTAGCCCCCCATCCCTTGGTCAAGGCACATATGAGAAAGCAATCAATGAACAACTAAGGTGTCGCAACGAAAAACTGATGATTGATGCTTCTCATTTCTCTCCCTTCCTGTCTGTCCCTATCTGTCCCTCTCTGTTTCTCTCTCTGTCTCTGTCAAAAAAACAAAAACAAAAACAAAATAATATTGAATGTAAACTATAATTGAAAAGTAAAATTAAAAAAAAATAAGGAGGAAGAGAGAGGGCTGCTCAGGACAAAACGATCAAGTAAACAAACAGACAAATGTAGTATTTGCTGAGTAGGGATCATTATCCTCTAAAAATCAGCTTTTGTCTGCCCTGGCCAGATAGCTCAGTTGGTTAGAGCATTGTCCTGATGCACAGAGGTTGCTGGTTTGATCCCCAGTCAGGGCACAGACAGAAACAGGTTGATGTTTTTGTCTCTTTCCCTCTCCCTTCTTCTTTCCCTAAAATCAGTCAATACATATAAAAGTAAATAAATAAAAATCAGCTTTTACCTTGGAGCCCTAATTTAGGCACATATATTGTAAAATACTTCAATGTAAACATTAGTTTTCAGTAAAACAGTCACATATATACTTGAAAAGAGGACTTTCTAAGTAAAACTTTAAAAATATGAAATTTAAAAACACCTGAATCCTTCTGTGTAAGGAATAAATGTGTGTTACCTGGTTAGGTAAAATGTTTAAGTGGACGAGCTTAACGTAAAAAATGTTAAAAAGCTATGCATTTTATTATTTGTGGTTATAAGTATAACACATTCAAGTGGTCTCAATTCAAAAAAGAAAAGAAAATGCTCACCATATAACAGCTCCTTTGTCCCAGCCAGAGGGCGCTGGAGACTCAGACTGACGGAAGGGCCTAAGGAGGACCCAGATGCCACTCTCTGAAGGTGCCCGAGTGAAGTTCAAGGCCTGTCCAAAGACACCATTATTGACTGGCCCAGGCCCCTTTCCTACTCTGCCCTGGGGGACTCCGAATGGGAGGGGGAGGGAGGGGGAGAGTCCTGCCACTCACTTCCTCCATCCCTCCTCCTCCTCCTCCTCCTCCGATGGGGAAGGGGAAGAGCTGTGTTTGGATATGAGATGGAAGTTCCAAAGTGAGCTGTTTGTTGACTGACTGTGACCTTTTTGAGGCATTAAACAATCTTCTTAAGATGTTATCAAGTGATGAGAACAGCGGTCAGAATGACTAAACTGGTTTCCAGTTTGTGCCTCCAAAGGAGTTGAAACTCCACAATAAACAGATTCCGGTAACTCTTATTCAAAGCCAAGCTTAAAGTTTAGACATGAACTATATAGGGGAGAGAAATTGGGAGTGTAGCTGTAAAAATAATAGGGACCATTCGGGCTTGCAGCTGGTGAGTGGCAAAGTTGGGATTGACCCCAGGTCTGATTCCGGGCTCCATGGGGCCCTCAATGCCACCTTTTATGTGTCCAGAGCTTCCTATCTCAGTATCTTATCTAGACCCAGCATTTGCTGGTATATTCTAGCTGCAATAACAGAATAGTGTGGCAAACCCAGGAAGTATTAAATATTCTAAAAACAACTTAAAAAGTTCTTGGGTCTGCCGGGTTTATGAATAGAACTGATGATTACCAAATCAGTCAATATGATTACAGTAAATGCCAGGCCACGTGAAAGGTTAATAATAATAAACTCTCTGTTTATCTCTGAGATAGTCTCAACCCCTCAGTCATAACCCTCCTAGCTTATGACACCACTGCTCAGTGTGGGGCGGGCAATAGTGGAGTTTGTCCAGCTCCTCTTGCCTGCCCGCCTCCACAGAGAGCTCCCTGATGACCGGCAGCTGTCTTCAGCCGGCTCGTGTTCATTTACACAAAATCACAGAGCTGCACTGACAGCATCAAAAGATGTTCATTCTCCAAATTCAAACCTGTTCACCTACCCGGAGTGTGCAAGGTTATTAATTAGCCTTTAAAATAATATCTGGAGCACAGCATAACATCATCTGATTCTGTGAAAGGGCATTCTTTTGTGGATGTCAAAATGAAAGCAAACTGAAATCGTGGTAATTCTGTTTTGGAATTTTCTGGAAAATGCCTTTCTTGACCTCTGTGAAGCCCTGCCACATGGGGAATAAGCCAGTGTAAACCAAGATCAGCCGGGTTTATGTATTTAGTGCAAATTTGTTCAGACACAGCCTTGTATTTTTCCCCTTTTGTGCATAGGTCCCTCAAGGACCCTTGGGATTAGGGTCCTCACAGCTATTTTCCCAGTTTACTGTCTTCCGTCTTTGGAATACAGTAGCTCCTGCCATTGGCTTCAGTTTGCTAACTGGAGACCTAACATATAGGTAGGATCCTTTTTGCAGGGCACCAGACACATGCCTTTTTTTTTTTTTTTTTTCCTGAAGCTGGAAACGAGGAGAGACAGTCAGACTCCCGCATGAGCCCGACTGGGATCCACCCGGCACGCCCACCATGGGCGAGGCTCTGCCCCTCCGGGGCGTCGCTCTGCCGAGACCAGAGCCACTCTAGCGCCTGGGGCAGAGGCCAAGGAGCCATCCCCAGCTCCCGGGCCATCTTTGCTCCAATGGAGCCTTGGCTGCAGGAGGGGAAGAGAGAGACAGAGAGGAAGGAGGGGGGGGGGGGGGTGGAGAAGCAAATGGACGCTTCTCCTATGCACCCTTGGCCGGGAATCGAACCCGGGTCCGCCGCACGCCAGGCCGACGCTCTACCGCTGAGCCAACCGGCCAGGGCCAATGCCTTCTAATCTGAAACGTATTGTGGCCTAGAGACCCTTCCCTGTCAGCCACCCCCACCCCACCCCGTGCCTCCCTCGGGGTCTGCTCCCTTCCTGTGCCATTCTTAGCCACTTTGTGATTTGGGACTAGCAGGCCACACACAAGGGAGGCTGCTGTTACTTCCTGCGTACCTCAGCTGGGTCTGCACAGCTGCCACCAGGGGGCGCCTTGAGTTCTGGGGCTGACCAGGGATACTGACCTCTAGAGAAGGACCAGAGTTGTCCTGTGCGGTGCCCTCACTCCTGTCAGCTCCAGCTATTCGCCTCCCTTTATCTATCCTCTGGGCCCAGCCCATGCAAGTGGCCAGGCTGACTGGGACAATTTAGGGATATCCCTATGCAGAGACAACTACAGGTAGAGTGAGCGGGCATCTGTCTTGGGCCTTTAAATGTCCCACATCCTTGCGTTTTGGAAGGCTTTCTGAGGGGTGGTGCATTCCTCTTGGGACCCTCAAAGCACCCCCAGACCCCTCCCTTTCTGCTAGCACCTGTGGAGTGCAGGGGCCAGGGATCTGCCCGAGGGGAGAACTTGCCCACAATTCACCTTCTCTACTTGGTGACATTTGCATGTCTCCTTTTGGCTTGTAATCTCTCACCCCAAATTCAACTGTGAGAGCCACTCATGGCACGACAGCCCCAGTGATGTATTCTGATAAGTTTCGCACTGGCCCAGGGTGACACCCTTCCTCCTCCTCCTGTCCTATTTCTTTTTAGATGCTACTGTACACTGGTAGAGGTTTAGTCTTAGAACACCTGACTCCAAGTCTCCTGAGATGAGGGGACTGTTTGCACAGGGGGCAGAGCTGGCTTATCCTACCTGAGGCTCAGACAATTAGGAGAGAGGGGACGCCAGCCAGTGGGAACCTGGAGCAGAAGTAGAAAGAAGGAAGTGAGGAAGGAGAGAAAAAGTGGTCCCTATAGGCTCAGTACACACCGCTCAATATCAAAAGGATCCTGCAATGAGTATTTTTTGGAAACGGTGACCTTCATGCATCAAAAGACTCCATATCAAAGGAAGAGTAAATTATATTCATCAAAAGCCTGAACCAGAAAGGGTATCTGGACTCTCTGGTAATTAGAGAGTCTATTTCTAGAACATCCTTTTGGCTTAACGTTCCAGGACTTAAAGTTTTACTAAACTTTAAGGTTTCAGATTTAAACCATTGTGGTATGTCCCTTAATGTCTGTACTTCTCCCACTGGGGTATATGCGAGATGACAGAAGGCCACAGAACAAGCTTGCCACTCCTTCCTAGAGCAGAAATGTCATTTAAAGATTTGGAAAAGAAAACACTGCTTAAAAGTTTAAAACACAGTTACATAATGGAATAGGACTCAAAAATCATAGATTTTATCCTGATCAGGCAGTGGCGCAGTGGATAGAGCACTGGACTGGGATGCAGAGGATCCAAGTTCGAAACCCTGAGGTCGCTGGCTTGAGTGTGGGCTCACCAGTTTGAGCGTGGGGTCTCTGGCTTCAGTATGGGATCATAGACATGACCCCATAGTCACTGGCTTGAGCTCCAAGGTTGTTGGCTTGAAGCCCAAGGCCACTGGCTTGAGCCCAAGGTCACTGGCTTGAGCAAGGGGTCACTCGCTCTGTTGTAGCTCCCCCTGCCCCCATCAAGGCACATATGAGAAAGCAATCAATGAACAACTAAGGAGCTACAACGAAGAAATAATGCTTCTCATTTCTCTCTCTTCCTGTCTGTCTGTTCCTAACTGTCCCTATCTGTCTCTCTGTCTGTCTGTCTCTGTCACACACAAAAATCATAGATTTTAACAGTTAAAGTCAAGTTATCAAAATTACGAGGCTGTGAGACATTCTTTGGTTGAAAAATTTGAAGGCACTGCTTTTCCTAACTTGCTGTGTGATGCTGGACAAGTTTCTTCACCTCTCTGAGCCTTGCTTTCCTCATCTGTAGAACATGAGAGTGATTTGGACTGCATCATTTCCAAAGCCTCAGGGTTTAGCTTGCTATGCTCAACTTTGTATTAGCATTACCAGACCGTCTCTTTATGTATCAGTGAGGGTCTTCCAGAGAAACGGAAGCAATGCATAGATGCGTATTAGGTATCGGCTCACCTGATTTCCCAAGCCTGAAATCGGTTGGGCAGCCCCAGAACAGGGAACTCGGTCAGGAGCTTTTGAGGGAGAATTTGTTTTTTTACCAGAAGCCTTAATTTTTGTTTTTAAGGCCTGTCAACTGATCGCATAAGACCCACTTACATTATCGAGGGTAATTCCCTTTCCTTAAAGTCAACGGATTGTAGATGTTAACCACACCTACGAAGTACCCACAAGCAGCACCTAGGTTAGTGTTTGATGAAATAACTCAGTGTTACAGTCTAGTAAGTTAACACATGAGACTAACAGTCATACCTGGTGGTGGTGAGCAGGGCTGCTTTTGTGGGGACATGACCTGAGCAGTATTCATAGGGACACTGTACTTAATTTAATGCTGCGCTGTCCCTTCTTGAAATTCCTGTTTCACACTGGGCCCTGCAAACGACATAGCTGGTTCTGCTGAAAGGCCAGTTCTCGCCCTCACGGCCACGGACTTGTGTCTGCTGGCTGAGCCAGCCCCTCTGGGGAAGTTCTGGCCAGTATCCAGCCACAGCTTCACGCTGTGCAACTTCCCCGACACTCATCATATTCTCTCTGGTATCTGTTCAAAGTCTTGTGCATGCCAGTCTTGTTTTCCTAAACTAGAATATACATTTCTTTGTTTTTGTTGGAGTAAAATAATATATAACATAAAATTTACCATTTTAACCATTTTTCAGTGTACTGTTCAGTGGCATTAAGTACGTTCTATAGTTGTGTAACCATCACCACCATCCATCTCCAGAGCTTTTCCATCATCCCAAATTGAAACTCTGTCCCCATTAAACACCAACTCCCCATTTTCCCTCCCCCAGCCCCTGGCAATGCCCATTCTACGTTCTGTCTCTATGAATTTGATTACTGTAGCTACTTCATAGATGTGGACTCACACAATAGATATCTTTTTGTAACTGGCTTATTCCACTTAGTATAAGATCCTCAAGGTTGTAGAATGTGTTGGAATTTCTTTTCTTTCTGGGACTGAAGAATATTTCATTGTATGAATATGCTGCATCTTCTTTCTCCAATCATCTGCCAGTTGATGTTTGGGTTGCTTCTACCTTTTGGCTATTGTCAATAATGCTGCTAGAAACATGAGTGTGCGAATGTCTCTCTGAGTCCCTGATTTTGGTTTTTCTGGGCGAGTGCCCAGATGTGGGGTTGCTGGATCATGTAGTAATCAATGGCTGCTCCATTTTATTGCAATCCCACCAGCAGAGAGCAAGGATTTGAATTTCTCCACATCCTTAACAATGCATTATTCTCTCTTTCTCTTTGATAATAGTTATTCTAATGTGTATGAGGTGGTATCTCATTGTGGTTTCCTTTGCATTTTCCTAATGATTAGGGATGTTGAGCACTTTTCATGTGCTTATTGACGATTTGTATATCTTCTTTGGAGAAATATCTATTCAATTTCTTTGACCATTTTTTGTTTGTTTTGTTGTTGAGTTCTAGGAGTTCTTTACATATTCTGGATTTAACTTCTTATGAGCTATAGGATTAAAATATAAATATAAATTTCTTGAGGCCAAGAACCTGTTTTAAGCTTATTTAGTTCCCCCAAAGCACACCTGGTAGATGTTCAGTGGATACTCCATGAAAGAATAGGTAGTGGGTTAGAGGTGAATTGAAATGTGTGCAAAAGGAATATGAAGAGCATTTATGAAGCAAGTCCAGACCTGTTACCCACAGAGGGAAGCCAGGGAATCAGTGAGTCCCAGAGGATTACCTCAGAGATGAAGAAGACGGAGCAGAGAGTGAATAAGTCTTGACCTTTATTTTTTAAAAAAAGGCAAAGAATCACATTTTCCTACCATCCCCTGACATAGACACATTGCAGGTGAAGTTACAGGATGTCAGATGGACAGGTTATCCCATCTGGGAAGGGCAGTCCCCAGGCGGGGGCACTCACCTGAGCACTTGAAAGACCCTCAAGAAAGCAGAGCACAGTACGCATGACTTCTGTACCCAAACACATACCAGTAGTGCCCCTTCTAAGAGGTTGGAGGTAGGACGCTGCCAGTAGCAGGAGGACCCTGTGAATGACGGAATCCCTCAGCTCCTTGGCAAACATAACGTTTTAGGGCTTCCTACCTCCTGGGGAAACAGAATGTGGTGTGTGGCGATTGGAGGCTCGTGAAAGGGGGCGCTGCATGAAGCTGTAAGTGGGGATTCGGGTGCTCTTTCTCGCATGGGTTGCTGTGAGAATGAAGTAGGTCAGAGAGGGGGTGCCCTACCAGAACCAGGCCTATGGCTGTGGGTCGGAGCAGCCGTAGGTTCTGCAGCAGAGGGCCCTGGGGAAGAGGTCTGTCTCTGCACTGGGTGGATCGGGTCCCTATGGTGCAGACTCCAGCGGGGCTGCCTGAGACCCCAAAGTCCACGCTTTCCCACTACCTGACATCCACTCAAGACACAGAGACAGGAGATGAAATCCTTCATCCAGGAGGTCAACCAGTCAAGGCTGCATCCTTGAATGTGTGTCTTACTCTGCACTTTAAGGGCTGAGAGCCTTGTGCTAAAGGCTATGAACAGAGAAGCTGAAAGGCAGCCCCCAAGAGGGTCGGGCTCGAATGTGTGACCAGGGGCCCAAACAGGCACAAGTCCTTTGTAGGGCAGCTGGCAGAGGGCTGTCTGGTTATCCCGCTCGTGACCTTGGTTTCTGCCAGCTGCAGCTCCTGCCTCTCCGGGAGTTGCTCAAGACGTCTGGTAAGGCTCAGTCTGGCTCTAGGGTTTGCTTAATCTCTTTAAAGTGCCCATGGGCTGGCTGCTTTAGGTCTCTGGGCCTGGAACCCCACTGCAGAGCTGGGCCTCCTTCTCTGGATTTACCGCCTTCCCCGCTGCAAGTGGTCTCTGCCCAGAGGCTCAGCGGCCACCTTCCCTTCCCACAGGCCTATCCCTCGCCCCATGCCTGGCACCTCGCTGTCTGCCGTAAATCCTTCCCAGCTGCTCAGAGCACCTTGTGTGGGGTTATAGATAACACCAGTGGTCCAGGGCCTTGTGTTCTGCCATGTAGACGGGTCACAAGGAAGCTTCATGTGCCTTTGTGAAAAGGCAAGGAAGTGATGTCTAGTGAACAGCCACCCTTCCTGGGGACCTGACACTGAATTCCCCCAATAACCCAATTGTTCCTACCCGTGTGGCACAGGTCAGAGAGGCTGAGTGATTTACCCAGAGTCACACAGCAGGTGAATGAAGGGGCAAGGATCAGAGTCCAGGTCCACTTGAATCCATAGCTCATGCTCCTTCTAGGGTCTCAAGCACCTGAGTTTCCTGGGGCTCAGCTATGGAGAAATGCTGCAGGGGCAGGTCGGGCAGCAGACACGGCTCCTCCAAGGCAGATGCTCTCCAGTGTCTGAGAAGGCAGACTGGCTGGGCTGGTGGGGCTTCCTCTGGCCCTGGGACATACAGCTGTTCTAATCATAAGAGCTGAGCCCTGGGACATACAGCTGTTCTAATGATAAGAGCTGAGCTTGGATCGCCATCCAGGGACCTGTTCCTGATAGGTAGCTTGCCTCTCCATCCTGGTCAGCTGTGGCCACCACCATTACCCCTAGAGCTGACCTCTACTGAACTCCTAAAGAATAGGGACCAGCTTTTCGTCTGGCAGTTCCTCCACAAATATCCCCTAGGTAAGCCTCTTCTAGGTGCCAGGCACTGAGGATTAAATGTGATATAACAGACAGGGTTCCTGCCCTCCCAGGGGTACAGCGACTCTTGTTGTGAAGCAGCCACTCAGCCACCAATTACCCAATCATTATTTACTTTTTACTCCTGCACCTGCAGGCACACAGCTCAGCTGGTGGCCCAACACTGCAGAGATGAGGCTAGATGGATGCAGTTACCAGAAGCCACTAAGGTGGAGCCACAGGGGCCAAGCTCAGAGGCTGAAGACCCCGCCTGGGATGTGGCAGTGATGATTTAGAACCCAATTTCTATGAATGCTCACTGGGCTCGCGCTCCGCAGACGGAGTTGCATAGAGCTGCCGAGCCACTGTGAGGAGGGCTGGAGAGAGAGCCTGGCGGGGCGTTTCCCCCTCACCCCCGGTCCACACTCCGACAGAGTGATGGGCTGCAGGCTGGGCTCGCTCACTGCCCCTCGCCCTCCCTGCCCGAACTCCTTCCCCCTCACCCCGGTCCACACTCCGACAGAGTGATGGCCTGCAGGCTGGGCTCGCTCACTGCCCCTCGCCTTCCCTGCCCGAACTCAGACGTCTTGCATCTCACTTTCCGTACACCTTCCAGACAGACAGTCCTCTTCCTAGTTTGGTTTCTGCTCCTAAATGTAGGGCCCCTCTGATGCCATCTGTCACTCTCCTACCCTGGCAGGGGCCTGATGCCCCTAGGAAGGGGCCGACTCTTCCCAGGTTCCTGGGTCCGGACCTAGGGTGGCCAAGGCCTTAGCCACACCCAGAACTGACACGAACACCGGCCAGCTCCCCAGTTTCTGTCGTCAGTGCTTCCTTTGGTGGGTTTTTATGACCTTCCGTAGGGAAGAATTTCTTAATAAGACACAAAATTCCCAAAGGTCAAACAACAGATGGGTAAGTTTGACTATATCAAAATGAAGCACATCTACACGCCACAAAACACCATAAAAGTGAAAGACAAGACACAAACAGGGAGAAGATGTTGTAACCCATATAAACAACAAGGATTAGTGTTCACAATACATGTCAATAAAACCCTACGAAACAGTAAAAAATATTTTTTAAAGGGCAAAATATCTATGTATATTGGTACTTCACAGAAGAGAAATGGGAAAGATCAATAAGCTAAAAAGCTGTGCGATTTGTTGATAATCAGGAAAATAAGAATAAAAAACTATTATGAGGCCATTTCATCTATATCACATGGAATTTGAAAGACTGACAAGTCCAGTTTCGGCCAACTTGTGGCGCACGGGAATCTCCCAGTGCTTGGGGAGTTAACTCGGTATAACAACTTTGGAAAACAATTTTTTTTTTTTTTTTTTTTCATTTTTCTGAAGCTGGAAACAGGGAGAGACAGTCAGACAGACTCCCGCATGCGCCCGACCGGGATCCACCCGGCACGCCCACCATGGGGCGGCGCTCTGCCCACCAGGGGGCGATGCTCTGCCCATCCTGGGCGTCGCCATATTGCGACCAGAGCCACTCTAGCGCCTGGGGCAGAGGCCGAGGAGCCATCCCCAGCACCCGGGCCATCTTTGCTCCAATGGAGCCTTGGCTGCGGGAGGGGAAGAGAGAGACAGAGAGGAAAGCGCGGCGGAGGGGTGGAGAAGCAAATGGGCGCTTCTCCTGTGTGCCCTGGCCGGGAATCGAACCCGGGTCCTCCGCACGCTAGGCCGACGCTCTACCGCTGAGCCAACCGGCCAGGGCTTGGAAAACAATTTGATCTGGTAAAGCTGAAGATGTGTATACTTGATGATCCAGGAACTCCACTGTGTGTATATACTCAAGACAAAGAAAGCACCAGGAGCAATGTTCTAGAATGCTCCCAGCAACATTGTAATGGCAAAGAATCCTGGAAACAAGCCAAATATCCACGAGCAAAAGTATGGATAAATGCATTGTGATAAGGCAATACAGTGAAAAACAAATCAGTAGAGCTCTCCATATCAACCTGGATACACATCACTATCAAAGCTGAACTACAAATTTTACTACTTGGGGATTCATAAAATGATAGTATGAATAAAAGCAAGAGAAAGATTAGCATGAAGGTCAAGGTGGTGGCTGCTTCTTGGGGAAGGTGCTGTGATCTGGGAGTTCCACAAGGAGGACTCCAATTATACTGGTGTTGGTTTGTTTCTTAAGCTGGTGGTGAGTACATGGTGCTTATCACATTATTCTTTATGCTTTATATATGTTGCCTATATTATTCTGTATGTATGAAATGCTTTTAGTTATTAAGTGTTGGCATTTTACGTCTCGGCTGGGTCCAGAGCCACCACTCAAGGCCCCATCACTCAGTGAGTTACACATGCAGTGGTAGACGTGGGGCCTGAGCATGCGCACAGACTTCAGGCTGGGGAAAACCTGGAAAGCACCCGTGGGTCGGAGAGTGGGACCTGACCTTAGTATTTTTACAACAGCTTCCTAGGTCATTTGAATGTGTAGGCAGGGTTGAAAGCCTCTAACCCAGGAGACATTACCAGTTTGCGTGAATAAAGACAGGGGGTGGACCACGTCCTCAAAAGCACAGGGCAGACGCTGGAAAAGGTCCCTTCCATTCTGACCTGGTCCACAGCAGAATCTCCAGGACTAGTATCCAATGGCATAGTCCCAATACCACTTGGCTAAAGAGGTGGGGGACTGAGGAGCAGACTTTATCTGCTCTGGGCCAGAGCTGAGCTGCCCCCTGACCTGTGCATTTCCTCAGAGAGAGATGTGTCCCAGGAGTGGCTCTGTGCATAGGAATAGGGTGGTGAAGAGGTGACTCACCCGCCGGGACAACTGAAAGCTTCACTTCTTGGTGACACCACTAATTCCCATGCCCTACTCCCTCTCATTTTATGCTTATGTATCTATGTGTGTGTGTGTGTGCGCGCACACGCACGTGTGTTTTGCATAAAGCAAAGATGTGCCTTTGTCCCTCCCCTTCAGACCCCATGAGCTAGATGTCCAGCTATCACCCTTTATGAACCCATGATAGCCCCTTACACGAAGTGATGTGATGGTCTTTGCCTGACTAGTCCCATCCTAAGTGATGGCTTTGTTTTCTTCTGCTGAGAAGCAGCTTTTGATAAGGACATAGGGAGACAGACAGAACTATCTGTTTCTTCATCCGCATAGTTGGGGGTGGGAGAGACAGGGGTGTTGGAGGGAAGGTCAATGTATTGGGTAGTTTCTGGGGTCTAGCCCAGCTGTCCAGGTTTCTGTTTTATACCATCCTGTCCCATCCACACTTCTGTCCTCAGCTCCCCTTCTCCACATCTAGGCTGCCTGTTGGACATGTTGGACCTGCGGACACATTGGACCCTCCTGGGACCCACCTTCCTTTTTTCTTCCACCCTCTGGTCTTTCCTGATTCTCTCCTCATGCTCAGTGACACTCACCTTGCTTTCCTCCTCACACCTCGTGCCTCACTGACATCGGGGGATAACAAGTGCCAGCGCCCGGAAGGGCATGCGGTCTGTGAGCTGTGTGTGTATAAGGGTGGGGATGAGGCCGGCGGCTACCATGGTCCTGAGGTGATGCTGACGTTCTCACTGTGGAAACCAGAAGAAGTGGAAGTACGCTGATTTCTTCAGGTGGCTGCCCAGGTTGTCAAGAACCTGACCCACGCCGAAGGAAGGAGGAAAGATTGCATTGGTTACAAGATGAAGGGGCGGGGCGGTCCTAGAAGTCGGTGCCTGGGGTGAGCCTCGGTTTCTCCTGATCAAAAGGAAATACTTAAAATTGTCCTAACATTGCCAAATGGCATGGAATGTGTTTTAAAATATGCTGGACATTAAAATGGTACTTCAATGTTGACTTAACTGAGTAGCTTAGAGAATAGAAATAATTTCTCAGTTGTCCTGGCTTGAACTATTCCTAGCTATGGGAGTTTAGGCAAATTAACCAACATCTTCATGCCTCAATTTCTTCATCTATAAAATGGGACCAATAACAGTATCCGTGTCAGGATTGTTATGAAGATTAAATGCACTAATGACAAGAAAGTGCTTAAAATGCTGTCGGGAACATGGTCAACACAGTCTAGATATAAGCTGCTACTGCTACTACTAATACTCTTATGCTGTCATCATTGTCATCATCATCGTCATCTCTTAATCCCATGATGCCTGAAACATCATAGGTTTTTAATAAAATGAATGGGAGAGTCCTGTTCTAATATAGCTCATTATCACCCACATCCAGATAATATTGGAGCAATATGGTCTCTGTTGCAACTACTCAACCCTGCCATGGTAGCAAGAATGCATTCATAGATATACATTAACAATGGGTACAGCTATGCACCAAGCACTGCTCTGTCTTACAGAATGTCAGAGCTGAGAAAGACCTCAGGGTTCATGCAATCTAGTTGGCAGTATTTGTTACTGCATGTTACTGCAGCCCCAGCTGACTGATACAGCCCAACTATCTGCATCTCCATCCTAGCCTCCCTCCCAAGGACCTACAAGGCCAGTGACCCCCTGACACTTCCACATGAGTCACTTCAAAGTCAAGTTTCCATATTGAATGGATCATCTTGCTCCTTGCCCCTGTTCCGCTTCCTGGATTCTCCACCCCGGTGGTGGCCCCACCATTCCAGACTCCTTCTTCTGACTCCCTCACCTCACATCCTGATCGTTTTTCATCCTAAATCTCTCTTGAACTTGTGCCCCAAGGAAGTGAACTTGGCTCTGTATTTCATCCCGTGGACACCTCTCCGAACTATGCCCACTCTACCTCACTGTCTTCCGAACCTCCTCCCATGGCTGACTCTGGTTGAAGCCGTCTCTGCAAGGCCCTGTTTGGATGGTTGTCATAAACAATTTCTTTAGCTCCTGACTGGGCCATCTGGACTACATACTGTGTTTCGAGACCCAGGAAAGGTTGGCTACCCTTCTAGTTCTCATTAGTCATGTCAGCATCTACGCTTAACTTTGGAGTGGGGACCAAGATGGACGTTCTCTCTTTGTGGTCTCCCACTGCCTGCATTTCTGTCCTTCCCTGTCTGTTACAACCCTTTAGCCAAGGAGGGCTGGTGTGCTTGGTTCAGAGGCAGCAGGGATGAGGGAATTTGGAGGATCTGTTATCTTGACTGCAGCCAGTGCAGGAGCAGGAGAACGCTGCAGGGTAGAAAGGGTGGATAGTGGAGCTGCCGAGGGGAGAGAAACGACCATCCAGGGTCTGCTGAAGACAAGAGGTGGGCGCCTGGGCTTCCCAGCACGTGCCTGAGAAAGATGCCTGGGTTGTGCTTCAGTGGGGGTCCCTGCCGCATCCTGCTGCACGGCCAGATGGAGTGGTCACCCCTCCATGAAGTTGAGAAGGAAAAGGCCAAGAACACCAGAGGCATGAGGGCTGAAGGAAAGTCAATCTTGACAGTGGATGCTCATAACATTATTCATGGTCCTAGGGGCTAGCCCTTGTCCATATTAATCTCTGATGCCAAGCCCACGCAGGCCTCAGTCAACACGCCCGGCCCCAGGCCGAATGTAGAAAGCTTGTTGAACCCTGCTTAGAGCCAATAGGGCACCTAGATCATCCCCTTAGCTCCGGTCTGGGGAGTGTGGCTGCTGGAGGCAGGCCCAAGACAGTCACGTGGACCGGCCCCCACTTACGGGACTCCCTGCCTTAGCCCTACCTCATCACTGCCAGACAACTCCATGAAATGTCCTCGTCCTGAACTTACCCCACTTTCTTGGCTGCAGCATCAGGCAACTCGTTCGCCAGAATGGCCCCACAGGCTCAGCATTGGTCCTCTAGAAGTCAGTGACGAACCCTTAGAGCTGCGGAGTCACCCCACAGCCTCCGACT
This sequence comes from Saccopteryx leptura, assembly GCF_036850995.1. Taxonomy (NCBI): domain Eukaryota; kingdom Metazoa; phylum Chordata; class Mammalia; order Chiroptera; family Emballonuridae; genus Saccopteryx; species Saccopteryx leptura. The sequence goes on from NC_089503.1 coordinate 242,906,018, forward strand.
GGGGGTTCTGGGGCAAGTTTCCACCAAGCACAGTACCTCTGAGGAGGTGCCCCTGGATTTCAGGCCTTTGCTGTGTGGTTTAATACATTAGAAATTCTAATGGTAAGGATTTTAGACCAGGCTCTAGGTAGTAATATTTTCCATTTATCACTGACCGGGTGTCATGGCGGACATATAATTTAATCCTCAGATTCAATACTTTAAGGCAGACATTATTAACTCCCTTTTTAGATAAAGAAACTAATTTTCAGCAAGGTTAAGTGACTGGCTCAAGGTCACAGCTTAGAAGTGGCAGAGCCAGTGTTGAAGGCCCAGAAAATTTGATCCCAAATCCCACCTTAAGCATATTGGCTCAGTAGTGCTCACATCACTGCCAACTTTGTCTGTACAGAGGGTCTGCTCACACTGAATGATGAGGTTTGAGGGAGGAGCTCAAACCTCAAGGAACTTGGAATCATAAATTCGAGTCCTATAGCTTAGTGATTACCAGGGATAGATCCAGGCCTGCCAGACATTTCAGACCAGCTGCATGCTACCCATCCACCCATCCATCCACCCACCCATCCATCCATCCATCCATCCAACAGGTTTTTATTCATTCCAAAAACACTGTTATCAACCAGAAGCCAGTTTTTCTGCCTCCCCCCACCATCATCTAGATCCAAATCCTTAGGCACATAACAAGCTTAAAAGTTAGTCCACCCACCTTGCTGTGAAGAAACCATTGTAAAGGAAACCCTGGATATATCCTGTGGCTCAGCGCAGCTGAGGGTCAGTGCCTTCTGGGGAGCAGTCAGCTCACGCTAGCATCATACCTCTCATGGCAAGTCTCTACCCAGCCTCCTTTCTTGCCTATACCTCTATCCTCCCCCTAGCCCCCTCAATTATTCTGAGCATCAAAGATCTGCTCAGGAAGGGGGTTCTGGCCACAGTATTCCTCGGGCCAAGGAGGGGCTGGTGAGGTCAAACCACTCCCCCATTCAGGGGGCCTACAGAGCCACAGGGGGCTGTCAGTGGAGCATGGCCCACTTGTCAACATCCTCCATTCATTTTCTGAGGCTGAGTAGTGGCAAGCAGGGGACCAGTCCCTCTCTCAGGGTGGAACTAGGGCACACACTGCAGGGTGGTGGTGAGGACGACTCCCAGGCAGCCCAGGTGCGCCTGCGCAGTCCGGAACACCTCTGCGCTGCCTGACGCAGAGCATCAGAACGGTCCCGTTGGCCTTCAGCAGGGTTGGCGCCACCACCTGGCAGTGGGAGAACAGCCACACTTCAGAATCCCAGGGAACATTTCCCGTACACTTTGGGCAAAACCCTCACTTTCCTGTTTGTCCTTGGAAGCAAGGCCAAGTATCACCTGTTCCCGGAAGATCACTGTCATCTGGCCAAAGCGGACTTTCCCAGCTGGCTCTACAGTCACAGCCTGAGGGGAGTCTCAGTCTTGGGAGGTGTAGAAAGGGAGAAAGGGGAAAGAAAGGCTATGTCTGGCCGTCATCAACCCCCAGCAGGGAAGGGGACCATCCATCACATGAGGTCCCACGACACCCAGTGGCTGGTCCTCCCTTGGCTGCCTTGCTCATCCTGTGGGCTCACAGTCAGGACACATATCCTCAGGAAATAAGAGGATTAGCACTGGCATCTTTCCCCTCAGCACCACATCAGGACACAGCGGTACAATGAGCCTCTCCCTTACCTGGAGGGGATCTCAGATGAGACTGGGCTCCAAGGAGAGAGAGGTCCCGGGTGGAGTGCGTTGGGAAGGCAGAGGGAGGGGGTGTGAGCATCTGGGATTGGACTAGCTCTGCTGTCCCAACACAGCCCGAGGACCAGGGTCCCCTGCAGCCTTTTTCTGCCTGTTGTTCCTCCTGGGCACCATCTCTGCCAAGCTGAGTCCATCCTGCCATTGAGGACCCACCTACCTCAGGAACCAGATTCTCCTGCTTGGCCACACCCAACCAGAAACCTCTGGGTTTCTGCAAAGAGTAGGACGTTCGTTGGAAACAGAGGATTAGCACTGGCATCTTTCCCCTCAGCACCACATCCAGAGGAATCCTTTCTTATTGCCTGTTTAAATACTTCTCCACACTCTGCCACCTGCTAATGTGGATGGAAATTGCTTTTGACATGTGTAGTTGCTGGCTGGGTGCTCAGGGTGAGAGACAGATAAAGCTGAACTAATTCTGATCCATAGTGACCGAGACCAGAGGAGAGATATTAGCAGAAATGGGACATGATGGCACTCTGTGGGAGTCAGGGTGTCAAAATAATTTTTATAAAAACCAGATTTTATATAAGATACAGAGCAGTGAATGACAGGTGGCCAGTGAAAAACTTCAGCAGGATCCTGCAATGAATAAAGGCTAGGCACTGATTTGTTGACTGTGTGACCTTGGGCATGCTATTTAACCTCTCTGTTTTCCTCAATGGTAAAATGAGGACAATAAACTTTCTCAAAGAGCATGTGTGAAGCATCCAGCTAAGTGCCTGGTATACAGTGGATATTAAAGATATCAGTCCGCACCCTCCCTTCTTACCCAGATAACCCAGTTGGTCAGAACATCATCCCGATACGCCAAGGTTGTGGGTTTGATCGCCAGTCAGGGCACATACAAGAGTCAGTCATTAAATGCATAAGTAAGTGTAACCACAAATAGATGTTTCTCTCTCTTTTCCTTTCTCTAAAAGCAATGAATAAATGAAAATTTTAAAATAAAATGAAGATATTGGTCCCTGCCCCTTGCTCTCTGCCTTGGTGTATAAAATACACCCATGGGGGTCTCCCACTGCTGTCCAAAGGCCAGTCCTGCCCAGATGGGCTTCCTAAGAGAAGCGCCAGTAAATCTTGTGTGCATTTTGATTTGTGGCCACTCAGAATTATTTCCATACCCTGCTGATTATTTCGAGAAACTGAGGCAATCAGTGTGGTATCAGCCTTAGATAGTGGACTGGGACGGTGGCTAAATCTTGAGGGAGAAGGGGTGGTGACTTTTGTGTTGTCCTTCACCCCTGGTTACTCCTGAACTTTCTTGGGCAGTGAAGCCAGCTCTGGGGGTGGGGGTAATGATGTGTCCATCTGGGGCTCTAAGCACCTGGGGATCAGGCCCCACAAAATCGATCATGCTTCAGCTGCGACTGTTCTTATCTACAGTGAGGGGGCACTGATTAACATGGGACCCTCAGTTTTTTCCCTACCCCACCCACTCTGTCCCTCAGCTGGCCCCCTCTTGCCTGGTGACTGTCTGAGGCTGATGTGGCAGAAAGAGGGAAGGACAGAGCAGCCAGCATGAGTGCCCAGCGCTGGTGAGAAAGCGAGCCGAGGTTCCAGGCACGGTGACTGTGAGTTAGGTTTCCTGCATGGCGTTTGAGAAAGCAAAACAAGCCCCTTGGAAATTGCTTCTGGCCTGTTTCCTTTTGCTCCCTGAGACTGGACTGCAGGAGACCCAGCTCCCAGAATTCATTGTGTTTGCTCCATTGTCTGTCTTCCTAGAATGGTACACAGAGGAGGGCTGTATACCAGAGAGCGGGGGACACACTGATCGGTGTGAGCCAACCCCCAACAATGCTGCAACTTGACAGCACAGGGTGTGAGCTCTGGGGAGGGCATTGTCTTACACCCCAAATCTGTTAAGAACATCTATGGAGCACTAACTGTGCACACTCTTCTAAGTACCCCACGTGCCTGGTTGTCATGAACACCCCCATTTTACAGGGGAGCAAACTAAGGTAGCCGGAGGGAAGGAGACTTGCCCCAGGTCATAGGCAATAGCGGTGGAACCAGGAAGGCCCCCCTAACACTGAAAGTTAAAGGAGTTTGCGCTCCAAAAGGCAGCTTCTGACACAGGCTTCATGGACCGTTACTGGGTGGCCATATGTTTAACGTATGCTGTCTCATCAACTCCTTGTGGGTTGAAGAGCATCCTCCACATTCCAGATGAAAACAGGAATGTACAGAGAAGTTAGACAACCTACCTACATGCTCATACCCAGTATATGTTGGAGGCAGGTTTTGAACTCAGGTCTAAGTCCAAAATCTGTGCTTATAACTATAACTAGCTCCCTAAACTGGATTCCCAGGGAGTTTCAAACATGCTTTTCGATGAAGGTCAGGTGTGGATCCCAGGCCCACAGGCACTGGGCTTCCCCGCAAGGAGCTGTAGCTTCTGTCCTGGCCCCTGCCTGACTAGCTACCCTGGAAAGACCCCTTGCCCTGCCTGGCCCCCGGTACAATGGGGATAGAACCCCTTGCCCACCTTGCCCTTTTCCACGGGGTGGCCAGGAGGTCCCTGAGAGGCAGAGGTGCACCAATCTCCACAAGGGCCCCTGTCACTTGGGTCTGTCAGGGACAGAGGAGGCTTAGAGAAGGAGGTGATGTTTCTGGAAGGCACGGCCAGGTATCTATCAGAGGGAGAGACCTGGGGAGTTACGAGGCCCACACAGCTGAGCAGACGTGTCCGTGAGCCCTGTGATTTCCCAGGAGCTGCAGAGAAGAAGCGCTCTAAGCGGCCCCCACTCCCGAGCAGTCAGCAGAGTGCACAGAAGCGAGTGGTCTCACCTGAGGCGCCAGGGTACCATGCTTGATCCCTGTGTCGTGTATCCTGCACCCAATGACACCAGCTCAGTGGTGGGATTCACAGTCACTCAAAGAATTTAACAACCACTTCTCTGCCCTAATGACCATTTTAAGTATGAAAAGAGATACACCAAAAGGTAGTTTATTATTTCATACATTTAATACTTAAATAAGAATGATAAAAGAGGTACACAAAACTAGATTATTATGAGTTTTAAAATATTAATGAAAAAATATTAAATAATAACTGACAAAAAACAATAAAACTGTTATTTAAGATATTTCCATATTGCTTCTCCTTTTTTTTTTTTTCCAAAGATTTTACTTATTGATATTTAGAGAGAGGAGAGAGAAAAAGGCAGGGGAGCATCTTATAGTTGCTTTTCACATGTGCCTTGACCGGGCAAGCCCGGGGCCTCGAACCAGCAACCTCAGCATGCCAGGTCGTCCTTTTATCCACTGCGCCACCACAAGGCAGGCCTATGTTGCTTCTTGATTCGTGTCCTCACTTGCAATTCTCTTCACCTATGGACGAAATGAACATTACTATGGGTGCTTAGAATGCGCTGTTGCACAGATGAACATTATTATTTTTTATTTTTTGTATTTTTCTGAAGTTGGAAATGGGGAGGCAGTCAGACAGACTCTCGCATGCGCCCGACCGGGATCCACCCGGTGTGCCCACCAGGGGGTGATGCTCTGCCCATCTGGGGCGTTGCTCTGTTGCAACAAGAGCCATTCTAGTGCCTGAGGCAGAGGCTATAGAGCCGTCCTCAGCGTCCGGGCCAACTTTGCTCCAATGGAGCCTTGGCTGCGGGAGGGGAAGAGAGGGACAGAGAGGAAGGAGAGGGGGAGGGGTGGAGAAGCAGATGGGTGCTTCTCCTGTGTGCCCTGGCCGGGAATCAAACCCGGGACTCCTACACGCCAGGCCGACGCTCTACCACTGAGCCAACTGGCCAGGGCCTAGATGAACATTAAAAATGAGTACAGAATGTACATTTGTGATGCCCACCTTAGAGAGAACACTGATTACAAGTGCCATTTTAACCACTGGTTCACCGAAATCAACAAAAAAATTAGATATCGGTTCTGCTGAAGCAGTGTGAACCGGCTGAGTCCCAGCACTGCACCAGTTGCACCCCCGTCGGACACGGGTCCCAGGCTGGGCTCAGCGAGAGGGAGTGAGAGGGACACACGGGACTGGCTAGGCGTGTCCAGGACAATGAACCCTTGGGCTGTGGTGTGAGGCCTCTCAGAGCGGAAGAGCAGATTTGCTCTGCCTGGGTGCATGGTAGACACTCCAGACATACCATGACAGCTGGTCTGACGGCCGTCTCTCTTCCTTTCTGAGCCTCAGTTTCCTCACCTCAGTGGCCTCTCAGATAAGCTGGTCTTTCCACAGCCTAGAACCCTCTTTTCCTCTGCCCTCCATCTGCCAACAGTCTCTTCTCCACCAACCCACAGCCTCAAAGCTCCTGCAAAGATTTCTTTAGACCTAGCCTATCAAACCTGGGAAGACCTGGGGGCAACCTGTTTTAAATGGCACACAGAGAGGTCCCAGTCAGGTATGAAGAGGCAGGAGCCTCCCTGAGCCTTGAGGAAGGAGGAGGAGACCAAGTTGCCCCCTGCTCAGAGGCCCTCAGGGCTCCTCGGCCTCCCACAGCCCAGTATTCCAGGCCCCGGAACAAGCAGAAGATTCTATATGTACATGAGGACCAGATTCCTAATGGGGACAGTACCCAGCAGCCCTCCAGAGAAAGACATGCCCTGATCTCAGAGTCAAGGAAAAAGAGCAGGTCAGGAGTATGAAAGGCCCACTTCTTAGGAGCGTTCTCTGAGACGTCTCGGCCCTAGCTTAAAGGAGAAGGAAGCCAACATTTATGGAAGGTCCAAGGTGATCTGAGCCTTACATGATACACAATAGCATCACACTCAAGAAATGGGCTTTGCATGGAGGGGGCAGGTATTTCATTGGACCCTGACCATCAGCACAGCCCAAGGGACCCTGGGGCAGATGGCCCCCAAAGACACAGGCTGGAGGACACCAGCAGCTCTGCTCTGCTTTCACAGCGAGTTGACGATGATTAGAAGCCTGGCCTCGTACTTTCCTGCAGAGATGATGAGACTTTCCTGGGGGCCATCCTGGCAGGACAGGAAGATGATGACAAAAGAACAAAGCCTTTCTAGCCCTGGCCAGATAGCTCAGTTGGTTAGAGAGCATCGTCCTGACATGCCATGGTTGCAGGTTCAATCCCCATTCAGGGCACATATAAGAGTCAGCCAATGACAGCATGAATAAGTGGAACAACAGATCAATGTTTCTCTCTCTTTCTGTTTCCCTTCCTCTCTCTCTAAAAAGTAATAATAATAATTTTTAAAAAGCTTTTCCAGCCCTCCCTAGCTCTCCCCCCCACCCTGTGTTGCTGCTCTGCTGTTGTCTCTGTCCCCATTCCTTGGACTACTCGGTGAGCTTGCTCTTTCTGGAAAGACTGCAATATTAAAAGAGATTCATAGATGTCCTGCCTAGGGAAACATCCTGGCCTGTGGAAAGGCATACACACAAAGGTGCTCTTCCCAGAATTACCTGTAATAGTGAAAATCTGAGGACAACCCGGGTGCCACAAAGGGGGTGGCAGATCCCACGGCAATCTGCCTGCTCTTCCCCAAGAACTTTACTAAGATGAAAGGATAATAGAGAAGCACGCCTGTGACGACGTTCAAAGAAATAAATTGGGTAGAGAGAGGCCCTCAGGGAGAATGGCCCAGAAAGGAAGGAATAGACTTTGGTCCATGAGAAAGTGGAGGTAAGGAGACAAGGGGAAACATCCCCTCCATGAGCTGTGAAGTAAGGTATTGACAGGGCTCGGAAAATGAACAAGAGCTAACCTTTATGGAGCATTTCCTATGTGGGCCATCTCTAAGTCATCCAGTCCTCTGAGCACCCCTATTTTATAGACCCATTTACCAGATGAAAACTCTGAGGCCCAGGAGGGCCAAGTAGCTTGACAAAAGCTAGGATGAGATACAGGTAGGATTCATACCCAGACCATCTGCTTCTGGAGCTGAGTCATCACCAGGCTACTGCCCTGCTTCCTCTGGCTCACCACACATGAGCCCTCCAGAGTTTTCAGTGGGGTGACTTTGGTAAGCCCCTCTGCCTCAGACCCCAGCGTCAGCATCCGGCAATGGGGGTCATATTCTTTCCTCACAGGGTTGGTGTGACAATGACATGAGACAGTGCATCAGGCACTCAGCGTGCGGCCTGATAACTCTATGCTTCCCTACAGCCTCCCACCCCTTCCTACATCCCCACAGCACCCCTTAAGGCTGTAGAGCTGGTGACCCCTGGGAAAACAGGATGGGAGAGCCTAACTCCCTCGGAATGGCAGATGAGCCCTGTGCAGGCAGTCCCTTGAGGAGGACTGAGTCCCCAGGGAGGACAGAGACAACACGAACAGGGCACAGAGATGCTCCAGGATGCAGAAGCTAATACTAGTAACTAATAGAACACCTCTCCTGCTGCTGCCAGTGGTCACAGACTCTCTCCCCTACCTGCTTATAGGCCCCTGCACGCCCCATACCCCTTCCCTCTCCTGTGCTTCTCTCTCTGTTCTGGTTCATACCTAGTTATCTTTTAGGACTCAACGCAGGGGTCCCTCCTGCAGGGAGCCCGCCTGATTCCCATCCCCTCACAGAGTCCCCTGCCTGCCAAGGCTGCACCTGGCCCCCTTGGAGCCCCACAGTGCCTTGGACACTTCTCCGACATTGAACCTATTTTCGTGCATTTTGCTTGCCACTTTGTGTGCCCATCCACCTTGGTGGGAGCTCCTTGAGACTGGGGTCTGGGTTTTATTCATCTTTGCCTTTCCTGGGCCAGAACAAGGCCTGTGCATGGTAGACACCCATAAATGGTTGGGTATCAATGTTCCTTGGAGAAGCAGGAACAGAAGCATTTCCAGAGTGAAAAGGTGTAGTAATGTCCAGGGCCTGCAATAAGAACACTGGGGTGAATGAATCACCCACACTTGAAGACCAACCTCAGGCTTACCTGGGAACAATTTCTAGCTGCAAAAAGATTGTTACCCCCATATCCAAAACACCTTTGTCATATATTTCTAATGGTTGAAATCCCACAGTTAGACATTCACTCCTTTGGCTGTGTTTGACTATTTCCATGGAAACCCACTGATTTGAAACCTGAGCAATCAGACACTATATTGGACAGAGACAAGTGAAGCCACAGATAGGACGCCCTGTGCTCAATCAATAGGCTCTTCCATTCCTCTGAGTGCTTATTTTGCATATCCTTCAGTTGGGGTCCATGTGGTTGTTTATTGTAAGCTTTAAGAAATACTTAATCCATGGTTTTCCACCCCTGTACAAGGTTGTTATTTAATGCTTACCTCACCTCTGGTTTGTTTCTTTCTATTCTCACATAAAAGTCCCTGAAGCCATGGGGATGGGGAGACAGGTACCCTATGGGGGAACCAGGGGTCCACAGAGGGAGTGCATCCTGGGAAGTGCTCTTCCTTGGCTCCTGCCAGACCCTGAGTGCCTGGTTGAGGCCAGGGCAGGGGGTGCTGTCAGCACCATCCAGGCACAGAGGGTCAGCATCGGCCCATCCAGGCACGGAGGAGGTGGCTCTTACTCGGACAAGGCCAGGCCATGCTTATCCAGCTGCGGATGCAGGTCAGCCAGGAGGATGCTAGCCTCCACAGTCACCTGCTTCTTCCCCACGTTTACCTGCAAGAGACCAACCAGCACAGGCTTCCATGAGGGGGCTACCGCCCAGCCCCAGTTATGGCCAGGCTCTCTGTGAAAATGAGCATGTCTGTCCCGGCCTGTGGTAGCTGGACCTGCCTCCCACTGCAAGCACCTGAAGGGGCTATGGGCAGAGCTGGGGCTTTGGGAACATTCTGTGTAACCCCTTCTGTTCACAGGGGAAGGAAACAAGGAGCAGGGAAGAGAAGGGATTTGCCCAAGGTCATTGGCAGAGCTGGGACTAGCGTTCAGGTCTCCTAACTGCCACTACTGCCCTCCCCCCAGCCCACCCAGACCAGGAAGGTGAGATTCCTTGTACAATCATGTAGGGTCACCAACTAAGGCAGGTCTATTTCTGCAGGGGCTTGACTTCGCTGGATAGAGTACAAATTCTCCGCTTACACTCACCCTGAAAGGAGTGAGGCAAAGAGGAGAACTGGACAGGGAGGACGAGGAGAAGTGATGTCTAATAAGTTCCTGCCACAGGTAAGAAGGGTGCTACGTCCTGGGTTCTCGTGGCAGCCCCGGGAGAGGGGAACAATCTCTCTTCATTTCACAGGGGGAGACTGAAGCTTGGAGACTTACAGCCACTCGCTCAAGGTCACGCAAACATCAGTGGGGGACTGACATGAGAATCCACATCTGTGTGACTCCAAAGAACAAGCTCATTCCATGACCCTGAGAACAGAGCTCAGCGAAATCAATTGCTGGAGTCCATGCTCACTAATTAGCAATCAGAGTTAATTACTGCCGTGACTGATATCTTGACTGGAACGTTTTCTATGAGGTGGAAACTGGCAGTCTGAGCAAAGAAGGAAATAGTAGAGAAACCCAGACCCTCTGTACCAGGGCAGGGGAGAGCAGAAGTTCTCTGGCAAAAATTGCAGCTCAGGAAAGCTGGGTCTGTCAGGTAAGAATAGGAGTCCTGTTAATGTGCTAACATGTGGCACTCCTGTCCAGCTCTTGGACTCCCTGGCAGGTTCCGGGGGTGCTCAGAGGGCTGGTTGAATTGCGTGGACAGTATCTCAGCACAGGGCTGGTGTGGTTCTCTTGAGTCTGCACCCAGCTGTTGCTAATAGGCTGTGTGACTTAAACAGGTCAACCAGCCCCTATGATGTTCAGTTTCCCCACATGTAAAACCAACCAAGTGCAAGTCCTTTTGGATCTGTCAGAGTCTTCTTTGGGGTCTGACTTGACATTCTTATTTTAGAGAGGAGGCTCTGGCAGGAGGGGGGGGGTGGCCATCCTCTTCATGGCCACAAGGGGGTGTCCAGACCTGACAAGAGGCCTGAACAAGCCCAGGGAGGACTCTAGGGAGGGGTGGTCACCTGCAGGTCTGGAACTGGGGTGTCACTTAGGGACTCAGGGGCAGGAAAGGGAGCAGGCCCAAGAAGAAAAGCTAAGGAGTGTCCATCTGGGGTTTGGGATGGAGGCTGAGGCTGGTGGCCTGCAGAGGTGGGCAAGAGAGGCCTGTGAGTACCTGGAGGACCCAGCTCACCTTGTGCACGTGGATCATGAAGCCATTGGTTCAGGCAAGGTCAGAGGGCGAGTGGCCACCGCCCACCACCTTCACCTGCATGTTCTGCTGCGCTGCCAGGGCCAGCACCTGTCAAGGCAATGCCCGAGTCAGCCCCACCTCAGGCTTTTCTCCACGACACTGAGCCTGCAGGGGGCAGGCACTCAGGCCATGCACCCCCAGGCCTCCATGGCCTCTGCCTGGCCAGAGGCTGCTGTGCTGGCCACTCCAAGAAAGAGAGCCAAAGAGAAGGTCCAGGAAGTGAGCAGGTTGATGACATCCTAAGTGGGGCTCCCATGCGTTCTTCCTGCTGGACGCTTTTCTGCAGGGAAACCTGCCCACGTTCTCCAGCACAGGCCTCTCAAGGCGCCCCAGTGCCTTCGGGATCACGCCCGGGCTTCTCCTTCGGCCTGCTCCGCTATCTCCCTGGCTGGAACAAAGGCTCCAGGACAGGGACTGCGGCTTTATTTGACTCTGTACCTCCCATGTCTACTCCAGGCCCGGCATGAGTAGGCAGCCTCTAACGATCGTTGGATAAATAAATAAATGAATGAATGAATGCACAATGTCACTTAAATGAATCCACTCCCTTGCACCCTGCTCAAACCTTGTCACTGGTCCATGAAACACTAGTCTTATGATTTACGATTTATACCACAAGGGGATCCATCAGCAACTGCACATACATTTACAGGGTTAAAGCTGGAGCTTCTACAATAAAGAAATCTGTTTAACACCGTCTTCAGCAAGCTCCCTTGACCACACACCTGTTTTTATTTTCACCCGGTCCTACAAGCCCTCCAGGGAAACATCAGCCTGCAGTCATCCCGTCCTGTTAGTAATTCACCATGCAGAGGCCAGCACAGCTCAGGAATGGCCTTCGTGTCCAGCGCTATCAGCGCACTACCAACTTCTTCCCACAGCTCAGACCGAAGTCCCGTGCCCCAAAAGTCCGGGCCCTATGACCTCTTCACAGCCACGCTGCCCTCTCCGCCTTCCTCTTCTGCCCTCCGCCAAGCTCGTCCTCCCTGCAGCCACATCTGGTGACTCTCTGGGGTCTTCACTTCCCCGTGCTCACACTGCCCTTCCCCTGCTCGCTGGCGAACTCCTATTCATCCTCTGCAGCCCAGCTCAATGAGCATCTTATGTAGCTTTTCCCGCATGAGAGCTGGGGGCTTTGAACTTAGACACTCCCTGCTTGAATCCTGGCTCTGATACTTATATTAATAAGTGACGCACACCCTTGGGAGTCAGGAGTTGGGGTTTTATTCCACAGCAACGGGGGGCTTTCAGCAGGGAAGCCCAGTCCAACTTAGATTTTAAGAAAGTTAGTTTTGCTGAGGGCGGAAAGCACATTTGAGGGAAGCGAGGAGGCCAGGGACTAGGCTGTCACAGGTCATGGGACAGGGGAAGGGTTGGTGGCCTGGGCCTGGAGAGTGGCGACAGTGCTGGAGAGGAGGAGGTGGGTTTTGGAAAGTTCTGGGGCTGGATTTGCTGACATTAAATAAAAGTAAAGAAGGAATGGTGACCTACTTCCTGGTGTCCAGTCTGAGCAACTGGGTGCCCTTTATGGTGTTGGAGAAGATGGAAAATGGCCATAGAACAAGTCTAAGGCAGTGGTCGGCAAACCACGGCTCGTGAGCCACATGCGACTCTTTGGCCCCTTGAGTGTGGCTCTTCCACAAATACCATGTGCGGGCGCTACCTCGATAAGGAATATACCTACCTATATAGTTTAAGTTTAAAAAATTTGGCTCTCAAAAGAAATTTCAATCGTTGTACTGCTGATATTTGGCTCTGTTGACTAGTGAGTTTGCCGACCACTGGTAAGGGAAAAAAAATTGAAAAATGTAGTTTTGAGCCTATCAGTGTGTAACGCCTGTGAGACACGCCACGGAGGAGTTGTGTGTGAGTCTGCACTTGGAGAAGAGCTCGGGAAGCTGTAACGGCTGGTGAGGGCAGCTGGAGCAGGGAGGCACGGCCCGGGAGCCCTGGTCCCGACTGCGTGGAGCCCTCAGCTGGCCAGCGGTGCCAGGGGGAGCGGGTGGGGGGCTTAGCCTGGGGGCAGGGCCTGGTCTACAGGACCCAGATGGGCTGGGCCAGCAGGTACACGGCTGAGATGGGTACTCACCTCTCTGACCTCCTCCATGGATGTGGGCTGATAGCACATCTCTGGGAAGCAGCAATAGGTCCTTGCCCAGTTTGTAACAAATGAACCTGTGATAGTAGAAAAGCTGGGCCACCACGAATGTGTGGCCATGGGCTGCCCTGACCTCCATCCCACTGTCCTGCCATTGTAGGGATGAGAGTCTGGGGCCGGGAGCTAAGCTGGGCTCCTGCTCTGCCATCACCACCTCTCAGGGCCACCGGGAATGTGAAACAGGGATATGCAGGTTTCCTGCTATCATCCCCCTCGGTCCCTTAAGGTCAAGTGGGCAGGTCCTCCAGCAGATTTTACCCATTCTTTAAAAAAGGGGATGAGGTCAGAGTGAAGCCTGAAAAAGCAGGACTTGTGTCTCCTGCACCAGTCTGGCTCTGTCAGGAGCCGATCAACAACTGCTGGCTGACAAGGTCACAGCAGGAGAAGATCCACAACTGCTTGCTGACAAGGTCACAGCAGGAGAAGACCCACAACTGCTGGCTGACAAGGTCACAGCAGAAGAAGATCAAAAACTGCTGATTGACAAAGTCACAGCAGAGAAGATCAATGGCTGCTGGTTGACAAAGTCACCACAGTGAAGACCAATGGCTGCGGGTTGACAAAGTCACCGCAAAGGAAAGGCACAACGATACTTCCCCCTTTGATCTTTTGAATTAGTCTGGCCTCATATCCCCCCTTTTCTGGGGGTGTGCTATTATTTATGGCACAGGGATAATAGTACCGTGCTTTCCCTGTAGATTTGTAGTAATTTCTTTGGAAATGAGACAGAGGGTGTGAGTTCCACAGAAAAGCCTGTAAACCCCTTGAACGGGGCTCATAAACATAAGAGGCTGGCTATGATATCCCTAGTAAAGGGTTAAGTTTGTAGGAGAATTTCTTCTTATTAATCATGTTAGAAAGAATAGATTCTGACTTATGAATAGGCAGGAAACAGTAACTATACACAGAGCACCTTTCAGCCTTCACTTAATTCATCACTTTACCTCCCTAGCCTTTTCATGTGGTAGAGTAGAGAAACTTTCCTTTCTTCTTGCATACCTGACCTGCAGGTGGTGGAACACTCTGAGAAGAATAAAGTTAGAACTTAACTAGTGTATGAATATAGTAAATAAATAAAATTTGACTAGACAATAAAATCTTAGGTAAGGTGTAGTGGAATAACCCATTGCATGGCCTTGGATGGGAACATAGCCAACAAGAAAAGAATGTTTTGCTAAGAGAATTGTTTTGTGACTGAAGGCAGTTGCTGGGCTTTTCTCAGTGAAACATTCTCATGAGATTTTTGTACTTTCCTAGGTTTTCCCTTCAGATAAGGAGAGGAAAGCGGTGGGATCCATAGAAGCAATAGCAATTAATGCCTTCTGATATTATGTTGCTACTAAGCTATCTTGCAGGTGCACTCTATGTATCTTTAAGCAAAAGTTACTCTTGATGTTATGCCAATTTCTCAGTAAACAAGCTTTTTGTAGTCTTGTGAAAAAAATTAGGACACTGCATGAACTCAAGGCCATTTGCCTGAGCAAGCAGTGGTCCTTTGCTAGTCCTTGATGATTTCGTCTGTTAATCTCTCTCTGCGCCCTTGACTCACAACAGTAAAGTAGAGTTATTAATTAGTACTAATCTTTTAGAAGTTTGTACCAATATTGTTATTGCTATTGTATAACTGTACTTTGAATGACTTACCACCTGATTTATAGCTTATAGATATGAATTAACTGTTATCTGGAAATATGTAACCATAGTGAAACAAAAACAATGATTAATCAATGTATTCAAAATACCATGTGATTGTAACTTAGTGTGTGTGTATAAAAAGAGAGCTAGACCAGCATTTGGCAGAGATGCCTGGCAGTAAATGCTAACGAGAGAATAAAGAGAAAATAAAGAATTCGGCTCTCTCACTCGATTCGCCAACGCCGTCTCTTCCTGTGGGACCCCTGGATTCCCCCCGGGGCTGGACCCCGGCACGGCACCTCTCCAAGGGACCCAGTAGAAGGTGTCCTCTGGCGGAATGAGGTGGTCGGGAAAAAGGCTGCATGAGCTGGCCTGGTGGACCAAAGACTTGAAAGTGGCCTTCAGCTTTCCCACCAGGCTTCTCCCGAATAAAAAGAGCACATCTGGGAGATTCCTCTGCAGCCTTCTGGCCTCTAGGCCCCAGCAGAGGTCCTGGGGGTAAGACTCCCACTTGTTGGACACTGGCTGTGTGATGAGCACTGTACTGGGGTCCTCCATACCATATCTTATGTAGATCTTACAAGGATGCCACACAATAGGTAATACGACTTCCATTTTCAGGAGCAGAAACTGAGGCTCAGAGAGGTAAAGTAACTTCCTTGAGCTCACACAGCAACCAAGTGTGGACAATGGAGTCCAAAACCAAGGCCTTCGCCAACACTCTAGACCTCTTTGGAGCCTCAAGTCCAATTCAAAAAGGTCCCTGTGGCTTTCCTTGGCCACAGACTCAACCTAATTTTGCCCTCCCACACCCCACTCACGGGTCCAGCCGGGCTGACCAGCTGGTCTGTGCGGCCCTACCATGGCTCCAGCAGGGGGTTGGTGGCCTCGCCTGACTCTGGCTTCCTCTGGGAACAGAGCCCTGGGCAGTGGGGTGCAGAGGCACAGCTGAGGGGCTGAGCCAGCCGCACAGCGACCTCAGTACTCATGGCAGACTCCATAGCTGCTGCTCAAGGGGCCCTGGGGCCCATCAAGGGTGGGCGAGCAGTGTTAGTTAGGGCAGGCTCCACCCAGACAAACAGCAGCTCAGGCCGAGCCCCTGCCCCAGGGCTGCTCTCAGTGGCAAGCTAGAAGCCTAGATTTCAAAGGGTGGCTGCTCTGTTGCTAGGAACTGCCTCAGCTGATTCCAACTTCAGGCACCTGAAACCACAGGACCCCTCCACCTTGAAACTAGATCCCAAATACCACAGGTCAGGAGAAGCTGTGACGTGGGGGCCTGTGGGCTCTTCATGTCAGGTCTCCCTTGGTGCATGGCTGAAATCTGTGTCCATGTGTTAGTTCACGCATGAGAGCAAAATTTGTCTCCCCAAAATATGCCTTTTGTTACAGTATTTTAAGCTGGTTTAAAAAAATTTTTTTTTGAATTTATTTGTTGATTTTAGAGAGAGAGGAAGGGAAAGCAAAACATTGATTTGTTGTTCCACATATTCACGCGTTTATTGGTTGATTCTTATAAGGGCCTGACCTGGGATCGAATCTGCAACCTTGGTGTATCAGGACGACACTCAAATACACTGAGCTACCAGGCCAGGGCTGATAAGCCGGTTATTTATTTATTTTGAAGTATGTTCAGAAATGCACACACAACCAAGATTGTCTTAAGTAATTTCCTGGCTCTACTTGTATTCAGTACTGCTAAGCTGGCTATTTTTTAGAGAAGGAAGACTCAGGAAAAACCTTTGACTTTCTCCCTAACTGCCTGAAATAATTTAGGTAGAGGACCTGCTCCTGGAAGGGAGCTGTCATCCTGGATGTCTGTGGTTTAACATGCACTGGGGGTGACAGACAGGTGGACCTAGCAAGGCCCGTTTGGTCAAAGTCCTCTCTGTGCCCCAATGTTAAAGACGGAGCAGCAAACATTTATTTACTAAACATTTGCTTTCCTATCTCCACGTGAATCGCCTTCCTGCCTGTTCAGGTCCAAGTTCCAAACCTCTCTGCTGTCACCCCCTACTTCTTAGCTCACGTCCCAGTAGAGCCCAAGTTCTACGTCAATCAGGCGTCCCCCATTCAACTTCCCCCACACAGTGGGACACTCCTGCTTATCAGCAGGGCTGGCAGCCTCTTTGAGACTACTCTTGAGGCAGCTATGGAGATGCTACTTATCAGTGCTGAGACCAACTGCTACCGGAGGAAAGACACGGCCGACACACAAATTAGTTGCAAGAACCACACAGGCAGTTTATTACTCACAAGTCTTTCGGCGGGCCTGGGGACAGCTTAAGGGGGCCCGGTTGGTGTGCTCCTCTCAGCTGTTTTTGGTCAGAGTGGTGCGGTGACAGTCCACGTCAATGTTGGAGTCTGGGCGACTACCTCAGCAGCGGGAGGAGGGGGGGCTTAGCTTTAGTACCTTTTCTGGCCAAGGCTTTCTAACAGGTGTCAATCTACAGAATTATCACCTCAAACCACCTTTTCAGGGAGTTCCTCGCAGGGAGCCCTTTTTATGTTAATCTGCTGAAATGTTACATCAAGCCACTTTTAAGGTGTTCCTAAGGAAGCTTCTTGTTTATGGTAACTTACAGAGTTATGACATCAAAACTACTTCTTATAACTTCACATACACACTACCTGGGCCCTTCTCAAAAGTCAGAGTCTGTTTATCACATCTGCACACACTAGACTAATTCCTGTCCAGATGGCATAACTTTATTTAATTTTCTTAATTGATTTTAATATTATGTCTTAATTACTTTGATATATCTTCCATATTTTTCTATATTTCTATATATTTATTACTATAACCTTATATTACTGCAACAGCTCAAGATGGCATATAAGCCTTGACTGTCCATCCAATGTGTCCTCGGGGCCAGTGGTGGGATCAAATAATTTAACAATCGGTTTTCTGCCCTAATGACCGTTTTAAGTATAAAAAAACGATCTACCGAAAGGTAGTTTATTATTTCATGCATTTAATACTTAAATAACAATAAAAGAGGTACACAGAACTAGATTATGTTATAAGAAAGAGTTTTAAAATATTAATGAAAAAATATTAAATAATACCTGACAAAAAACAGTACAGCTTGTCACCCCCTGGTTGTTTGGCACTTTCTTCTCTTTGCATTATATGTTTGTTTCCTGAAGTAACGTGAGGGAATTAAAATGTAGTATTTCATCAAAAGTCTAATGAGTTTTATGAAATTAATAAATAACTATTATAAGCATAGTTCTGTTAATTGCTTTTTTCACCTATGGACATGGAATGAACATTACTATGGGTGCTTAGAATACAATGTTGTGCAGATGAACGTTAAAAAAGAGTAAGGAATGTAAATTTGTGATTTCCACATTGGGTGGCTACCCAGGCGCCCCCCTTAGAGAGAACCCTGATTACAAGTGCCATTTTAATAACCGGTTCACTGAACTCAACAAAAAATTAAGTTATCAGTTCTACCGAAGCAGGGCAAACCGGCTGAATCCCACCACTGCTCAGGACCCATATTTTTATGGAACCCCTGTATGTATACATATATGTAATAAATGTGTAAATCTTTTTTGGTACATTTTGTTGTTGATGTTGTTGGTTGATTTGTATGTAAATGTCATTTTCTCCTGCTAATCTGACTCATGTCAATTTGAATTTGAGTCCAGCCAGAAGAATTTAGGGGGGTAAAAGGAAAATTATTTTCCCTCCCCCACAACACCAAGCTGCCCATCACTGTAGGAAGACAGAGCAGGCTGCGGGCAGCTGTAGCACAGGGGACAAGGGACTCTCGGCCCAGCGAGGCCTTCTAGCTGAGGTCTTCCCTTTCCCAGGCTGTAGGGCAGAGGGACCGGGCTCCTCAGCACACTTTGCTGACTCAGTGTGTGAACCTTTCGACGTAAGAAACATTCAGGTCTGTAGAGAATTTTTATGAGTTTATTTGAGCCAAACTGATGACATATTCCGGGGCACAAGTTTCAAATGCTCCCAAGAATAACAGTTTTGCAGGTTTTTTAAAATGCATTTGAAATTAAGGAAGGAATATAAGGAGGGGGGGGGGATGAGGGGAGAAGCAAGGTGGGAATTGGATTACAGGATAGTTAACAAGGTGATGTGCTCTCCTGAGGGTGGTTATTTCAAAGGTGTGTTAACCTAGATGCACAGAAACAATGAACAGGACTGACTTCAGGCAAAGATAAACCTTTTACTGAAGAAGTTATATGCCTGGGGCATGACTATCCTCCATGACCTGCCCAGGTAGGAATTTATAATCAGATCACCCTGTGAGGTTACTTTCTTTCTTTATCTTTTTTTTTATAAGGTTTTTTTGTTGTTGTTGTTGTTTTTAAAATTTTTTTTAATTTTATTTATTCATTTTAGAGAGGAGAGAGACAGGAGAGAGAGCAAGGAGAGAGAGAAGGGGGGAGGAGCTGGAAGCATCAACTCCCATATGTGCCTTGACAGGGCAAGCCCAGGGATTCGAACCGGCAACCTCAGCATTTCCAGGTCGACGCTTTATCCATTGCACCACTACAGGTCAGGCCCTTTCTTTATCTTTTTTTAAAAATGTTTTTTATTGAGTTGAGAGAAAAGAGGGGAGAAAGTGTGAGAGAGAAGCATCAACTCGTTGCTCCGCTTAGTTGTTCCGTTTTAGTTGTACACTCATTGGTTTCTCCTTGAATGTGCCTTGACCAGGGATGGATGGAGCCTGTGACCTTGGCGTGCCAAGACAATGTTCTATCCATTGAGCCACCTGGTCAGGGAGAGGTTACTTTCTATAGAACCCCTGTTTCTGTCCACACCACAGTTTCCTCCTCAACAAGGTGGGGTCACTTTGGCCTGATTCTCTGGGTCAATATAAAGGTTAGAGCAGGGGTCTCAAACTCAACTCAGCATGTGGGCCGCAGAGCAAGATCATAGCCATTTGGCAGGCCGCACTAGGTCTACAAAAGGCAACTGTTACGCAACACTTTTCTCACTGCAGTTGAAAACAAAAAAAAATCAGTACAACAAGCACAATCGTACATGCAGTTTACTCAGTGTCACAAAACGACCAGAAACTGTAGTTCGCATCACAACTGCTGTTAACTAAGCTAATATCTAGCTAGGATGCTAGAGAAATGAAAAATACAAGTAGGCCCCTAGGCTTACTTAATTTTATCCAAAATATTTTGAACTTCGTGGATTAGTCTGCAGGCCGCACAAAATTGTTCGGCGGGCCGTGAGTTTGAGACCCCTGGGTTAGAGAGATGTGTCAGGAGTGCAGGAACACAGAGCTTGAAGTGGGAGCAGGCTCTCGCATCTGCCCCAGGTGGGAGCTCACTGGCAGATCCTCAGAACACTATTGCCGGCCCCACCATCCCTTAGCTCATTGCCTGGCACAGAGCCCATGCCCGAAGCACATTTTATGCAACAAACAAATGAATAATTCACTAGGCATCTTGGCTTATCAGATCTCTCCAACTCAAGACTGGTGTCCAGTGGGAACCTGAGCAACAGCTCTGGAGCTTTGGAGGAAGAAAGGCCAGGCTGGAGTTGTGGAGCTGGGGTCAGAGGTGTGCACGGGAAGTCTTGGAACAAGGTGGCAGAGGAAGGGGTCAAAGTCACACCTGTGTCCCCAAACCAGGATTTCCACTGAGCAGCCAAGTGCGCATGTGTTCGCATGCACACAGAAATGCACCCCTCAATGCAAATATATTTTCAGTGAGGTGAAGGGGTTGTGAGCTCCCCACAGGGAACCCTGGCCAGCGGACAGGATTGTTCAGAGACAGCTGTCACAGACAGGGGGATCTCAGAGACAGGTGAGGGATCTGTGGAGCTCCGGACCACAGAACAGAGCCGACTTTATGGAAAGAGCTATGTTATGGGCTGAATTGGGTCCCCCCCAAATTTCTCAGAATGTGACTATATTGGCAATAGGGCCTTTAAAGAGGTAATTAAGTTAAAATGGGGCATTGGGATTGAGTCTAATCCAGTAATGACTGGTGTCCTAAGAAGAGGTTAGGACGAGGCACACACAGAGGGAAGGCTATGTGAGAAACTGGGGAAGAGAGTCATCCATCTGCCAAGGAGAGGTTTCAGACGAAACCGACCATGCCAACATCTTGATACTGGACTTCCAGCCTCCAGAACCCTGATAAAATAAATCTCTGTTGTTGAAACCTCTCCCCCGGCCCCATCCACGGCACTTTGTCGGGGCATCCCAGCTGACTAATACACCATGTCTGTGAGCCCCTGGGGCTGGGGTCTGCACCCAGGCCTTTGTGACAGAGAAGAACAAGGCTGGGCAACTTGCTTCTGTGCCTGTTTCCCTTGGGCCGTGCCTGATGGAGGAGGCAGGGCCTGGGCACTCCATGGCCACCAGCTCCATTGTCCCAGGGGAGAGAGCTCCAACCTCCCTATAGAGCTTCAGACATTCTGTGTGGGAAAGGCAGGGCTTCAGGGGAGGCCTTGGGGCTGAGGGATGGAGGAAGCACCTCTCAGGCTAGCTATGGTCCCTTCTTTACAACCACTGTCCTGAAGCCCTGGAAGGGGGTCCAGGGGCTGTGGCCAACAGGTGGGAGAGCCTCAAGCCCAGGGGACAGAGAGGCCCATGGCAGGGAGGGGAGGAAAGTGCTGAAGGATGTAAGGACCAAGAGAAGATCAGAATATCTAAAATAATAGGATATAGGCAGGGCACTAATGGAACAGGGAACTTAAGGGTTACAGGCAGGTCCTGCTCCTGTTCTGTTAGGAATACCATGCCCAAGGTCGTTCAAAAAGCAGAGACAGATAGGGACCCTGTGAGGCTGAGAACAAAGAAAGACAAACGTTTGCATTCCATTGGTTAAAGACCCTTATCAGAAGTTTATGTTTGGAATTCGCCAGTGAGCTAGACCCAGCCCCTGTTGCTATGCTATGTGCAGCCCCCTTAGCGAATAGGTAACCGCCACATCTGCTTCTGTATTATGCTTGCTTACTTAGGATATATAAGGAACTAGCTGTAAGCGCCAGGCGCGATTCCCGTTTGTAGCTCCTTGTGAGTAAGGTGTCTCCGGGCACCTGGGAATTCGCCCCTGCGCAGGTTAAACTGGCCAATAAAGAAACATTTATATTCCTGAAAGTCTCTGATGTCTGTTATTGTACCCGGTGCATGCTACAAAGGACAATCTGGTGTCATTATTTTCCACTCATGCTCAAGCCCTGTCCCTACAACCTCAGGCAAAGATTGTCCTGGTCCATCCAGGAATGGCTCTTTCAACGACAAGTAAACGCACTTTTGGTGAATGCACTCTGCCCTGGGACATTATTGAAGCCAGTTGCAGGGGCCTGGGCAGGCCTGGGAAGGGCCCCCTTGCCGCCTCTGCCGAGATTTCTGAGCCTGAAGTCACACACCCGGTTTTCTTTCTTTACCCTGAACCTTAGGATGGAACGCTTCCTCCCCCACCCCACGCCAGTCACATCAATTTTATAAACTGCCTTTATTGAAGAAAATAAAATTACAAAAAAAGAAAAGTACAAATCAGCAAAAACAGTGTGTATTAGTTAATTCAATCTGTGTTGCCACCATCCCGTGGTTGAGGTCGATGGTTTATTGCTTATTTCTTCTTGTCTGAAGGACTCAGCTCGTTCAATAATTGCTGAGTCGTAACCTTTTTTCACACAGTTGTTGGCAAGAGAAATTAATGTTACCATTTGGATGGTCACTGAAGCTTTTAAAAAAAATCTCTTCCTTTCCTGTACTTGTGAATCAATGAGAATGAGCTTCTTCATGTACCATCTGTACACGGTAACTCAACTCATTTCTTTGACACATGGGGAATATTTGGAAGAGTGTTTAACGATTTCTGATCTGCAAATCTTGCTTTCTTGTCCCACCTTAGCCAGCTCATTCTCTTTAAAATATGATGTAGGGCATAAAGTTCACTCAACACATGACACGAAGTGGGATGGCATTGTGGGAGTTCAGAACAAGTCACACAAAGCTGTGCTTCTGTGGTGTGCAAATTGTTTTGAGCTAAAGCCAACAGAGACCTGAGGCTCAAGAGAAGCTTCTGTCCCTACCCTCTTAATGACCTAGAAGGATTTTAATTAGGGCCTCGCCCAGAATAAGAGATTATCTGGGCTAATGTTTTATCTATATGGCAGAGCAAGCCTCTAATTACTGGACATCTGCTCTTTTCTTCTTTTTCTTCTATTTTCCAATTGAGAGGAGGGGAGACAGAGAGACAGACTCCTGCATATGCCCCAATCAGGACCCAACTGGCAACCCCTGTCTGGGGCTATGCTTGCAACCGAGTTATTTTATTTTTAGCACTTGAGGCGGAGGTTCACAGAGCCATCCTCAGCACCCAGGGCCAATGCACTCTAACCAAATGAGCCATGGCTGTGGGACAGGAAGAGAGAGAGAGAGAGAGAGAGAGAGAGAGAGAGAGAAAATGGGGAGGGGGAGGAGTGGAGAAGCAGATGGTTGCTTCTCCTGTGTGCCCTGGCCAGGAATCAAACCTGGGACATCCACAGACTGGGCCAATTCTCTACCACTGAGCAAACCGGCCAGGGCCAGACATTTGCTCTTCTAATTGTCCTTCAATGACCTTCTTCCCCTCTGAAGCCCCAAAGTGATCATTAGCTCAGGATGTCTGACAGACCCAGTTTCCCTCCCTGTCTTGAAACCTCTCATGTACGTGGGGTCTCTGATGCTCTCATGTTTGCGGGGTTCCCATACATGTGCATGTACTGAATTTGATCGTTTTCCCCTGCTAATCTGTCTCCTGTCTATTTGATTATTAGACCAGCTGAAAGAGCCTGGAGAGTTGAAGAAAGTTTCTCCCTCCCCAACAGCACTGTCCAAATATGCCAGGCCGCTCACAGCTCTTTTTCCATCTGAATTCAGAAAAACTGATGGAGGCAATATTTTCAAATCATATATCTTCTCAGAGATTAATATCCACAATATATAAAGAAGCCCTATAACTCAACAACCAAAGAACAAACAACCTGATTTAAAAGTGGGCTAGGAACTTCAATAGACATTTCTCCAAAAAAAGATTGCCAGTACAATATTAGAAACTGAGATAATGAGGGCAAACAGGTTCACTTATTTGTGCTTCTTCTGGTGAAGGATGTTCTAAATTTCTTCTTTCCTCTCCCCCAACTGCTCCTTACAAAAGAGCCTGGACATATATATATATATAAAGTAAAATAATGTTATTTGGCTTGGGTAGTCATTTCCCAGGTCACATATTTGCCTTTTAAATGAATACTATAGGCCCTGGCCGGGTAGCTCAGCTGGTTAGTGTCATCCCAACAGGCCAAGGTTGCAGGTTTAATGCCTGGTCAGGGAACATACAAGAATCAACCAATGAATGCACAACTAAGTGGAACAACAAACCAATCTCTTTCTCTCTGTTAGTAAATTAAAAAATAAATAAAAATAAAAGAGCACTTTAATTTTCCAAGATGATGGTGGGGTGGCTAGAAATTTAAAGCCCTCATAAGCCTTGTCCTAAGAGAAACTAGAGATCTTACAGCTAATACTTCTGTAGCACTTCCTCTGTGCCCAGTACCATTCTAGGGCCCTGCATACAGTACCTAATTTAATACAACCACCTATGAGTTCGGTACAATTACTATCCCCTTTTTATAGGTGAGGAAACTGAGGCACAGGCAACCTTTCTGGAGATCATGCAATGGTGAATGGCAGACCAAGAGCCTGATCTACATAATCCGACTCCAGACTTACAAAGTTTTGATAAAAGGAGCTCAGCCTTTGGAACCGTGTATCTGAATCTAGGCTCTGCCGCTAATGAGCCAAGTGACCTTGGGTAAGTTATCCGGACCTAATTTTGCCATCTGTTAAATGGGTGGGATAGAGATAGTGTATGTAAGGCTCCAGGTACACAGGGTACTCAACAGCTGCAAACACTTCTGACCTTCCCCTTGCTTTCTATACACACAGACACACATATCCTTTTTGCCTGGTTAATTTATACTCATTACAATCCATAATTCAGCGGAGAGAGCTGACCTTCCCAAGCTCTCCCTGCAGAAAGTGCATCCTGGGAGGTATGCATCTGTCTAGGAGCACATCATGCTGGGGGGAGGGGGCAGGGAGAAAGGGCACATGACCCCGCCTGGGGACTTGGTAGAGGAGATGGCAGGCAGTACCCCACAGGCAAAAGGACCTGTTAGCTCAGGCGGAGGGCGGAGGTTGAGGAGAACCAGCTGCTGTGACAGGACTAGGGACTGGGGATGCTGGAGGGCGGTTAGGAATCAGGGAGTGACGGGGTCAGGCTGGGGGGGGGCAGGCAGTGCATGGGCTTTTGAGGGGCATCACGGCCTGCGATGTTCAGATTAGACCCTGTGCGGGAGTCAGGAGGCTGCTGCGGCCGGACCCTGGGCAGGAGGTGATATGGACTTGAAACAGGGTGACTGAGCAACGCCAGGAAACAAAATCAGGGGGACATGGCTCTGTGTGACACTAGAGGGAAGTTCTCAGAACAACTACTCTTCCTTCCTCCCAAGTACACAAACAGCGGAATCACAGTTGTTTTAGCTTTATTGAACAAAAGAGTTCCAGTCTCTGTGGAAATGTCTCAAAATTAACTGCTGGTTTCGCTGCAAAACTATGAATTGATTAGTTCACCACATAGATTCCCCCCCCCACACACACACACACAGAAAAAGAACAATCATCCTTAGAGATAAAGTGATGCGTTTATATCCAGAGAATGAATTGCATATGATTTTTCCCATATCTAAAATTATGTCAAATTTGACTTGCTTCATTGAAAGAAAGCCACCTTTCAGAATAAGGCTGCTGGTGCTGGGAGAGGCGGGCCAGGCCGCGTCTTGGTGCTGAGAGCAGCAGCCCAGCAGAGGAAGGGGCTGGAGCACCTGCTGGGGGCTGGCACACGTCAAACCCTAAAGCTTCGAGGCCACTGGCGGATCCCTGGCATCAGTTTCCAGCCACTGAATGAGTATCTGATTCAACTCGGTGGGCCTGGGAAGGAGATGAAAGGCAATTCACACATATTTGAAACATTTGCCTAACACTACCTGAATGACTAACCCAGGAAGGCCTGTTCACTGAAGGTGAACAGGAAGTTATAATGTCCCCCACCAAGGGACCCTCATCTCCTTACTTCTCCATCTGTATCCAGTGTCCACAGTCCTCAATGTGTCCCCTTTTCAGATGGGGGATCTGGAAGGAAACACCACCCAGAAAAGTAAATGGTACAATGCAAGTGGGTCTGGCTTCAGGTTAGTGCAATGGAGACCCCTGTGAGGAGGTACCTTCCTCCCTGCTCCCCTCAGGCCACCCCCTCCCCCTAAAAAACTGCATTATTTAGGAAAGAAATGACCATTTATTGAGCAACTACTATGTATTAGGTGCTCTACATGCATTACCTTATTTAACCTTTCCCATAATCCTGTGGGGCAACAGGAAAGCTCAGAGAGTTTAGGTAACCTGCCCAAGGCCACACAGAGTAGCTGAGCTGAGATTCTAATTCTGGGCTGACTTCCACTCATTACAACTGTCTCCCTTCAGAATCATTAGGTCTCAGCCTGTTCACTGCCTGGAAAATGCTTGGCTGCTGTTTGGCTCTCACCACACAAGCGTGGCGGCATCCCCTTCTCAGGCCGTCTCACTGGTGGTCTGTAGGCAGGGCTGTTTGGTTTCTCTTCTGGAACCTAAACTCCTACCATAGGTCAAAGCAACAAGCACCAAGGACCAAGAGGGAGCAGCAGTGTAGCAGCTTGGGCTATGAAGGTTCTTCCTGACACAGCCTCAAACCATGACAGAATGTGGACAAGGCTGGGGGGAAAAATGCCCTTTCCCTCATGGAGCCAGGAGCTGCCACTTCCAAGCCAAATAAACCTCAGTGAGGTTAGCAGTCAGTGTCCAGGGCCTGGAAAGAACCAGATGAAGAAGCTGAATTTCTATAGCAACCTTCAAGGGTTAGGACCAGGGAGATGAGGCCCAGGGCTCACGACCTTCTGCAGCATCTTGCTTGGCTGGAACCGGAACCCACAGGGCATGTTGGCAGCATTCCAAACACACCCTCCCCATTGTGCCTGACGATGCTGACAAAGCCACACCAAGTGCAGATGGGCCACTCTCAGCAGGTAGCTAGCCCACAGTGACACCACCTGCAGGGCTCCCAAATCACTACCAACCTCCATACTTTGAACAGAGTGAGCTTCTAATCCTGGATTTGAGCCCATCCCTCTCCTTCAGTGGCTCACATGCCTGTGGACCCACACAGCTCAACCTGGCCCAGAGCGCTCAGCAAGATCTTCCGGCCTCATTGAGCTCCTGCCGTGTGCAAGCATGCATGCTCCTGCCTCTTAACATCCTGTCTCCTCGCTGTGTCCTCGCTCCGCCTGTCTGCGTTGAGTGTGGGATTAACTGCAGGACAGTGAGCTCCTAGAGGGCAGGGTCTGTATCTTACTCATCTTACCCTCTCAGCATCTAGCACAGTCCCAACACATTTAAGTGTACAGTAAAAGCCCATGAAATGAATGAATGAATGAATGAATGAGTGAGTGAATGAATGAAAGACTTCATTCAAGGAAAAGGAAGCATCAATCATGACTGTCCCTCCCAAGAGGTGTTAGTGATGATACTGATGAAGCCCCTTGTCAAATAAGTGGTTCAGTCGAATACCCCACTCTGTCCTCAGTGGCTGTCATTCCTCTGGGACACCTGCCCTCTCCCAGAAAGCCCCGATGGCCCCCATGCGGCGCCATCCTTACCCAGTCGTCCATATGCTTGGTCATCTCAGGAGTAAGCACACGGTCCTTCCCTGCAGTTACCATCAGGGCCGGAATCAGGATCTGCAGTGGGGTGACAGGAAGTAGGTGCAGCCGGAGAGGGAAAATATGTCCCCTTCTTGCACCCTCCAAACTTAGGTCTTCCCTCCCCTGGGGCGAGGAGACATGCTGTATGGGTTCCTCCACCACAAACTCCCCCCAAAGACCCCCGCCAGCACTACTGTGGCCCTAGCTTTGTTTCTGGCATGCTTTGTACGAAGGTGGCAACACTCTCACTGGAGGTCTAGAATAGTGATGTGAAATATATATACTGTATATGCCTCTGGGTCCTGGCGCAGAGCTGCTGAAACCCCTGGAAATTCCTAAGTGACAAGAACTCTAGGAGTACCTAATATTTGTCTTTGACCCTGTCCCTGATACGTGGCTCCTAAAACCCTTGTAAATTCCTAAGTGATAAGAACACTAGGAGCATCTTTTGTTCTAAGGAGGCAACTCTGGGTGTTTCCTGGGTGGGGGCTGGTCACCAGAAAGACCACAACATGGTTAGAAGCTTGAAATTTCAGTTCACCCCCCCACTTCTCGAGCACAGAGATGGACTTACTGAGTGATCTTGCCTATGAGAGGAAACTCCATAAAACTCTGAACAGTATGGGGCTCCTGCATTCGGACCCTCCCAGATCTCGCTGTGTGGGTTTCTCCACATGGCTGGTTATCTGTGTCCTTCATGCCATCCTTTACTAAGCTGGTAAGTGTAAGGAAGAGTTTCCCTGAGTTCTGTAAGCCAATCGAGCAAATATTGATTGAACCCAAGAAGGGACCTCAGATCTTTAGCTGGCTGGTCCGAAGCACGGGTGACAACTAGACTTGCCTGATGTGAGTGCGTGAGAGGAAGTCTTGCAGGACTGAGTCCTTAAGGTACGGGATCTGATGCTCCCTTCAGGTAGGTAGTGTTAGACTCAAGTTCGATTGTAGGACCCCAGTTGATATTGCAGAGAATTGCTTGGTGGGGGGAAAACACTCACACATTTTATGCCCAGAAGTGCCAGAAGTAAAGTGTTTTGTGTGAAAACAAAGGAGGAAAAGACTGGGTTTTTCTAATACAGATGAACTTAGCCGTGTAGTTACCGACACAGGCTTGTGTGCATGTGTGTGAATAAGTAGGAATGCACGGCCTGCCCCACTCGCTATAGCTCATATTGTTGGAACCTGACTGATGGCACCAGAAAGGAAGAAAGATGCCCTTGAAGGGAGATCAATATTCCTTTTCTTTGAATTAAATGAATGCTTAAAAAGGGCAGCCAAGCCTCTAGGGAGCGAATGGGTCAGCCACAACTGTTCTCAATGTGACATTTAAGGCAGCAAAAATGACTTCCATTTTATCTACTAACAAATGAGTTAT
This sequence comes from Saccopteryx leptura, assembly GCF_036850995.1. NCBI lineage: Eukaryota > Metazoa > Chordata > Mammalia > Chiroptera > Emballonuridae > Saccopteryx > Saccopteryx leptura. The sequence continues at coordinate 242,934,840 of NC_089503.1, forward strand.
GGAAAGGTCACAAAAGCTTCCATTTATTCTTTGTTCTCACTCTACCATTATAATTTTCAAACTGCTTCAATTTGTCCCTGATTAAGGAATCTGCACCAGTTTTTTTTACCTACATGCAAAACCATGTGTTCCTCACTTCACCCCCTCCTCCAAAGGAGGAAGAGCCAGGGGACATTCAAAAGCGCTTTCGCTGCGGACCCTCCCCCTGAGGCTGCTGTGGGTGTGTAAACTCTAGACTGCTCCAGGTATAAGTAAACTGGTGGTGAGGACCAGGGAGGAAGATCTGAAAGGTAACTGCAGAAGAAGGGGGTTCTCAGCCTCAGCCCCATCGGGGTCCACCTTCCCAAAGACTTTGTCATTACATCCTTCCATGCTTTGAGAAATTTTGCCCTTCAAACTGCAGTTTTGTAATTTTTGCTAATCATGAATAAGAGTGATGATAAGAAAAATGAGCATTAACTGAGCTACTACTAAGTGCTAGGCACTGTTCTAAACATTTCATGTGCATTAGCCCATATTATCCCTACACAGCACCATAGGCAGGTACTATTCTTGTCATTTCCATATCACAGAAGCAGCAACGAAAGCAGAGTAGTTAAGTGTCTTGCTCAAGGTCACAAAGGGGTCAGATCCCAAGCTGAATTGCTGTCCACTTTTTTAAAAATTAAATGTATCGGGGTGACGTTACCCAAAGCTAAACCATCTTTCATCACTATGTATTTGGTCCCCTTTCCCCCACCACCACCCTTAACCACTATTTTCTAGGCTGTACTGCCTCCAGACCTAGTCAATGAGGTCAGGATCGCATCTGTTTTATTGCCTGGTGTCTCCATGGTCTAGCACAGTGCCTGACACAAAGCAGATGATCACATTCCAGCGAGTTGGTGAGATAACCAGGGCTCCTGAGCAGGCTCAGAACTGAGAAAATGAAATTCCCTTAGGTTTTGAACATTTTGAATGTAAACTAGGGACTTCATTACTCCCATTGCAGACCCCAAAATTGGAAACCATCTTCTGCTTGACAAAGGTGGAAACAGATTCAGAGTGATGGGCATGTGATAAAGCCAGAGGCTCAGGCCCATCTCTCTGAGAATACCCCTGTTCCTTCTGTGAACCAGATCTTGGTCACATTTGGGAGTCACCCTGGAGTCAGTGCCCCTGCTGCCCTGAGCTGGGGCACCAGCAGGAGCCCTGGGCCCTCCAGACTGATGCTGTAGTCACCTGGACCGACTCTGGCTCCGCCCTAAAACCACCTTCCACATTCCAAGAGAAGCATCGGCAGAAGAGGTAGTAAGGGGAAACCCTGAGTGGAAACACTTCCAGAAGCCCAGAGGAAAAGGACAGAAAGGAGGAAGCGGGCAGGTCAGTATGTCCGCCTCCAGCTCTGACCCAAGGGCCTATCAGTTGGTCAATGGGAAGGGGGAGGAGAGGGACGGGTGGGGAGCAACGCTAAACCAGCACTCACCTGCCGTCCAGCGCCTTTGCAGCCCCACTTCCAGTTCCTGTCTATGTTTCGATACCAGTTTAGGGGACCCCTGGGGGGCAGATCAAGGAATAAAAATAGGAAAGGTTTCAATCAATGAACTACGCTGTAGGCACAACCAAGAAGCAGCTCTGTACGGAGCCAGTCTTCCCAGGCAGAGCACAGTCTCTGCAGGAGCCCAGGGGGCACATCTGCTGCTCAGCACAGCTGCCGGCTTCAACGAGCAAGGCCTAGTGAGCACACAGCCTTCGTGGGCAGGGCTCTTACACGAAAGCCAGCCCCACAGGGCTCTCCACTGTGTCCCACGGCTGTCGCATAAAAGGGTGAGGAGCTTGCTCAAGCGCCCTCACCAACCAGAGGCCACTCCTCCGCCCTAGAAAACCACTGAAAAGAGACATCAAGGGGTGGCACAAAGGTGCCTCCTCCAAATGGGACAGGGGAGGTGGTGCAAAGGTGTCACCTGCAGGACAGGTAAGGGTGGCTCGAGGACTGGACCTAGAACACTCTCCAGTTCTCAGGTCTGGTCAGGGTTGGTGCCCTTGGTCCTCAAGGTCCCCCAGTGACTCTAGGCCCTGGGATTACCTAGGACAAGCCACGGGTCCTTTTGAGACTTTTAATTTTCCCTTCCGAAAAAGAGGTGAGACCAGAGTATCTCTATTTGTTCTTTCCAGATCAAATCTGCCTCCAAATCTGAGACTCTTAAATTGTTTCCACTAAAAAAAAAAAAAATGCTTAAGGAAGAGTTGTAGGATGTGGTGGTGTAGGAGACACTGAGGGCTAGCTCACAGCCAAGGCTGTAGTGCCGTGGACTTCCAGGGCTGGGCTGACCAGGGCAGTGCCCGTGCTTGGCTCTTTCTGTGTCCTCGGGTTTGAGTGAAGGACGGAGGTGCAAAGAGAGAGGCATAAGGGACAGAAGGATAAAAATGTGGTGAACTGCCGCATCCTTGAAGAAACCATGAGCTCCAAAGCTTCGCAATATTTAAATATTGAAGGGCTAGGCAGGAGCAATTCTTTGTGTTTCCACACTGGGGCCTGAACTGTAGCATAAAAATGATCTGAGAAAAGAGAATGAAGCATTGACACTAGCTCCGTAGGGGAGCCCTAAGAACGTCAGCTGAGTGAGAGGAGCCAGGCACAAAGGACCACAGATTGCATTTCACTTACGTGAAATACCCAGAAGAGGCACATCCATGGGGACAAAAGCAGACGATGATTGCCTAGGACTAGGGGGTCGAGGGTACGGGGAGAGGGCTGACTGCTGAAGGGAATGGGCTTTCTTTCTGGGGCAATGAACACGTCCTAAATGCAACATGGTGATGATGGCACTGCTTCGTGAACAGGCTAAAAACCACAGAACTGCACACTTTGAGGGTGGAGTCTATGCTGCATGAGCTAGAGCTAAAAAACGCTGTTATATGAGAGAGGGAGAGGGAGAGGAAGAGGAAGAGGGAGAGGAAGAGGGAGAGGGAGAAGGAGAGGGAGAAAGAGAGAGAGAGAGAGAGAGAGAGAGAGAGAGAGATCTACAATCTCCCTGAAAATTTATGCAATTTTTGAGTTTCTGTGCTTTTCTGAAGAAAAAAAAATCAGAGCTGTTATTTGATTCTCATGGGGGTCATGACTGAAAAAGGGTTAAAAACAGCTGCTCTAAGGGGGCCCATAAACAAAGCAGAGCGAGGGGAGCTATCCCAAACTAGAGTAGGCAGAGCATTGTGAGCTAGATGGTGAGCCTCCCAACACTGGAGGCATTCAAGCAGAAGCAGGACAGGCATTCCCAGGGGCTGTGGAGAAGGGAAGCTGGGCCTTTTCCTGCACCTTGAGAGCACACAGCCCCTCTTTGCTGACCACCTCTCTTCTGTGTTCTGGGCACCATGCTGTTTACCTGAAACCAGACTTCTTGAACTGCTGCACGTAGAACTGGAGGTCCTCCTCGGTCATGATCCTGCTGAGGCTGGGCTCTTTCGGCATTGTCACCAAGAGTCCTCCTGCAAAAAGCCACTTGTTTCCAACCCCATGCCCTGGGCCAGGCATCCAGCAGTGAATACTGGCCTTCTCAACTGAGGTTAAGCTCCTAATTGCCTCTCATTCATTCATTCTCTCTTATCCATAATAAACCCATCTCCTCTCAAGCCCCAAGTCTGTGCTGTCTGTCATTCTAGAACCCAATGGTATCACACACACAGGTCTCAACTTCCAATACAAACTCTAGGACTCACTACCCCCCCCCCCCCCACACTCCTTCAAATTTATAACTCAGTGCCAGGATGACACCTGTCTTCGCCTGTCTTCCAGCCCTGCCAGCCCTCCAGGTCTCCCTTTCCCTACACGAAACCTTGTCTACATAGCTTAATGAATTACAGCCCTCCTCCGATAGCTCAGATACTGGGATTCTTACAAGGGTGAGCTCCGACTATCCTGTGCCCGGAAGGAAATCCAGGAGAGGGCACAGGCACTGCCTTTTACACGCTCACAGACCTTCCCGCAGTGTCCTCAGGGCGGTTTTCAGGGGTGCGCACTGTGTCCCGGCAGGCCCCAGTCCCATGGAGGGCAAGCTCGTGCTGATGACTGCTAGCCCAGGGACCGCTGCCATTTCACAGGGGACAGCTCCAAGGGCTGTGAATGCTGGGACTGGTACAGAGCTGGCTCCCCAGTTTCAGGCTCTGGAAGCTTTGTACAAAAGCTGGGTAATGCCATGTTGTGAGCCATATCACAGGGTTATGTGGTCAGGGTGCCTCTGGGCTGTCTCGGGGCCGGGGTGAGAGACCCGCCTGCCCCCCCTGCACTATTGCCTGCTGTCTACCTCCCCGTGGGCTCCCTGACTCTGCTTCATGTGTTTGCATAGCTGTCCCTGCCTCCCACGTGCGAGCTCAAGACATCTGTGGAAGGCAGGACTGCAGAGTGACTGAGTGAATGAGAAAAGGAACAGAGGGAGGAGGCGAGAGAGGAAAGAGAGAGGTGATCTTGACCAGTGAGAGGAGTATGGCCTTTGGGGCCGGAGGACTCTAACCCCAACCTGGCCACTTGGACAAATTCCTTAACTCTGTGCCCTATTTTCCTTATCTGCAGAATACAGATAATAAGGGGATTTTGGGGGTGTCATGGGGATTATAAATAATGTATCTAAAGAGGGCTAGGTCAGTATTTAATGCACACAGTAGGTGCTCAAACAAGTTGAAGTGTCATCACTATTAATAAAAATACAAGTGAATCATGGGAAGGCCAGAGTGTTGGGGCAAAAGTGAGGTCTGTGGGTACAGTGCTGGGTCTAGGGGCCCCAGGATGAACTCTGGTCTCCTCTCGGCTCTGTCACCTCACTTGTATCCAACCCAGGAGGGAGAACAAGGGTGGTCTTCATGTGACAGAACTGAAAATGATCAGGACACGGATGGAAGAGGGGACAGTGGACTAGGACGGAGGAGACCTGGTTTGGGGTCTAGCCTACCTCTCCCCGGACCAGGAAGGGATGCAGGTGTCAGTTCCTATCTTGGGTCTCAGTCCTCATCAGTGGAGGGCTCTAAGACTCCTCCAAGCTCTTACTGCTTACGATCTTAAATCCAAAGGTCCCTGAAGGAAAGGGGACCCGAGTCCTTGTGGTCAACTCAGGGCTAGGGTGAGTGTTATACAAGTGCGGGGAGCCTATACAAAGCAAGCCCTAGTTCAGAGCTGACAGGTGGCTGTTCCTGCCCATCGCAGTCAGATGGACAGACACATTAAGTGATTAATGCTCAGCTGGTTCTTGCCTGGCCCTCCTGTCTCCCTTCCCTCTGAAGAATATCTCTTACCCATTTCACGGACCTTCTTCGTGGTGAGAGAAACCTGTAGGGAGAAAAGTTAGAAATTATGCCATGGGGAAAGTAAAGGAAATATGCTGGAACAGGTCATCTGAAACCCTGTCACCACAGAGACTGGCAAGTGCCATCAGACTATTACAAATATGCTAAACTCCCAAGAAAGGAAGGTCAGGGGTCAAAGTAGAAGGAGCTAACAATGGAAGCTCAGGGCCAAGTTTGTCATCCGAGTGCTTGCAGGCCTTGGCGATGTAAGAACTTGACTATAGCAACGAATGGGAACAAGAGATGAGACCCTAAGCCTATGGAGGATGGGCAGTTAAAGATAAGATCCTCCTCAGACCTCTCCAGTAAATCCAGGAAACGTGTAGTCCTCAGTGAAAGGGTGGACTAGAAACACCCACCCATCATGACAGAGAGATGTCAAAGCAGTTGGTCCATTCAGTTCAGTACTAAAAAGAAACCAAAAAACGTTCACCAAGAAAGTCATAGCTACAAGCCTGCTTTCACAAGTGCTTGGGTTTGAATTTACACCATCTATATGATCTGGAGACCCCCAAGATGCAAAGTGAGAATGAGCTGGTAAAACCATAAGAATGCCTGACAAAAGCAGCAAGTGCTAAAACACAAGAGGGCCCCTTTCCTCAAACCCAGCTGGAGCAGTCTGCTGCAGCTTCAGTGCTGCTGAAGATGAGCTCACAAACCAAAATTACAAAACTCCCCCTCTTCTCTCTCTCTCTCTCACATGTACACACCCCAAATCCCATTGCAAGAGATAGCAAAGCCTGACCGACCGGGTGGTGGCGCAGTGGATTGAGATGTGGAAGACCCAGGTTCAAGACCCTGAGGTCACCAACTTGAGTGCGGGCTCATCTGGCTTGAACAAAAAGCTCACCAGCTTGGACCCAAGGTCGCTGGCTCCAGCAAGAGGTTACTGGGTCTGCTGTAGCCCCACAGTCAAGGCACATATGAGAAAGCAATCAATGAACAACTAAAGTGCCACAACAAAAAACTGATGATTGAAGCTTCTCATCTCTCTTTGTTCCTGTCTGTCTGTCCCTATCTATCCCTCTGACTGCCTCTCTGTCCTTGTAAAAAAAAAAAAGAGAGAGAGAGAGACAGCAAACATCAAATAGTATCAAATAATAGAACTTGCAAGACAGAGAGGGGAGAGAATGAAAAATGACTATACTTAAAATGATGAAAGATGTAAAAGAAAAAACTGAAAAACAATTATTACAGAACAAGAGATCAGAAAAAGAATCAAATACAACTTTCATAAATTAAAAACATGTTCATTGGCTGGGAGAGGGGGCTTGGAGGGATTGAGAAGAAAAAAAAAAAAAGACCAAAAAAAGAAAAAGAGAAAACTCATGGACAACAATGTAGTGATTACCAGGGTGAAGGTTGGAGGGGGAGGAGGTTATGGAGGAATAAATGGTGATGGGTGGAGACTTGACTTGGAATAGTGAACACACAATACAGGGTACAGAAGATGTGTTGTAGAATTGTGCATCTGAAACCTGTATAATTTTGTTAACCAGTGCCATCTCAATAAATTCAATTACAAAGAAAATAATGTTCACTGAAAAATTTTTTTTAACTTCAAAGATGGGTTAAACTGCAGATTAGACACCAGTAAAGGACCAATAAGAGGGTAGATGTGAGGCTGATTTCTCATGCAATGACAGGAACCTTTATAAGAAAAAACATTGTCAGCCTAGAATTCCATACTCAAACTATTCTTCAAGATTGAAAGCAAAATAAAGACATTTTCAGCCTTGGCCAGATAACTTGGTTGGATAGAGCATTATCCTGAAACGCAGAGGTTGCCAGTTTGATTCCCTGGCCGGGCACATACAGGAACAGATCGATGTTTCCGCCTCTCTCTCTCCTTTCCTCTCTCTCTAAAATCAATAAAATTAACATTTAAAAAAGACATTTTCAAGCCAAAAAAATTTATGAGTTTACTACTAACAGACTCTTGAGAAAATTACAAAGGAAATCCTTTAGACAGAAAGCAATTGAACTCAATATAGCAAAGAGTGAGATGCTAGAAGTGATCAGCAGAGAAAGTGGCAAACACAGGAAAGTCTAAGCAGGCACCATCATGTGAAAACAACAGTAATGACAGTGACTACTAACACCTAAGACAGGAGGGTGGGTGTGGGTTACAGAGGTAAACCATTATAAGCAAGTCTGGTTGTTCAAGAAAAGGGTTAGAGATAACCTGAAATTATGAATGGAACAGCTTTTAGCTTTCCCACTTGACTTCTCAGAGTCCTTGGAACCTCATTCTCTTCTTACCACACTTCAGCCCTTAACCTATTCCTGTGCCAGCCCTCCCCCATTCCCTTAAAGGGATTATAACAAGTAGTTATAAATTAGTATATAATATATAACAAATTATAATATATAGCAAATATATAACAAATAATTATAAATTAATTTCAGACTTTGATGCATGCTAAATTGGTAAGGTAAAAATGCTATCATTTCTCAGCTGTCACTATTATAATCATCCTTTGATTTTAGTTTCAAAACCGTACTGGAGTGTGGCAGTGAGGATGTGAACCTTCCCCACTAACGTGACCAGCGGAGGGAGGATGCCAATCACCCTGACTACAAGAGAAAAGAGGGCCAGCTTGCTCCTTCCCAGGCACTCCAGTCCCCTCCCCCATCCAGAGAACTCTGCCCTCCGTAGCTCCCCCTCCCTGCCACCCAGCTGCCCTCCCACCCTCCCACCCTGTGCTCCTCACCTCATCACTTGCTTTGAAAAAGCTTTTGAAAGTCCGATTCAGGTTCTCTTCCAGTTCAGCCTCGGCCACTCCCTGAAACAACAGAGAGAACAAAATGACAGACTCTGCCAAAATCTTGGACGCCATCTCCTCCCCGATCTGACTGAGAGCAAGAAGCCCCCAACTGCTGTCCCATCTGACCCAAATTTCATTAAAAGTGTATTCGTGGCGTGGTCATTTTCATACTGAAACACATTTTTTGTGTGTGTGTATTTTTCTGAAGTGTGAAGCAGGGAGGCAGAGAGACAGACTCCCGCATGTGCCCCACCAGGATCCACCGGCAAGCCCACTAGGGGGCAATGTTTCTGCCCATCTGGGGTGTTGTTCCATTACAACTGGAGCCATTCTAGCACTTGAGGCAGAGGCCATGGAGCCGTCCTCAGTGTCTGGGCCAACTTTGCTCCAATGGAGCCTTGGCATCTCATTTTGCTGTGGAAACTTCAAAACCATCTCCTTCGATTGGCACCTAAATTATTACAGACCATCACATTGCCCATGGATTGTCTCCCAAGGACAAGGCAGCAAGGTTTCCTTGTTAAAGAGACACACATCCCCCTGACCTGTGGTGGTGCAGTGGATAAAGTGTCAACCTGGAATGCTAAGGTCACCATATCAAAACCCTGGGCTTGCCCAGTCAAGGCACATATGAGAAGCAATTTTTATGAGACACACATCCCTTGTGCTAGTAAATTCCCAGGACTTTTGCCTCACGGGAGCCTCATTACATTTAAGTGCCTCATCTACACATGGTTCTCTGGCAACTTCCAGGAAAACTGGTCTAAGAGATGCTAACATACAAAACAGAGGTCCTGAGGGTGGGGGCGGTGGCTGGATGTGGACTGCAGCAGATCATCCGAGGCACTGGGACGTACACTCCGGGGGCTGGGAAAGAGATTCTCACTGGAAACGAAGGGTCTGGATTCATCTCCCACCCTCTTCCCTTCCTAAATTCCCCATCCTGGAGCATTTCCAGACACAAGAACAGGGAGGCAGGTGGCAAGAGGCTTTGGGCTCCATCAGGGGATTCTAATCTACTGGTGCTCAGGACTCCTGGTTCCATGATTTTTAGGACATAAAAGGGAAATTTTAATCCAATCTATCTTTTCTAGGAATTGAAAACCCTTGGAGCAGAAAGCTGTTATAGAATCAGTATCAAGAAAGTCAGCTGTCCCTGAGGCATGGGTTCACCAGGGGCAACTGCTCAGAAATAAAGAGGTTTCCTCAGCACAGTGCCTGAGGGGACCAGTGTTATGGAAAGAAACTGAGTAAGAGTGTGACAGTGTGTCTTAGACCAGTGGTCCCCAATCCCCGGGCCACAGACCAGTACCGGTCCGTGAGCCATTTGGTACCGGTCCGCAGAGAAAGAATAAATAACTTACATTATTTCCGTTTTATTTATATTTAAGTCTGAACAATGTTTTATTTTTAAAAAATGACCAGATTCCCTGTTACATCCGTCTAAGACTCACTCTTGATACTTGTCTCGGTCACGTGATACATTTATCCGTCCCACCCTAAAGGCCTGTCCGTGAAAATATTTTCTGACATTAAACCAGTCCATGGCCCAAAAAAGGTTGGGGACCATTGCCTTAGACCACTCCAGCTGCTATTACAGAACCACAAATCGTGTGGCTTATCAACACAGACATTTGTTTCTCCCAGTCTGGAGGCTGGGATGTGCGAGGTCAGGGCACCAGCAGATTCATGGTGAGAGCCCGCTTCCTGGTCCATAGACGGCATCTTCTCATGTGTCCTCACAATGTGTCCTCACATGGTGGAAGGGGCAGGGGGCTATCTGGAGTCTTTCTTATAAGGGCACTACATCCATTTATGAGGGCTCCACCCTCAAGAGCCAATCATCTTCCAAAGGGCCTACTTCCTATTAACATCACATCAGAGGTTAGGATTTTAAGATACGAATTTGCAGGGTGGGGGCAGTGGCAGAAACATTCAGTCTATAGCAAAGTGCCAATCTATTCTTTCCTCTTCTTTTCCAACTGCTCACCCAGGTAACAACTGAATTGAACTGCACAGTGTTTTCTGAAGGGGACCCCTGCTCTCCCACCTCCCTGATTTAATATACTGTAACTTCCACCAAGAGGACCTATATCCCTCAGTTTGGCTTCAAGAAACCTTCAACACCTTCCCCAAACACTGCCTTCTCCATGAAGTTCTGCCATCCCCCAGCACAATAAAATACTACTCTTGGCTCCCACAGAGCCTTTACTGTGCCCTCCTTGGAGCACCCAGACAGCAGGGAAGCATCCACTCATCTTATTCCCAGGATTCTCTGTGACTGATCCCGGGCAGACTAGAGGTAGACCAAATGTTTGTTCCTCTCCTCCTGGCAATGTTCCCAGAGAGGAGGGTCCTAGAAGCCAGGCAGAGAAAGCGTTCTAGTGACCAGTGGCCCTCCATCCCACACCCTGGAAGAAGCCCTTCTCCACCGCATCTTATTTGTTCTGCACACTGCAAATCACAAGAGCTCTGGATCTACGAGATGCCAGCACCACAGCAAAGGAAACATCTGTCATCAGACAGTGCTGGAACCACAGTTCAAGATTTTCTGAGGAAAGTAATGTTGGTGCATTAATTACAATCCCCTCACAACTGTAAGATTCAATTATGATGGAGAATCGATCATGGCCCTCTGCTGCGTGATGAATGCTGAGGCAAGAAATAGCTCTGGGAGGACAGTGATCAATGTAAGCCAACCCCTCACCCCACCGCTGATCTGCCCAGCATGTCATCGCTCTTATTTTTTGAGAGCTGCCCCCAACCCAGAAACCACTGCTGTTCATGAGCTCAAGGATGTATCTCAGAGTGTGGAGGCATCTGCGCAGGCCCAGAGGTCTGGACAGGGCTTTGGCCCTCAAATGGTCCTTAAAAGAGCAAACAGAGACCAAATGGGTCAATAGAAAATCAATGGGAGCTAAAAGGGAAATACTGTAAGTCTGTGCACCCACATGGAAGTACATCAGGGCGTCAGGGAAAATGAGAACACTGGTCAGGGCCAGACAGGGGAGGCTCTAATAATGTTTGTATTCTAGTTGTGTGCCCTGCTAATGCCATCTGACAGCCATAATTTATACGAGGTGCTGCCCTATGTTTAAGTCCTACAGATCAATGTAAAGGTTCCTGTCTGCCCACCTGGTTGGAGCTCCTCCCTTTGCGCTCCCAATCATCAGACTTAAACAATGGACTTGGGAATCCAACAAACACGGTTTCAAGCCCCAGTACTAAGTTATTAACTGGGCAATTTAATCTTCCAGAGCCTCAGTTTCCTCATCTATGAAATGGGGAGTTTTATTTTCTTACAATTCCTGACATATAGGAGGGGTGCCAGTAAATGGTTATCGTTATCATCATCAGAATTATTATCTCGATCTTTAAAGTTATCGAATTGTGTCAGAATTGCCTACTTTGGATTCTGGCCCCCTCACCAGCCTGTGAATTTCTTAGGGATATCTCACTATATTTTCTTCATATTTTTATTCCCATTGCCATAGCATGGTAATTGTAGGTGCCCAAACAAAGGCTAGAAGGATGGGGAGGAGAGAGAGAACAAAAGAGGAAAAAGGGGAAGGAATATGAGATAAAGACTTAGGAGGGAGTATCTTCTAAATGGCCACATGAGTTGTGGCTTTTCTAGTCCTGCCCTCTACTGTAAGCTCATATCCACCAAACAAGGTAACTAACCTCCAGCTTGAGGCAGAGCCAAGCACTAACCCAGGAGTTTCCAACCTTTTACACTTGGGGACTGTGTGAAAATAGAATTATTTCAGGGACTGCTAAGGCAGAAATCACCCTGAGCATAAGCCAATTCAACTAAGATCATTGGGTCTATAACCTTCATACAACATCAGGATGTGGGGCCCACATGAATTTGTGGCAGATTGGTCCACAGAACAGCAGCTGAAAAACCTTGCACTAATCTACAGAACAAAGTCAAATGAAAGCATCTGATCTACTATTACCCAAAAGCTATCACCTGGGGCAGGCAAACTGAAGCAAGTTCTAGATTCTAAAAGAAATTCCTAGAAAAAAAGTCTTTGGAATTTTATGAATCCTGGAGTTTTGTCTCAGAGTACTGTGAGGTTGTTTGAGAATAAAGATTTCCTAATAGTCTACTTAGAAATGGTGTGCATGACTTAAAGAATAAAAAACCAAGAATGGGCCCTGGCCGGTTGGCTAAGTGGTAGAGCATCAGCCTGGCCTGTGGAAGTCTCGGGTTTGATTCCCAGCCAGGGCACACAGGAGAAGTGTCCATCTGTTTCTCCACCCTTCCCCTCTCCTTTCTCTCTATCTCTCTCTTCCCCTTCCACAGCCAAGGCTCCATTGGAGCAAAGTTGGCCCGGGCGCTGAGGATGGCTCCATGGCCTCGGCCTCAGGGGCTAAAATGGCTCCAGTTGCAGCAGAGCAACACCCCAGATGGGCAGGGTATCGCCCCCTGGTGGCATGCTGGGTGGATCCCAGTTGGGTGTATGCAGGAGTCTGTCTCTCTGCCTCCCTGCTTCTCACTTCAGAAAAATAAAAAAATAAATAAAAAAGAAACCAAGTTTAGGAAAATTCACCAGAATCTCTCGGCCTTTCTTACTAACCAGACCTATTTCTCTCCCCCTCTTCTTTATTTTAAACTTAAATTCACAGACACTCAAAGTAAGAAGGGAACTTCTAATTTAGTGGTAGTCAACCTGGTCCCTACCGTCCACTAGTGGGCGTTCCAGTTTTCATGGTGGGCAGTAGCGGAACAACCAAAGTATAAATAAAAAGATAGATTTAACTATAGTAAGTTGTTTTATAAAGATTTATTCTGCCAAACTTAGTGAAAATCCGACATAAAGTACTTGGTAAGTAATTATTATTATATGCTTTAACTTGCTGTAACTCTGCTTTATAAATTTTATAAAGTAAAGTTACTTCCCTACTTTATAAATCACCATTACTGTGGAACTGGTGGGCAGTTAGAAAATTTTACTACTAGCAGAGATACAAAAGTGGGCGGTAGGTATAAAAAGGTTGACTACCCCTGTTCTAATTCTTTCCTCCTTGGTTTCCATGGCTTATAGATCAGTATCTCTAGGTTTGCCCTTACTCCTGAGACATCTTTCCACTATCTGATACACATATCCATCTGGATATCATGTCACACTCCTCAGTTTGATCATTACAATTAACTTTAAAACCAATAAACAAGGCCCTGGCCAGGTAGCTCAGTCAGTTAGTATCATCCCAATACACCAAGGTTGCAGGTTCGATCCCTGGTCAGGGCACATACAAGAATCAACCAATAAATGCATGAATAAGTGGGACAACAAATCAATGTTTCC